>NC_064616.1:561888989-562193249 GCF_023898315.1 Schistocerca nitens
AGACAAAGTCTGGAGACGACTGAACATACATGGTTTATTCGCCCAGAGACCTGCAAAGTGCATTCCACTGACCCCTGGTCACAGGAGAGTCTATAAAGCCTGGTGTCAAGAACACAGTACATGGTAGTCCCAGGTTATGTTCACGGACGAGTCCAGGTATAGTCTGAACAGTGATTCTCGCTGGGTTTTCATCTGGCGTGAACCAGGAACCAGATACCAACCCCTTAATGTCCTTGAAAGGGACCTGTATGGAGGTCGTGGTTTGATGGTGTGGTATGGGATTATGATTGGTGCACATACACCCCTGCATGTCTTTGGCAGAGGAACTGTAACAGGTCAGGTAACGGGACGTCATTTTGCACCAGTTATGTCCGTATTTTCAGGGGTGCAGTGGGTCCTACATTCCTCCTGATGGATGGTAACGCACGCCCCCACCGAGCTGCCATCGTGGAGGAGTAACTTGAAACATAAAGTATCAAGCGAATGGAGTGCGCTGCCTGTTCTCCAGACCTAAACCCCATCGAGCATGTCTGGGATGCTCTCGGTCGACTTAACACTGCACGTCTTCAAACCCCTAGGACACATCAGGAGCTCCGACAGGCACTGGTGCAAGAATGGGAGGCTATACCCCAGCAGCTGCTCGACCACCTGATACAGAGTATGCCAACCCATTATGCGGTCTGTGTACGTGTGCACGGTGATCATATCCCGTATTGATGTTGAGATACATGCGCAGGAAACAGTGGCGTTTTGTAGCACATGCGTTTCGGGACGGTTTTCTTAACTTATCACCAATACTGTGGACTTACAGATCTGTGTCGTGTGTGTTCCCTATGTGCCTATGCTATTAGCGCTAGTTTTGTGTAGTGCCACGTTGTGTGGCACCACATTCTGCAGTTATCCTTAATATATGAGCATGAGTGTAGAATGCAAGGACTACACTGAGGAAGCGAAAGAAATCAGTAAGGTTCATTATTACAAGACAAAGAATCAAAGAACGTTTTGGACAGGTGATAATGTACTTTTGTACGATGATGCAGTAAGGAGGAGCCGTTCTACGAAGACAGACGTACACTTCTGAGGACGATACGAGGATATTACAGTAAACCTACCCAAAGAGAGAATTAAGGCGCTTAGAAGCAAATAGATGAAAGTACGTGAAATCTGGTTGAAGCCTTATTATTAACTACAAGAAGAGGACTGATCTCATGGGGATTGATCCTGCTAAGTGGATGGTTGAGCGCCGAATTCCATTAAGACGAAGTGAGGATCCGAAAGACAGAAAACTCACGTGGGATGTACTACCATCGTCAAGGCAAGATGGATACCACGAATACCACATGAAAAATTATGACGTATGTGAACTTGAGAACACCTGATAATTTCTATAGCGTTGCCTGAGTAGAAAACAGACTCCCAGCAATGCAGAGAAAGATTACGCATACTAAATATTGATGGAAAACAACGAAACCCCCTACTCTCAAGTAATGAGGTTGATAGTAATAGACAGATTAGAACAAACTAAAGACTTATTTCAGCAATTAAGCGAACATGGATCCAGATACAGGAGGAGGATTTTCAGTTTCATAGGTGAATTCAGTAGAATATTTGGAACTCTGGACGAAGTAGATGCTTCATAAAACAACACACACAAGTTTCTGTAATACAAGAAACGTTGATTGGGCTAATCACAAGGCAGACTATATAGCGACGAATGAGAAACACGGCATCGTGAATCCGATACATATAGTAAAATAATTAAGGTTAATTCAAGACGATATTAGAAATGTACGATTCCTTGTACCCTTATCAGAAGCATATGGATACATGCTTCTGCAAATGATAGATTTGGATGTCTTTTTGTCAGATAATCTATTATTATGCCATTTGTCATTATGATTCTACTAGCAGAAAACAATGAGTTCAATTTATATAGAATGTTATGTCTCCCAACCACAACAATAGATGGTACAAGGAAATAAATTTTTATACAGCCGGAGAAAGAGTATTTACTAGGGAGCACATTGTGCTCATGTGGGAGCGATCTAGATGCTTGTAAAACAATAAACTGGTAGCCAAGATCGCAGGAATTCTTTTTATTCCATGATTACCGGTTTCGGCGAAACTACAGCCGCCATCATAGGATCTTAGGACACATACAGGTTACAACATTAAGGCAAACAACGGTGATATTAATAGTTGCCTATAACACGCAGGCCATACAAAATTGTCGTAAGTAGCACATAAGCGTCCAAGAGAGATGACATTATACAAGTTAAGTGTCTCCATCACAAACAAGTTGCTGTAATACAAACAACGTTGATTGGGATGAATCACAAGGCAGACTATATAGCGACGAATGAGAAAAACTGCATCGTGAATCCGATACATATAGTAAAATAATTAAGGTTAATTCAACACGATATTAGAAATGTACAATTGTATGTCATGGAGACACTTAACATTTATAATGTCATCTCCCTTGGACGCCTATGTGCTACTTACGACCATTTTGTAAGGCCTGCGTGTTATAGGCAACTATTAATATCACCATTGTTTGACTTGATGTTGTAACCTGTATGTATCCTAAGATCCGACGATGGCGGCTTTAGATTTGCCGAAACCGGTAATCATGGAATAAAAAGAATTCCTGCGATCTTGGCTACCAGTTTATTGTTTTAAAAGAGTATTTACTATTAAATGGTTCTAAGAAGTTGTATACTACTCTCATCAAATCAACTGAAATGTAAAGGGACTGTTATGAGAACAAAAATATGTAAACAAACCTTTACAGTATTGTCCATGTCTGACCAGGGCGAATGTGAACTCCAATGTTTGTAAAGCTGGAGTTATTCCAAAAAAAATTGGTCTGAAAGTTTGTGGACACATCGTTGTGATGACCAATTGCTGTACATAAGCCCAAAGAAGGAAGTGTGAACATCTTGTTTGAAGAACAGGCTTCCAGGGATAGACAATGGATTTTTTTAGTGTTTAACAAAACCTACAAAGGTTATGGATCACAGGAGCATAGCCAGTCAAATAGAATAATACAGACCAATGTCACCAGAAGCAACATTCTCCCTAGTATCAAAATGGAAATCGACTGCTGTGAGGAATTGGAGAGAAAGTTAAACATATTAGAGGTACCATTAGAATCATCATTAACACATGTAGTGACTAGGTTACATGACCTACGAGTAGCTGAAAAAAAAACTAGAGCATGTAGGGCAGTTGACTGATAAACAGCAAAGGGAAATGGACCACGAGAGAAGAGTCCAGCGCTACCCTACACTACTTGCATAGGCTTAATCTTAGCTGCAGTGATATTTGTATGTTGCTGTTGCTCACATTGCCCGTGATCTAGATACATAAGTTGTTTTGCAGATTGCTTTGGCTGCAGGAATTGTTGCCAGTCAATATGTGTAAGACTGCTGTAGTTAATCCAACCAAGTCTACTCGACTGACGGCAGATGACGTCAGCTACGAGAGATATCCTCATGAAGTTAAAGTGTAGTTAATGAAAAGAAGGTAGAAAAGATATATGGATATAATGTAATTACGCTATAAGAACCATCATGTCAAAAGACATGTATTTGTAAATTTAAAGGAATTAATGACACACTATATAAATGCTCATGAATTATTTTATGCGGGGAGGTGTCATGGCTGTCAAATTATAAAACATAGGAAGTGGCATGGCTGAAAAGTAAAGGAGAGATATATTGTTAAGAGTAATGTTTAAGACAGACTTGTTGACAACCTGCTGAGGAAATCGCAGTGCTGTAATGGCTAGACGAGGTCAACGACCTTGGGCACCAAAGTGAGACAGACTGACATCACACTGACACTGACCATAATGTTCGAGAATGCTCTGGAAGAATCTTTAAGAAGTCTCTCTGAAGAGTCAGGAAAAAAGTCTCTATGGCGAAAATCCGCACAAAACTCCCTAAAAAAAACAGTACATAGATGGCAAGTGCAGGTCACAAGACGGTGATTACCAGGAAACATCTAGGAGCAGCATTACACTTGAGCCTCTGAGTCACTACAGAGTGACATTTCGATGCTGCTGTAAAAAAGAAACTACGAGGAGACTGTACACATTCGAGGTAGGAGAACTGAATTCCCGATACATTTCCAGAAAAAGTTATTGAGTTTTCTGCCTGTTAGAAAAGAACAAGCTCTGTAGCTTTTGCTGTAGTAGTAGCAATGATTACTGTTGACATTTTCTATGGGCCAGAATATAAAGAGGAACAAGCACTGTCTTGCACTTGTCTCCTATTGTGGTTAAAGTAATTGACTGTGTATTATCAGAACGGTTTACAAGCAGAGCACTCAGCTCTGATAGTGAAAAGCAGAGCTCAGGAAGTAGGGGCTGCTGGAAAGAACGAACAGAGTTGTCGGGTGTACTCATTGATTTGAAAAGATATAAAGTCACTGTAAGGCACCTCTCCAAATAAGGCTGATGTATTGGGAAATAAATTCTTAAACTGAACTCTTAAATGTTTGCACCCATATTCCCTTCCTACGAATCTAACTTCTCTCTGTTCCAAAATCACCTGTGCTGAGGATCTTCTCCCTCTCCCTCCATTGAAGGTAACGTAACAGACCTCAGCCACGCAGGCCACACCTTCGTTCAAGGCTGGTGGTAGGACCTGGGCCAGAATACGACAACATTTATGTCAGTGAACATTCAGACCCCTCTGGACACCATGTTACTGTTGGTTCGTTTCCTACAGCAAGTTTCGTAGGGATTGAGCTTAGGAGTGACATTACCAGAAAGATTAGTTTCTTGCAGGGCGATGCAGATTGCAGGATAGAATGAAAGTAGTAGTTGTTGCTCAGGGGTGCGGCAATATTACCCATTACAGTTCCACTGTAAAATTGCTCTAGAGGTAGCCTGGCATGGAGGGGGTTTACTAAAGAGGTCATAATAGAGAATCAGACCATAGAGCTGTCAATCACTACCATCTGTTTTGATAAAACGTCCAGGAGCATAGGTTAAATAGAGGAATATAGGACTGCCAGAATAACCTCAATCTTTGATTTCTTTGTCTACTTCTCTTTCGAACTCCTAGAGGTTTTTGAGATTTGAAAAGATAGCGTGACACTTATTGAACTATATGAAAAAAAGTAAATTAGTTACAAACTACGGCGTGCACACACTTTATTCAACATGTAAACGTCGCTACAGATATTCGGATTTAGGTTATGTTCGATATGCCTGCCATCATTGGCGATGATGTGGCGCAGACGAAGAGCGAAATTCTGCATGATCCGCCATAGTGTTGGAACACCGATGCTGTCGATGACCCCCTGAATGGCTGTTTTCAGCTCAGAAATGGTTTTAGGTTTTTTTTCTGTACACCGTGTCTTCAATAGAGCCCCACAAAAAGGAGTCACATGTGTTCAGATCCGGAGAATATGGCTGTCAACTGAGGCCCATGCCCGTGGCCTGTGGGAAAGTGGCCCACGAAGTGCTCCTCCAGGACATGGAACACTCTCTTGCTTTGATGGGGTTCAACTCCATTGTGCATCTTGTCGAAATCAGGGTCACTTTGGATAATTGGGATGAAATCATCTTCCAAAACCTTCACATAACATTCGATATTCACCGTGCCATCAAGGAATATTCCACTGATTATTCTGTGACTGGACACTGCACACCACAGTCACTCATTGTCGATCGCGAAATGCGAATTCTCAGTCCCCAAACGCGCCAGTTTTTCTTTTTGACGAACTCATCCAAATGAAAGTGGGCTTTGTCGCTAACCCAAACCATGCATGCGCATACTAATTCCCATCATGCCCAACGGCCAACCGTACAGTTTAACGTCCTAATGCAAACCGTTCAGAAGTTACGACAACTTTCTTTTATATTGTTCAGTAATTGACATCCTGTCTGTAAGATTTAAGATAGGGAAGAGAAGAAGAGCAAGCAGCTCTGTGTTCGACACTCTATGGTTCCTTAGTCGCTATCTGGTATTGGGCTCTGTGTCTGCACGGTGCCGGCAGGGGTCCCCAGAGGGCAGGGGGCCCTTCTACCAGGCGATGCTAGGGGAGAGGAAAGCTTCTCGGACTAGGTATGAGGATGAGGGCTCGGGGATCGGGCTCCCTGACGGTAAAATTGTCGACTCCCCCTCATGTAAAAGGGGTTTAGTAGCAGTGTGCAGAATGGTTGATATCTGAATGGGTAGCAAGGCTTTTTCCACGGTTTTACGCGAAACTGGTCGTAATGACTAAGTGCAGACGTTCATATTACTTCTTAGTTTCAAGTACGATAACTGATTGAAGGTCTTGTATTCTTGGGTTTCAGTTATCTTTTGCAAATGGAGCACACCAGTGGGTGGGAATAATACTGGTCCTGAAAGTTTAAGTTTCAGAATCAACACACAATGTTTTGTCATGCTGGGTATTTTCATAATTGCCACAGGTGTGTTACGACATAGAGACGACATATGATCATGCAAGGATAGCTAGTGGGATGTAAGGCTTGGCATCACAGTGGTAAACTTTATTCTTCACCTTTGTGGAAGTGTAGTTCCCTCAGAAATTAGAATATGTTTTTTTTTTTTTTCGTTAAACCCATTGTCCTTCAGTACCTTTCTGATGTGACGGATGAACTGCACCCGTTGGCATTCCAAGTTGGCACATAGCAGTCCGATTGTAACAACATGTCCTGGTGAAAGAATGCCCTATGTTTTGTTTAAGCAAGTGTGGAGATTGAAAGAGAAAGAAAGAAAGAAAGAAAGAAAGAAAAGTTTATGAAAAGAAGGCTCAAGACAACAGTTTGCTTGAATAGGAGGGATGTGTTACACTGTCTTTTGCAACGCTGCCCTCCAAACTTATCTTTAAGGTCTCGCCAAGCAGTCAAGTGCAGACTAGGTTTTGTGGTGAATAGAGTTCTCTGTCAACTCTGTTGTCGCCCTCCCCTCTCCGCACCCATGGCGTAGTCAAGGGTGGGAATACTAAAAAAATGGTTCAAATGGCTCTGAGCACTATGCGACTTAACTTCTGAGGTCATCAGTAGCCTAGAACTTGGAACTAATTAAACCTAACTAACCTAAGGACATCACATACATCCATGCCCGAGGCAGGATTCGAACC
The DNA here is from genome assembly GCF_023898315.1 of Schistocerca nitens. Classification (NCBI taxonomy): domain Eukaryota; kingdom Metazoa; phylum Arthropoda; class Insecta; order Orthoptera; family Acrididae; genus Schistocerca; species Schistocerca nitens. The sequence continues at coordinate 561,896,094 of NC_064616.1, forward strand.
TGCGACCGTAGCGGTCGCTCGGCTCCAGACTGTCGCGCCTAGAACCGCACGGCCACTCTGGCCGGCGGTGGGAATACTGTAAGGTTACTGGTTAGTTGGTTAGGTAGATAGTTAGTTAGTTACATGTTCCATAGATCATTTGAACGATTTTTTTTATCGCACTGATGTGGAACGAGTCGGTTTACAAGATATGTATTCTTGATTACTGTTAACATTAGTGAGCAATTTTTTTTAACCCTACTCATGCAACTACACTTTAAGAAACGCTTTTTCACATACAGGCTTCCAATTCGTCCATGGAATAAAGGGAGCTGTGCAGAAGAAATTATGTTAGCTTAGATCTAAAACTTGCTTTGCTACCTGTCGGACATTTTATGTTAGTGGACAAATAATCAACATTTTTCTTGTTGTATACTGAATGTCTTTCTGAGCCACTGACAGCTTTAATAATGGATAATAAGGGTAGTTTTTCGCTGTAGTGTTGTAGGTACAGACATCATTGTTCTTCTCAAATTTCATTAGTGAATATATGTATTGTCAAGGCGCAGGTAAAATGTCTAGCTTCTTGAAGAGGTTCTCACATCATGTCCATGCGAGAACAACACTTATTATTCTTAGTTCTCGCCTTTGTGGAATTAGTACTTTCTATACAAGCTTTTTATTACCCCAGAAAATTACTTCATAAGACATTATTTAGTGGAAATACACAAAATATGTCATTCGATTAATTCATCTGTTTTCAAGACTAGCAATTACACAAAGAGGGAAAACAACTGAACTTAATTGTTTGAGGAGCTAAGTAATATGCATCTTACAGCACAAGTTTTCACCCAGAAATTTTGACCATTCCTCTTCAGTTACCGATTCCTGTTCATGTGCTACATCAGCTGTTGGCATGATTGTTTTTTGTGCAAAACTGAGAAGTGTGTGTTTTTTTTTTCAAAATTATGTGAGAGCCCATTTTCAGAGACTCACTTAATAATTCTTTGAATAACATAATTAAAAATCCCTTCTGTGGCTTTCTCTCTAATGGGATTTATTGTGACACTAGAATCATCAGCAAAAGTACCAGTTCTGCTTGTCGAATGTTAAGTGTAAGGGCATTCAAGAATATAAGGAATAGAAGAGGACACAAAAATGAACACTGTGGGACACCCTTTGTGAGTTCTCCCCAGTCACTAATTTTTTTTACCCTTCCAATATTTTTTGAATAATTCAGCACAAGTTTTTACATTCTGCTTGTTAAGTATGATTCAAACCAGCTGTATGTAAAACCAACACTTCCATAATTTTTTTATATAAGAGTGTAACATGGTCTACAGAACCAAATGCCTTGGAAAAAATGACAAAAAAATACCAGCTGGCGATATTTTATTGTTTAAGGCTTGCATCATAGCGAGAGTTCCGATCTGAAGAAACTTCCAGCAAAAAGAATGAAGGTTCCAATTTGGGTAAGGACCAAAAGAAGTTAACAACGGTGGGAAGTGAAGTTAGGGCACATGAAATATACCAAGACAAGACATAGGTGACAACCAGTTTGTTCAGAAATTGCATAACAGCAAAACAGAAAAGAAGGAATACTGCAGTGACGCAGGGCCCATGAGGGTTGTTGGTGTGATAATGGGAGTACATATGTAAAACAGAATTTATACAGGCACAGTTTCCAACAAAGTATCAAATGAAATAGTATATGTGGATGAAATGCAGTATACAGATTTTAGAGTAAGAGCTAAAAGAAATGTTTACAAAGAAGAAACAAGGACGCAATTGTTAGATATTACTAGCTTTCATGTAGAAATCGTGTTTGAACTACAAATAACCTTTGCAAAAGAACTGTTTTCTTAAAATGAAAGGTTATTTCAAATCATTTTATGATTATAAAAATTAATTTTGCATATGCTTTGAATTATATTTGGCTTTAACACATTTTTAATCCTATTTCCAATTGAATACAAAGATCAGTTAGCATCTTGGGGTTGGCATATTTCCTCATATTGAAGTATGAGGTGACATATCTGGCGTTTGGAAACTACTTCCCATGTCTGCAGTATACCTATCACAACCCTCAATGTACAATTTTGAAGTTTTCGAGTGAAATATTTAACAGATACTGTTCATAATACTCAGACGAGTTACGGTATCTGTTTAGAGTTCTGAGAGAGATTATAGCTGCAGTAGACATAGCTAACCCTTTCCAGTACTGAATATTTAGTTATTGATACTGTATTTAATGCAAGTTTGCACAATCGGCTATTTTACAAATAACAATGCTGTTATGTATGCATACAGCCTATAGCGCAATTCAGTTGCCTATTTCCAATTCATTATAATATAACCAAAGAAAAAGTTATGCCCATTCCACTGGAATCTCACCATTTTAGAAAAATTGCCACATTTGCAACGTTGGCTCATGATTCCACAGGTGCGATGAACCGTCCTGCGTCAATCAGCAGAAAGATTTCATGAAGGAGGAAGCCGTTCTCAGCCTGAAGTACAGACACCTTTACACAACAAGATGTGTTGACAGTGCAAGAGCACTCATTCAGGACGCTGAAAACGCAGAAGACACCACCCAGCGCCTCTGAAAGGCAAGGCTGAGGAATGGTACGGCTCCAGGACGGCTCTGGACACGATGATCCAACAAGAAAAACAGAGTGAATGAAGTCACAACTGCAAAATGGCGACGCCCTGCCAGTCCAGCCTGATATGAGTTTGGGCTTGGAAGCGCTGCAGTTGGAGAGAGACATTGTCCAGTCACCTTAATTTGACCACCTTTCAAAAGCCCTAAGAACCACCTTTTAGAACGGAGTCCACTGCGAGACATGCAGGAAGAGAGACAGTCAAGGTACCGACAGGGATTTGGACCTGTGCTCACTCCTATGCCGTGGCCAAGTGCCCTAGCTTTCTTCGTTGAGGATCCATGGCGCGAACAGCCTGATCAAGGTGGTTCCACAGATTATCGACTATGTTGAAATCCAGGGAGCTTCGTGGCCAGGGGAGTATGGTAAACTCATCCTGGTGTTCTTCAAACCATGCCTGTGCACTGCAAGCTGTACGGTACATTGCATTGCTCTACTGGTAGATACCATTGCACCGGGGAGAAACAAACAGCATGTACATGGTCGTCAAGGATAGATGGGTACTTGTGTTCATCCTTTGTGATTATCAGAACCATAACGCTTCTTCCTCTAGTCTGGACTCTTCCGAAGATTGTCGCAGGAATTTTGCTTTCAAATGTTTCACGCTGTACATACCAATGGTCATCTGTCTGATAAAGCCTAAAACTTGATTCATCTGGAAAAAAAAAACCACTTGCTGGCACTCAGTAGACGACCAGTTACAGTATTAGCATGCAAATTCCAGAGTTCGTCACTGATGAAGAGCAGTCAGCATGGGTGCAGGAACCAGACACCTACTGTGGAGGCCCCTTCACAGAAACATTCGCTTAACGGTTCTTGAGGAGACGCTGTTGGTGTCTCCTTGGTTCATCTGGATGATCAACTACTCAATTTTTGCACATATGTCCACCCATACACATCTTCACAGGCGTCGTTCGTACCTGTCATCTATGGCTCGTGGTGCAACACACTTGCCACACCACTGGTTTTGGATAGCAGCATTTTGCCATACACAGTGTACTTTAGGCACGGCGCTATGTGAACAGTTTACAAACGTAGCCATTCTGGAAGCGCACCCACCCTTGGGCCGAAAAGCAGTGATCATATCTTTTTGGACATTGGATAAATTGCTCCAGCTCCACATTATGACAATGACTGTACTGTTTTCCACATCCTCCCTGACATGCTGTATATACTCTCAAATGCCAGTACTGCCAGCTGCTTTCTGTGAATGGTAATTGCACATTGACATTGAAGGTAAGCTGTGACTGGGCCATGTACTAAGCCACCATCTCAGATATATACACAATCCAAATTGGGGACTCATTCTCATGTGTTCTCAGTTACTGGACAACGTTGTTTGTACATAACTGGATACAGATGTGTATGTGATACTGCATGCTACAGTTTATGCAAGCTGTTAACTTTGGGATGATGACCACCTCAGTACCAGTTGAAGCAGCCAGCCACATTGCACGGGCTTTGACTCCATTGGCTGCAGGTGTTCACCTGAGGAGGAGTTCTTATGCAGACAACATGCGGTCTTCGCACTACTGGGTCACTTGCTTGGTGACTTCCTTCTGCTGGTTACCACCTCCCTGGTAGGTAACGTGCTCAAGCCTGGGCTAGTGACTGCCTGACTTCACTGATCACCACCCAGTACGGGTACATGCCTTCAACTTGGAACGTGCTGGTTTAGACACCATCCTTCCTGCTGTTGTACGCGGTGACCACGACGGAGTCAAGCTGCCTAGGGCTGTGCGTGTTATACATCGCCGACAGCATGCGATGTCGCCAACCTTCCGCGTCTTCACTGACGCCAGCACCTGTCTCAGCTAACACGTGCTGCCTCCCTGGCAAGCAGTCGCTGACATTGGCACACCGCACGCTTGCAACCACTATGTCCAGCCTTCTTACCAACTGCGATCTCGACTCTTTACCTAACATGAATCAAAGACTGATAGTCAGGGATGTTTACTAACAGTCTGTCTGTGATTCCAGTCACCACCACCTCCTCAACCCATGTCCAGGCGAGGGAGGGGTGCTTCATCCTGATCCACGAACACCTTCCTTGGGACCTCTTTCCGACTTCAACAGCAGTCATGTGACCGTCAGCAAGCCTGTGACCTTTAAGTTATTAGTTGTATGGAATAAGTTGATTTATTGCGAATAATACTTTGTAGCATTAACAATAACCATCAATAAAAGGAATTATTTAAGTTTAAAAGTGGATTCCACTCATTAACAAAACCTAGCTACATTTTGACACTTTATGAAGTATTCAGTTACTATTCGCGCAATCCAATTTGACGCTCTGCGTGGTAGCTGATGGGAGCGACTGTAAAGGGGAAATGTCTTCTAAAGCTGTAGCACATGCTCTTCTGATCTCCTTGTACAAGTTAAGTAATTTATTAGCTGTAGACAAAGCCCACTACTTCGCCGTATCACTACCCGTTCGTGTAAAACTTAATCGCTGATGATAGTGCAACCAAAGCGAATCAGAGGCTATTTTCTCGGAGTGCAGTCTGCTAGGAGCTGTCCAAACTCCTGTTGGTTCCACCATTTCTCTTAAAAAAGAACTGAAAAGAGCGAGCCTCCATTATAGTGTAAATCGTTTGGAAGATTGATGGTCACACACACACAAACTATCAATTGGTCAAAGTGTGTAAAATATTCTAAAATACACGCAATTCGACATACAGACACAGAGCAAAATGAATATGCAGTACACACTGATGGACGAGAACATTATGACCACAGCCCACCACGAGACTGGATGCTGCCTGGTGGTGTTGTGGAATCATGGCAAACTTCCTTTTGCCGGACGTAGCGCAGCAACTCGACGTAGCATGGACTCAACAAGTCGTTCGAAGTCCCCTGCACAAATATTGAGCGATGATGCTTCTATAGCCATCCATAATTGCGAAAGTGTTGGCAGTGCAGAATTTTGCGCACGAACTGACGTCTAAATTCTGCCCCATAAGTGTTCGATGTGATTCATGCCGGGCGATATGGGTGGCCAAATCATTCGCTCGAAATGTTCAGAATGTTCTTCACACCAATCGCGAACAATTGTCGCCCTGCGAGATGGCACATTGTCATCCATAAAAATTCCATCGTTGTTTGAGAACATCGAGTCTAATATGAATGGCTGCAAATAGTCTCCAAGTAGTCGAAAATAGCCATTTCCAGTCAATGATCGGTTCAATTTGGCCAGAGAATACAGTCCATTCCATGTAAACACAGCCCACACCACTATGGAACCACCTCTAGCTCGGACAGTGCCCTGTTGACAACTTGGATCCATGACTTCATAGGGTGTGTGCCACACTTGAATCCTACCGTAAGCTCATTTCAACTGAAATCGGGACTCATCTGACCAGACCACGATTTTACAGTCGTCTGTGCTGTTAACAAAGGCACTCCCGTGAGTCGTCAATTACCATAGCCCACACATGCCAAATTTCGCCGCACTATCCTAAAACGTTCGTCTATATCGATTTCTACGGTTATTGCTTGTCTAAGCAAACGCGGCTGCTCTCGGCCGTTAAGTGAAGGCCGTCGGGCACTGCTTTGTCTGTGGTGAGAGGTAATGCCTGAAATGTGTTCTCGGAACACTGCTGACACTGTGGATCTCTGAGTATTGAATTCCCCAACGATTTCCGAAATAGAATGTTTCATGCGTCTATTTCCAACTGACCATTCCATATTCAAAATTTGTTAATTCCCATCGTGCAGCCACAATCACGTCGGAAACCTTTTCACATGAATCACCTGATCACAAATGACAGCTCCGCCCATGCAGTGCCCTTTTATACTAGTGTACGCCATGCTACCGCCATCTGTATATGGGCATATCGCTATCCCATTGCTTTTGTCACCTCGGTGTTAAGATCTTAATTTAAAACAAATACACAAAGACGCATTGCATTTTTCTAATCGGGCTGATTCGATAAGAGTACTTGACCCACATCAGTTTTTAGTTTAAATGTGTATATCGGCTTTCGCTTCCCACGCCCGGGTTCCCGGGTTCGATTCCCGGCGGGGTCAGGGATTTTCTCTGCCTCGAGATGACTGGGTGTTGTGTGATGTCCTTAGGTTAGTTAGGTTTAAGTAGTTCTAAGTTCTGGGGGACTGATGACCATAGATGTTAAGTCCCATAGTGCTCAGAGCCATTTTTTTTTTTTTTTGGTATATCGGCTTCTTTTAAATATTTCGCTATCAAACTGTATTTATTTGCATCGAATCGGTAGAGTACGCAGGTTAAACTTGCAGATCAGAGAAAACCTCTTGCAACCAGTTTCCTACACTCCTGGAAATGGAAAAAAGAACACATTGACACCGGTGTGTCAGACCCACCATACTTGCTCCGGACACTGCGAGAGGGCTGTACAAGCAGTGATCACACGCACGGCACAGCGAACACACCAGGAACCGCGGTGTTGGCCGTCGAATGGCGCTAGCTGCGCAGCATTTGTGCACCGCCGCCGTCAGTGTCAACCAGTTTGCCGTGGCATACGGAGCTCCATCGCAGTCTTTAACACTGGTAGCATGCCGCGACAGCGTGGACGTGAACCGTATGTGCAGTTGACGGACTTTGAGCGAGGGCGTATAGTGGGCATGCGGGAGGCCGGGTGGACGTACCGCCGAATTGCTCAACACGTGGGGCGTGAGGTCTCCACAGTACATCGATGTTGTCGCCAGTGGTCGGCGGAAGGTGTACGTGCCCGTCGACCTGGGACCGGACCGCAGCGACGCACGGATGCACGCCAAGACCGTAGGATCCTACGCAGTGCCGTAGGGGACCGCACCGCCACTTCCCAGCAAATTAGGGACACTGTTGCTCCTGGGGTATCGGCGAGGACCATTCGCAACCGTCTCCATGAAGCTGGGCTACGGTCCCGCACACCATTAGGCCGTCTTCCGCTCACGCCCCAACATCGTGCAGCCCGCCTCCAGTGGTGTCGCGACAGGCGTGAATGGAGGGACGAATGGAGACGTGTCGTCTTCAGCGATGGGAGTCGCTTCTGCCTTGGTGCCAATGATGGCCGTATGCGTGTTTGGCGCCGTGCAGGTGAGCGCCACAATCAGGACTGCATACGACCGAGGCACACAGGGCCAACACCCGGCATCATGGTGTGGGGAGCGATCTCCTACACTGGCCGTACATCACTGGTGATCGTCGAGGGGACACTGAATAGTGCACGGTACATCCAAACCGTCATCGAACCCATCGTTCTACCATTCCTAGACCGGCAAGGGAACTTGCTGTTCCAACAGGACAATGCACGTCCGCATGTATCCCGTGCCACCCAACGTGCTCTAGAAGGTGTAAGTCAACTACCCTGGCCAGCAAGATCTCCGGATCTGTCCCCCATTGAGCATGTTTGGGACTGGATGAAGCGTCGTCTCACGCGGTCTGCACGTCCAGCACGAACGCTGGTCCAACTGAGGCGCCAGGTGGAAATGGCATGGCAAGCCGTTCCACAGGACTACATCCAGCATCTCTACGATCGTCTCCATGGGAGAATAGCAGCCTGCATTGCTGCGAAAGGTGGATATACACTGTACTAGTGCCGACATTGTGCATGCTCTGTTGCCTGTGTCTATGTGCCTGTGGTTCTGTCAGTGTGATCATGTGATGTATCTGACCCCAGGAATGTGTCAATAAAGTTTCCCCTTCCTGGGACAATGAATTCACGGTGTTCTTATTTCAATTTCCAGGAGTGTATTTCGGTGCGTTGCCGTATACCACGGATGAGCAACCGGCGGCCCGCAATTTGTTTCAACCCGGTTCGCGGAAGAAAGTCTTGGGCGAGAGAGAGGCGCTCGCGTTGTACTCCGCCTAGGACGCATTTTTGATATTTCAGCCGACACTCGGGTCGTCTAGGGTTTGCAGCTTGTGTATACTAATATAATGCTAAGTTCAAGCGATCGAGAGTTTTAACCTTTTTAAAATGAACAAAGAAATGGTAGATTAATTTATTTAGTGATAAAGAAACAACCCATGCCTATGTGATTAGTTATCAAAAATATTTTCGGACAAATAATGAAAAATAAAAACGTTTGCTAATAGTGTTTGTGAATATTAACACACTAAATTTCAGACACTGGAATGACCTACCTGTGACCAAAAATCCCAAAGGTATTCCTAATTGCTTGTCGACTGAGATTACCTACCTCAATGCCGTATTTTCGTGTGTTCCCATATTAGCATTACTAAATATCCCTTGTCCTTTGTGAACGTAATAGAAACTGCAACTGTTGAAACTGCAGGTTCTTTATAATAAATTAGCTGCAACCATCTGCTTTTATAGGTATTTATTTGTCCACTATGACATTTAAAGATGCCTGGCATCCCATCTCCAGATGTTTGCTTTTATTTACATGTTGCGAACGTTGTTTCTTTACTAACGTCGTTGCAACTTTGCAACGGAAGTTTTGACGACAGCTGTTTATGACGTCTAAATGACGTAAAATGAATACGAACTTCTGAAATGTGTGAAAATAAAATCAAAGAAATATCAAAAATGCGTGATTTGAGGCTTAATTTGGTGGCGTGGCGTATTGGGGTGCCTTTCATATCTGTTCGTTAGCACATAAACATTTACGTTACTGGCGCTAGTTTTGATTTTATGCGCTAGGGGCGGTGCTGTTGCGTCACGTGACGAGGCGTTCTTCGAACTTAATTACGTACGTGATCAGGCCCGCAGTTCACCAGAGGTTACCTATGGCTGCCGTATACGATACTTCCATAATCAAAGACAGAGCAGATCAAAAGCATAGTCGGTTCCATTCCCCACCAGACCCTGACAACTGTTCTCAATACACGGTCCCGTGACATTAATGAGATGCACGGCAATAAGTACTCGCAGATGGCAGCAATAGCAGTGGAATGTGTATAACGCGTGTGGTTATTAACCCGAGAGGTCAGGGGGAAAATTAGACGATGAACAGTTCTCCAATTCCTCCATGTGGATATCAGTATCGTCGACTATAAAAACATTATCAGCAAGGGAGAGTGCTCGCCGATAAAAATAGTACTGCTGCCACTTTCTTCTATTTCAAACTTTTTGCGTGATGTTTTTCCTCATTGGTTGCGTTGCATGGGTAGAGAGGACGGTTTAGTAGACATCTGATGGTGCGCGGGGGTATGCGTTGACGGCTTCTGAATGGTTTCCAGGTCTAAGTGAAGCTTTTCCTCTAACTGGTAAACTGAAAGGTGCAGCTACTCGGAGTTGAATCTGTGGTCTGGGTTTGTGTGGAGGCATTACACTTGGCAACTGGCTTCTTAAGGTCCGATGCAAAAGAAGTAGTAAACTCCAGAGGTTGCGTAGCTTTGAAAACTTTTTTTGTTTCACCATAGTGTATGCGTCTCTTAACCTTCAACTCCAGAATTTTCCTTTCCTTGTTATAAATCCCGCACTTCCTCCTCCATACTGGACGATCCCCAGAGCAGTTTATAAATTTCGGAGGACGTGTACGAGAACCATCAGATTCGTAAGATGTGCCTCCACAATTTCCACATGTAGCCCTCTCGTTATATGCTATTGTGATATGTGAAAATCTTTGACATTTGAAGTATTGCATAGGGTTGGGAACAAACAGTCGAACCTTAAGACGGATGTAGACTGCAAGAATATTTTCAGGTAATTCCGGAGAGTTGAAGGCTCAAAAATGGCTCTGAGCACTATGGGACTCAACTGCTGAGGTTATTAGTCCCCTAGAACTTAGAACTAGTTAAACCTAACTAACCTAAGGACATCACAAACATCCATGCCCGAGGCAGGATTCGAACCTGCGACCGTAGCGGTCTTGCGGTTCCAGACTGCAGCGCCTTTAACCGCACGGCCACTTCGGCCGGCAGGAGAGTTGAAGGTTAGAAGAAATGTTGTAGTATTTTTCCAGTGTGTCATTGACTCCTCATACAGTTCCGCACTTCTGTGACACCCAAGTTATTCCATTCTTCACGTAACTCCTCAGGGTCCATCTCCATTATATCAGAGTAGATAATCATGCCATCGCAGAATTTAAGGAAGGTATACAACTCAGCCACAACGGGGTAATCACCTAAGGCCGTGCATCCAAGAAGCTTAGATACATGGTGTGACGTAGCAGTTTCAACTAAAAGTGATCCAATACAAAATCGTTTAACACTTTCTAAGGATCCACAATATCCTCCAATGATTTGTGAATATATGAAGGGGAGACCCTCAAAGATTCCCCCTGCTCTCTTGATTCTGAGACTACTTCTCAGGCAGACTGGCCAACCGAGCTCTTTTTGCTAAGTAGGTGTTAGGTACTATCTGACGGCACACTCGTTCTGTCAGTGATATGACATTTTAGATGGAAAACAAGAAAGGAAAAATTATAGTGACAAACAAGCTACAGACCTTGCGCGGATTGTCACTATGCCCAACTATGTATTTGCAAACATAGCTCATATTTTTATAGAGCGAGCCAATTACTGCAATTATGATATTAAGTTTTGTTTCAGCATTTTTGCTTTCGGTATCCAATTTATACCTTTCCTCTACCGTGCCATCTCTCCATTTGCTTGATGTTCATAGTCATACCAAAGATTTCACTGGTGTTGCCTAAATGGAGCAATTGAGGAGTCGGTAAGAATACGGACATGAAAGACACACATATGTATACAAAATGGTTCAAATGGCTCTGAGCACTATGGGACTTAACTTCTGAGGTCATCAGTCCCGTAGAACTTACAACTACTTAAACCTAACTAACCCAAGGACATCACACACACCCATGCCCACGGCAGGATTCGAACCTGCGACCGTAGCGGTCGCGCGGTTCCACACTGTAGCGCCTGGAACCTCTCGGCCCATCCGGCCGTCCATATTTATAGAAGTATCGATAATGTGGAGCACTAGAAAGCAGCCATATATTACTGAAAGATTGACAAAAATATGCACGTGGATCCTCATATAACATATTATACTAAAGGAAATCACATGATTTGTGACAACACGAACTGTAACATTATTCCTTAAACTCTTATTTTCATTGTGAATTGTCAAATACATTTCGTGGGATTTAATAGAAATTAGACGAAGTTGAAAGATTCTTTCTTCTTAATATTTAAATGCTTTCAGAATTTATCACTTACTTGTTGGATCATCAATATCTAGGTCCTTATTCAGTCGGATGTTCTGGGGCACTGCATCATTGGTCATATCATCCAGCGACTGAAAATTTGAATTAACTTTCGTAAGAAACTGTACAAAGAGTACCATATATAAGAAAATGGAAGTAAGCATTATTTACATTTTATTATTCGTCTATTACATTTCTTATTTTGGATGGCTCTCTCTGTTATTCATGCGCAACTGTGTTTGTAAATAGAAAATAACAGACACCATGTTGAAGACTTGGTATGTACTTCCTCTGAAATAATGAAAAAAGCCTCTACATACTTTAGATGATTGGAAAGCCGAAACTTCAATCTAAGTTTATTAGTCATGGACTATCTGCACATATCTGTTCATTATTTTAATTATTATGTTACTAATAAATTTTTTTTGTGAAGTTATTACATTCACATTGTTGCCATGATATTTTAATGTAATATTTATGTTGAGGAAAGAGCAACTGAAAACAGCCACTTCTACTAACCAAGGGAATAGAAAACAGTGCCTGAATACACTTGTACATAGACTTTAAATAAAATGAAAACTGTGTATTCAAGTTTTCACCACGTCGTTGACCGCCCCGCAAGATGAACAAATGTGCCTGAAATGAAGCTTGTAGCACGAATTACCTATATAGCAATACACAAATAATTAATATTAAGGAAGTGTACATTTTAGTATCACCACATATTTAACATGGATGGAGGGTCACAAATAAACCAGCTATCTAACAAAAGTAACGCTAAGTCGATTCGAAAGCAGCGGTATCAGACAGTAACGTTAGGAGAACGTATTGGCCACTGAAGCGGCGGTACCTGTCGGTCTTCGAAGAACACTTTTACTTCCCAACCGGTTGTGTCTGAGCATTGTCCTGCTGAAATGTGACATGCAGAGTTGCTTCAAGGAGACGCAGTTTTGTTGGTTTTAAGATCCTCGTGACATAGTGGTTGATGTCCTTACTGCCGTCAACTAGTAGGAGCCGAGGTTGCATGTTGAATTCCACAGCGCAGGAAACTATTACACTTGAGTTTTTTCGAGAAGCCGCTCACCAGCGTAAGCAGTTCTTTTGTGGTCACCATTGTAGCGTTAACAAGTATACGATAGTCTCCGTAGAATAGGTTGAAGCATGAGTCGTCCGAAAACATTGCATTTGCCCATAAGCACATCATCGATGGTATTGACGTTCTGATTGCAGCACGAAGCGTTTGTGGTTTCTAGACAATGGAAGGTCAGAAAATAACACGCGTGCCACCGTTGTAGACAGTAGGAGTCAGTGTCGGAGCTTTGATATATACAGGTTCACATTCATTCCAATGCTTCAGTGTCGAGCCACCACTGAACGAAGCTACACAGTCCAGTACGGGCAAGCTGGCAACGTGGTTGCCATACCGTGTAGTAAACTACGTGGTTGAGGATCGATGTACGACCCTATTTTACCCACGTGTTCCACATACGTGTCACGTCGCAGCAGAGTGTCTCGTAACAGCTGAAATGTTCAAGTTATGAGAAATCTAATGCTTGAAGCTTAGTTGAGATCAATTGTCCATTATGGCCCCCAGTGTGGCATACTGGCAACTGTTTTCATGGATTCACTTCGACGGTTCTTCAATACATCTACATCTACATCTACATTCATACTCCGCAAGCCACCCAACGGTGTGTGGCGGAGGGCACTTTACGTGCCACTGTCATTACCTCCCTTTCCTGTTCCAGTCGCGTATGGTTCGCGGGAAGAACGACTGTCTGAAAGCCTCCGTGCGCGCTCTAATCTCTCTAATTTTACATTCGTGATCTCCTCGGGAGGTATAAGTAGGGGGAAGCAATATACTCGATACCTCATCCAGAAACGCACCCTCTCGAAACCTGGCGAGCAAGCTACACCGCGATGCAGAGCGCCTCTCTTGCAGAGTCTGCCACTTGAGTTTATTAAACATCTCCGTAACGCTATCACGGTTACCAAATAACCCTGTGACGAAACGCGCCGCTCTTCTTTGGATCTTCTCTATCTCCTCCGTCAACCCGATCTGGTACGGATCCCACACTGATGAGCAATACTCAAGTATAGGTCGAACGAGTGTTTTGTAAGCCACCTCCTTTGTTGATGGACTACATTTTCTAAGCACTCTCCCAATGAATCTCAACCTGGTACCCGCCTTACCAACAATTAATTTTATATGATCATTCCACTTCAAATCGTTCCGCACGCATACTCCCAGATATTTTACAGAAGTAACTGCTACCAGTGTTTGTTCCGCTATCATATAATCATACAATAAAGGATCCTTCTTTCTATGTATTCGCAATACATTACATTTGTCTATGTTAAGGGACAGTTGCCACTCCCTGCACCAAGTGCCTATCCGCTGCAGATCTTCCTGCATTTCGCTACAATTTTCTAATGCTGCAACTTCTCTGTATACTACAGCATCATCCGCGAAAAGCCGCATGGAACTTCCGACACTATCTACTAGGTCATTTATATATATTGTGAAAAGCAATGGTCCCATAACACTCCCCTGTGGCACGCCAGAGGTTACCTTAACGTCTGTAGACGTCTCTCCATTGATAACAACATGCTGTGTTCTGTTTGCTAAAAAATCTTCAATCCAGCCACACAGCTGGTCTGATATTCCGTAGGCTCTTACTTTGTTTATCAGGCGACAGTGCGGAACTGTTCAACTTCGCGTAATCGGACATTCCCCTTCACGTAATACAGGCTACTGCTGGTCTAGTACACACCAGCAGCGTGACTCTCAGGTCCTTACTGGTGGTTCAATGTTCTGCACTTCTTCCGAGCTTAGTTACATTTGCCTCAATCTTTCTGAGAGGTCCAATTTTTAGAAATTAGTCTACAATCGGTGTTCGGGAAACATAATTTACAATTAAATGAAACGACCAAAGATTTTAAAAGAAAATTTAGTTTACAATCATATTCCTTACTTTTTTTAGAGTCTTCATACAAATTGAAAGAATTGTCGTTTCTATGGGACCTACACCAAATGAGTACTAACAGGAGATATGGAATCTATGCAAAGAACTGTAGCATTAATAGTCACAGGTTTGTTCGACACATGGGAGAGCGTCACGGGGATGCTTCAAAAACTGCACTGGCAGACGCTTTAAGATAGAAGCAAACTACTCTGAGCAAGATTCCTTATAAAGCTTCAAGAACTAGGAAACTCAGTCGACGTAAAAAAAAGGGGGCCGGAGGAGGGGGAGGGTGACACACACACACACACACACACACACACACACACACACACACACACACACACACACTAAAGTGTCCTACATGGTTGGCCTTGTCAGTAACTGCGCGAGTTGTCACTAATTATGGGGCTTGAAACGCCTCGCAGACTCACCACGACATGCATCATGTATGAGGCGCCTGGGCATTTGTAGCGTATCATTTGAATAATCATTATCTAGAGCTACTTGATTAACAACGCGAGCCCGCTAATTTTGGGTTACGGATATCGCTGAAATTTCGCAGAGATGTCCATAATCGAAAATAAAATTCGACATATATTTTGAGTTTGGCTCTATATTTGTTAACATCGACACAGAAACATTTTGTGTTACTTAGTACATAGACTATAAACAATTGAAGTGTGGCACAGTGGTGAATGTGTCACGCTCCGTGTTTGAGGGCTTGGGTTCTACTTACCGATTCTGATAAAATCAGTAATTTTACGTAGTAATATATATAATATTTTTTTATTTGGAACAAAACATGAATATTAATAAACATCGCAGTTTTATTTCATTAGCAGTTAAGATTCATTTAATTTCATAGTTATATGTTATAACAGCCTGAATTCACGTAACATACTAAAACTAATACTTAAGAAAATTAACATAAATTAGCTCATACGTTAAGCATTCAGTAAGCGCTCTAACATGTGAAAATATCAGAAACGTGAAGCTTTGCTGCATGGAGTTCTGTGAAACACTGAATTTTATTAGCAGTTCTTCCACGTCATATAGCTATTGATAATGATGTAGTAGTGAGCGGTTTGCAGCAAAAGCTTTTCTTAGTTTTGGGTGGCGGACTTTAAGCCGGGACGGCATATCCTCATCATGACAATTCAATCACTGGCTCTCGACGGGGCCCTCTCACCACCTGGCCATAGTCATTACAACTTACACAACACTATAAACGTGTATGTCGATTTCCTTAAATACTATGGGGAGTTTAGCCATAACTTCAAAATTGTGTCGGTTTTTATCCTCACTGACTAAAACTGTGAGAATTGTTTTTGGAAATCCGTGAGTCACTACTTGTTGCTTCCCTAGTTAAGACAGGCCACAGAGTGGGTAGTGCCTGTTCAAGTCATGGTACTGCCGCCTCTTACACTACGCGTGGCTTCGAAAGACAGTTAACTCCTGCCCACTAACTGATAATTCACGTTCTTCAACTGACATGGTGGACGTGGACACATTGTACTGTCTCCTATTATTTTCTCTGTTGTTTTCTTGTTGTTTTAAGTTGACATTAGCTTATATTCAAGCAAGCTATCTTGGTTAGGTATCGTATGGACGAAGCGGACACTACGTCCTTGAGCCAATGTTGCAATCACGACGCGCCGGCCACTTGTCGTTAATTCAGCAT
Organism: Schistocerca nitens; assembly: GCF_023898315.1. NCBI lineage: Eukaryota > Metazoa > Arthropoda > Insecta > Orthoptera > Acrididae > Schistocerca > Schistocerca nitens. Next base: position 561,912,476 of record NC_064616.1, read on the forward strand.
CTGCTGCCGGTGGGAGCTGTAGCCAGCTTGAAGTCCCAGGCCATGTCCTACGTGGGCGACAGAAGCGACCGACAGCGCGCGACAGCTTCAGGAGACAAAATACAACTGCAGGTAGTGTTATAGAAGTGTCTTACATCAGCTACATCTGTGTTGCTGCCTGTCTCCCGCTGCAACTGGCGACGTTTGAATTCAAACGTGTTTGAACCTTGTCGCTTGTAGCGGGTGCGACAGCGGCAGCCATAGTTCAAACTGTACAGGGTTTTGTGAGGCAGCAGACAACATGTCGACGGATTTCGCCGAAATTTTAATAGCAGAAGTTAGTAAGAGGCGCTGTTTATGGGATATAAGAGAGAAAAGCTTCTACAATAGAGTCATATGTGACCAAGAATGGGCGGCTGTGGCCAATGCAGTGGGCTCAACAAGTAAGTATTGGTTTATTTTTTTTTCTTTACATGTGCGAATATTCATATTTATGTCATTACGATATCCAAAAAATGTTGGTTTTATTGTTTATGATCGTATATCAGTTACAAGTTCATCTCATTCGAGTTATTTCTTCTCTTTTCTGATTCCGTTCTACAGTTGTCAAAAAGTTATTAAATACGTATGAGATTTTTTAAATATTTGATTAGAACTACTGTTTAAGACGCATTTTTCATTACGATACTTAGTAATGTACATTGGCGTCTGTGATGAAGGTAGAAATTACGTACTTGCACCACTTAAATTTTCTATATTTTATTTACACAATACAAGTAAAAATAGACTTTAGGGATTTATTTATCATTAAAATAAAGCTTTTCTGAATATACGCTTCAGTTTTGACTTTTATAACGATAAGTCTGTTGTATATGATGTGTGCAAACGTAGACATTGCTCTCAATATCAGATTTTTTTCATCTTTACAAATTCTTGACTCGAAACATTTTCCTTTTTTTCATGGCATCTGCCCTACGTTTGCTTTCCTTTTTCTGTATTTTGTAAATACAATGTAAGGACTGGAATAGAAGGTTGTCATGTTCTTAAATATCCCTTAACATTCTGGTGTAATTTGCCGTTCGTTAACTATTGAATATCATTTTATTTTTTCGACAATGTGAAGAAGACTGTAATTATGTTACTTAGTATTAGAATGTTATGTTATGCATGGATGTTTTGAAATCCAAGTAATATGCAGTAACTTGCCTATTGTGTGGTAGCTGCAGTGTATGTGGATTACATTATTCACTGCTGCTTGTGTTGTTCTGATTATAAGTTTTGAAGCTATTATGTGTGTGTAAGGCCTGAATACTGTTCTGATAGGTGACTCAGATTATGTACTGTATTAATATAATTAAGAAGCCAAAGAATTAGCTGACTACTTTACAGTGGTACTTAAAAATTAAGTGGTATATAATTTTTAGAATAACAAGTTTCACTTTCATCTTATTCTCTACCAGTTTTGCTCAAGTGGAAAACTGAGGACATTTTCCTTTCATTTTGGCCAATGGTTCCAGGTATTCAGCAATTGTTTTACATATTTCTACTTTCATCTTAGCATAATTAATGGGTCACATAATACAATTAAAAATATAAATCCACAGTCACAAAGATAACTTTTATTACATATTTGCTTATCTGGTTTCAGAAGGCGAAGCCAAAAACAAATGGAAATCCCTGAGAAACGGTTTCCGAAGAGAACTGAAGAAGAAACCAATAACATCATCAGGTGATGCAGCTAACGCATGGAGTAGCAAGTGGTGTTATTTCCAGGCGTTGATGTTTCTTAAGGACATAATGACACCAAGAGAGACTGGAACAAATGTGGCACTTGAATGTCAACAATCACTGTCATCAAATGGTGACAGTGACACTGAAGTGCCAGAAATTGGTCTTGGTGAAAAAGTCTTTGACGGCCACGTTGATTGTGTTCTGACTGAGGAGTTCCTGCCCAGCACAGAAGACCATAACTCTATGGTTGCCACATCACCACCTCCGCCGTCACTGACAGGGACAGCGAAGAGAAGACAATCTGCTAGTTTTGAGAGAGAACTACTTGAAATGGAATCGCAAAAGATCAAAATTTTGAAGTCACAAGCCAAATGTGAGGACAGGAAGTTTTTGTTGTCATTGGTACCTTATTTTAAGCAAATTGAACCACTAGAAAAACTAGAAGTAATGGGGCAAATAATTGATGTACTGAGAAGCAAAATTTCAAACAAAAAATAATACAAACAAGGGCCTTTTTTTGTCTGTAACATCTTGTATCCTGCCATTGTGATTTCAGTGATTCAAGGCTGTGGATAGCAACTACCAGTACAGTTTTTATTAGTGACATGTATCTGCTTTAATTGAGTGATTAATTTATACCACTTACCATAATGGTCCTTTTGTTTGCATTTTCATAGATTTGTTCAAGCTCCTATTAGAAAGCATCCTCAGAATTTTGTTATGCGCTGTTGAAACAACGAGACACAGATCAAGATTTATATAACTTAGGTTCAAGTAGTGCAGTGCATTGTGGATAGATTAAATCTGTTAAGTAAACTGATCTGCAGGGAGGCCATTTGTGATGTGGCAAAAAGGTTGTGGGAATTTGTACATGAGTATATTGGGATAACTGTTTGTACATTTCAAGAACAATGAATGTTTCTGTACTGAGGCCAGATATTTGTACTAGAGGATTGCAGTTTTATGTAACCGGAGCAGGGAATATGCCACATTTTGGATATTGTTTGAAACGTAGTCGGTTTGTTGGTCTGCAGTGAGACAAACAGCTGGTGGTTTTCTGTCATTCATCATGTTCCATAGATTACATCAGGGAGGAGAACCTTCAGGAATGTGGAGCAAATCAAGATATACACTGCTGTTGGTACATGCACTGCCTGTACAAGCATCTTTATTCCATTTCTTATTTCTGGGTTCTGTGTTTATAGCCACTGCATTACACTGAGCTTTTCTCTCCCCACAAGATACTTTAGTGCCAGGAGTTATCCAGTGTTTATCTTTCTGTTCAGTATTGCCCTTGTTTTATTGTTAAAAAACGAGATTGGGGTTGTTCCCGGAATATATTTAAGAAAGAGTTAAAGTTACCATTAACATGTTTTATAAATTTCCCCGCTACATTATTTACATAACTTCTCTCTATGGTGATAGTCATTGTTAATGGTACTGCGATATAACAATTTTGGTATGTGGTGTTTAAAGCTTTCCCGGCGTACTGATTGTTCCATAAAAACACGGGAGAACTGCCAAATATCAGTAACGTCCTGCCACGATATTTCGGCGCAGAGTCTTCTGGCCATCTTCAGATGAGTACCACTGTAGTAGTACTACTACTAGTGGTACTCACCTGAAGATGGCCGGAAGACTGTGCGCCGAAATATTGTGGCAGGACGTTACTGATATCCGGCAGTTCTCCCGCGTTTTTATGGAACATTTTTGGTATGATCAGTGCCTAACTGGCCAGTAAATTTTATTGATAACATTTGAATCTCATGGTCAGATAAATGATTGACTATAGGTTTTACAGCTAAATAGCTATATGTTGTTGGATTTGAAACCAAATCGTCAGTAGCTGTCTCACAGTCTCATTCAATCATCATACAGAATGACGCTGTGGAAAATAATACAAAGATGCACTTGAACATTCTCATGAATTCAAAGCACTAACAGTTTTCTTCATTGATAATATGTTTGTGAAGATATATATTTATGCACTAGTTAGTAATGAAAACATGTATTTAAATGTTTATTCCAAATTTCCATTTTGTACACTATTAAAATAATTACAAAACTCATTTCTGATATTTGTTGCCTCTCGACGCGAAGAATTTAACCTCACTGAGCTGCGAATATTTGTTCCCACTCTTGACTCAGTGACTGTGTTAAATGTGGGGTCAACACCTTCTTTGTCAATAATAATAGTATTATACAGAATAGTTGCTGCTTTCACAATGGGTATTTCATTGTCCACATCCGTTTTTATTGGTTTTAACAAGATTCTCCATTTTGAGGAGAGAATTCCAAATGAGCATTCAACAGCTCTCTCTGCTCTTGAAAGCCTTTCATTAAAGACTGCCTTTTCAGCAGGTAAATTTCTTCCTGGGTATGGTCTCATTAAGTATGACCTCAGTGGAAACACTTCATCTCCAACAAACACGTGCGGTACTTTCATGTTCGAATTTGGCAGGAATGATTCCCCAGCAAAATTATTTCATTTGATTCAATTTTCCTACGGAATACTGAATTACTGAATACTCCACCCCCATCACTGTCTCTTTCATACGCACCAACATCAATTACAGCAAATCTATATTTGGCATCCGTTACTGACAGCAGAACTATTGAAAAGTAATTTTTATAATTGAAATATTGACTTCCCGAATGTGGGGGACTGCTAATTCTGATGTGTTTCCCATCTATGCTGCCAATGCAATTTCGAAACTGCCATTTTTCCAGAAAATCCTTTGCAGTATTGGCAAAATACTCTTCTGTTGGTTGTGGCATATGTAATGGTTGGAAATATAACCACAGAGCTCATGAGACTTCCTTCACAATATTTGCCACTGTTGTTTTGCCAACCCTGAAGGAATAGGAGAGCTGGCGAAATGATACTCCCGTTGCATAATACCTGAAGGAAGAATGAATTCTTGTTTTTATACAGTTTTTGCTTTGTAAAAGTAGTATGTCTTAAATTGGAACAGGTAATCTATAATAATAGCTTTCTCTACAGACCCTTATTTCCTGTTATCAAAAGGTTAAAAACTAGTATCACAAAGAGAAAAAGATGGGTGACTGGTGAGGTACACCACACAACAAATAAATTGAAAATGTATTAAGACCTCTCCAAGCGAATAAACGCTGATGCATATTATACTTTGTACAAAATAAAAGACAGATGACTGCAGTTTCAGCAGAGAAACAAAAACGTTATTCATGAACATGGCAGTAGACAAAGGAGATAATTACTCAAAAAGACGTACATTCCTTTATAAATGAAAAGTGAAAAAGCAACAAAAAGGGCAGAGGATAGCACTAGTGATGTAGATCTTGTAGAAATAGCAAGCACCTCTAACAGATATTTTGTAACTGCAGCAGATGATGTTATAAAGGAAAGTAAAAGGAAGTACTACTAACTATTGAATGTGTAAACTAGTATCTAGTACAAAACTATCATTTTATAAATCAATGTGTGTATGTAGTGCTCAAAACTAAAAAACTGGAATGTGTATATTTAAGTCAATGGACACAAAGAAATAAAAAGCACAATTTTTTATGAATTGTTATAGATAAGCATTTGAAATAGGGAAGGACATATGTACTATGAAAAAAGATAAACACACAATGGAAATTCCTGGATGGAATAATACATAAAATAAAAGAAGGGAACCACTTATCTATAGATGGCTGATGGCTGGATTATAGACACATACAAGGTAAAAAAACAGTTTATGCCCCACACCTTAGTCATCTGTAGGTGAATGGTTGCCTTTCTTTATTTCATGTAAGGCCAAGACCCAGAGTTTCATGTACAAAACAGTATACATTGTGCATGATAAAGTTCTCAGGACAATGTACAGTGGACCCCACAGCAAAATCTCAAACTGACAGCGACTCTTCCAGATTAAGCAGGCAAAAGGTTTTTTTATTAAGCTATCAAATCAATCAAGGAAGAAAAAGATTGAATTTTTTAACCGATTTAACTTTTATGGTGTGATAGAAAATGTGGAGTAACCTCATAAGTGCCTGTAAAAAATAATCCTCTTTTCTTCATTACATGTAAATTGCAAAGTAACACGGCAAAGGCCGTCAGAACAGAGATGTTCATCTGTCTTAATCTGTGCGCCTATAAACTTGTATAAGACATCCTATACTCTCAACAGAAAATTGTAAGCAAGCGCCCACAGGCAAAGAATAAATAATCGTTTATGACAGTCACACTAGCAAAGAATAGTTTGGTACTTTGCACTGTGAATTTATCAAATATGTAATCATTTTGCCATCAATCTAACAACATTCTTTATTGTCGACGTTAATTTAAACATAATCACCGCTAGCACTGATTTGAAAGAAGTAAATTAGTAAATAAACGCAAAACAAAAATCGAGTGCTACACAGCTCATGTTACATTTTGAAAGCACATACTAGTATATGGTAGTAACTTACCTTAGTGAAATTATCAGCCTGTCTTCCATGCTTATTGGCCGCTGAAAGTTGGTGGTTGCATGCGAAATACACATCTTTAAACCACTGACGAGATAATCGAAGGAATGTAAGTTCATTCTCGTATATTCAAAAAATGTGTTTGGTGATCGTCGTAACTCACGATATAAATGATGGAATTCGCCATGGTGACTCCTCGTTTTGCAGATTTCATGTACAGCGCTCCTTTGACGTCTTAAGTACCTAATTTTCAATTAATTTTTCTGCTGTATTCGGAGCTTGCGGTAGTTTGTCGGTCGCTCGTAGGACTTCAGCAACAATGTCGCGATTCCGCTGTCGCGCGCTGTCGGTCGCTTCTTGTCACTCACGTAGGACACGGCCTTAGGCCCTCCTATTCTGTTAAATTCGCATCCGGTGCGCGGCAAAAGCAAGGAAGACTACTGTTCAAAAAAACCATCCCGACTTACGAATTAAGCTGTTTAGAAAAACCGCTGAAAACCTAAATTAGATTGGTCGGACGGGGATTGGCATCCCTATTCTCTCGAATGTGTCTTCAGTGTCTTACCACTGCGCCACATCATTATGTGGGGAAGGGAGGCTGTGAACTCTAATTTTTCTAATTCTTCCATTACAGTCATTTTGCAAGATTTGGGAGGAAATAATATGTTGCCTTAGTTCTTGGTACTTACGCCTCTTTAATTTTTTAACAGTATACACCTCCAGTCTGCGAAACGTGTCTCCTGTAGAGAGTGTGTAACATCCTACTGACACTCTCGTATTTTCTGTACGCATCAGTCAGGAAAGGCGCCGCTCTTGTTTAGATTTCTCTACCCTCCTATTAATCCTGCCTGGTAAGGATCCCAAACTGCCGAGTTTCCTCAAGAACCCATCAGACGAGCGGTTTGCATGCTACCTTTTTTTTTTTAGTTGAATTACATTTCGATTAGATTCCTCCAGTGAATCTCAAGCTGACGTATGTCTTTACCACAACTACCTCTATTTGGTCGTATAAACATGCATTTTCGGTTTTATGTATAGAATAACACTGCATGACAAAAAACTGATACACCCAGAAGACATGTAAGTACGTGTACGTACACACCATCAGCAATTATGTAAAGGATTAAAGTTGCAATCTTCTGTGACAGGTAGAATGGCCCCCAGATTACATTACTGTGGTTGAACTTCAGTTTGGTTCGTGTTTAGTGCGTTTCGGATTTAATGTGGTTTGGGGTTAGTGTTGTTGGGAGTTTAGTGTTGTTACCAGATCTGGTAGGGCAAATAAGAGGGCTGTACAGCGTCAGATGTTGGGCGATCACTATGAAGGATGTAGAAATGCTGCATACTCGTCTGAGACAGCGTTATCAGCGCATGATAAAGTTTGAAAGGGGCCTCACTATGTGTGTCATTTGGTTTCCTGGTCCAATACCAGGTTTGTGGAGCACACGGATGTGAGTTGTCCAATGTTGAATGTTGGCCTGCACGGGAACAGGAAAGCAAGTATATTCGTCGTCAAGGTTCCGGCCCGGCACTTCTGGCCACCACGAGGGAGAATCACCGTATTTTGCACCAATCACATTGTAACGCTTCACATCTGTACCGGCCATCTGAGAACAAGTAATGGATTCCCTGTATCGTTTTGTGTCACAGACACCATTCGTCAGAGACTAGCAGCAGCCGGATTAGGGAATTACCGTCCCATGAATAGGCTGCTTTTAACACAACACAAACAGCTTTGTTTGGAGTGGTGCCGTGATTGGAGCACGGAATGCTAATGGATGGCGTCGCATTATGTTCGGCGATGAACCTTAGTTCTGCACTACCCTGGATGACCAACGTCGACTAGTACGGCGGCGACCTGCTGAGACGTCACATTTTTCCATTGTTTTGGAGAGGTAGTGCACTGTTGCTCATGCCGCCCTGATGTGGGGAGCCATCAGGTACGACGTCTGGTCACGACTGGTAGCATTTGACACAATGCTATGTCAAGGACGGCCCGACTCGCTAGTCGTGCTGTCTAACGCACTGCTTCCGATCCCCGGCACGAATCCGCCTGGCGGATTAGTGTCGCGGTCCGATGTGCTGGCCAGCCTGTGGATGGTTTTTAAGGCGGTTTTCCATTTGCTTCAGCGAATGCTGGCTGGTTCCCCTTATTCCGCCTCAGTTACACTATGTCGCCGATTGCTGCGCAAGCACTGTTCCCACATACGCGTACACTATAATTAGTGTACCACACGAACACTGGGGTTACACTCGTCTGGAATGAGTCTTCACATACGCGTACACCATAATTAGTGGACCTCATGAACACTGGGGTTACGCTCGTCTGGAATGAGTCTTCTACTGGAGGCCGAAGCGCACAATAACCCTGGGTTCGGTGTGGGGCGGCTGTGGGGTGAGTGGACTGCTGTAGCCTGTTGTGGTGTTATGTACTACAGAGGGCTACGGCGGGGACGAAGCCTCTCCGTCGTTTCTAGGTCCTCAACTCCATACATACATACATACATACATACATGTGGAGGACATCTTGCGTCCTCATTTGTTGCTTCTCATGCCACAGGATCTTGGTGACATTTTTCAGCAGGACAACACTCGTCCACACATGGCATCTGTCACTATGAACTGTCTGCGTGATGTTGAGGTATGCCCATGATCAGCAGGATCTCCAGATCTGTCCTGGACGAGGGACTCTCTTGACACTGGGTCTCAATGTTGAATTCCCTAGCGGTTTGTGACATGGAGTATCCCATGTGTCCAGATCCAACTATCATTTCGCATTCAAGTCTGTTAATTTCCTTCATGCACCATAGCTACGTAGGAAGCGTTTTCACATGAATCACCTGAGTACAAATGACAGCTCCATCAATGCACTGTCCTTTTATTCCTAGTGTGCGCCATGCTACCGCCATCTGTATATGTGCATGTCGCTATCCCATGATGTCACCGTGGTGTATATGGTGGTTATCTGGCAATATTTTTGCAGAATATTGCGAGTACATATATTGCATACACAACGACTGTGTATTACCAGAAAATGGGAAAGAAAGTTAGTTAACTGAACTCTATTCGATTACAGTGCAGAAAGGTAAACACATAGATGTTAAGAGAAAGCAAAATGAATACTGAAATCCAAAAGAGTATTCCATTATATTCGAAAACCTTCTGTGGCAATAATTCTATCAAAAGTGGCATTTCAGTGGCAGCGAAGCATCTTTGCGACTGGATAGCCTCTCATACTTCACTACATACCACGCTATACTGAAAGAATTTGATATATGAATTTCGTAACATGTCATGAAGTGGTGGGAAAGGAGATTACTAAGCAACGATCGAGAAGGAATTATGAGTACGATTTACCAATGATTTCATGGGAAAAATGGATGCAGCAGTTACGGAAAAGGTAGTATGAGTGGAATTATCTGTGAGAATCTGAATTTAAGGGGTTGTGACTGACCTGGAGCAAAGTTACGCCAAATGCTTTTCGCCTCATGTTGACTTGACTTCTCAACCCACAGTCGAACGCATTGTGAGGTGGAGAAACAGACACGGAGGAAAGAAAGAAAGAAAGAAAGAAAGAAAGAAAGAGTTAAGGAAGGAAGGAGAGAAAGAAAGAAAGAAAGAAGGAGAGAGAGAGAGAGAGAGAGAGAGAGAGAAAGCTGCACAAGGTATGAATATAGTCCCATCCTCGCAAACCCGAGCCTTTAACACACGCAGATGGCAGAATTTCTCATGTACACAAAAAGGTCGGCTCCATGCCTGCATACAACAGCATGCGTGAGAGTACAGTAGATGTACAGGGAATGGAAGAGCCAGTCTTATCTGAGTTTCTCTGCAAGACACATTGCGACGGACCAGAAAGAGCTACGAAAAACACAGGTGATATTAGGTAATCGAACCAAGAAATTTGGGCATTGTCTTGTCTTGTTGGTTCTTTTTTTTTTTTTTTTTTTTTGGAAGTGGTACAGAACAGGCGTGGGCAAGAACGCTGGACCCAGAGCAGATGGCCAGTACACCTGCCGAGCAGAGCGTCGGTATTTTCACATTAGTTGATTTTTAGTATTATTAGCAAATTCAGCACTTGCGAGAAAAGTGTGCGATTTCTTTAAAGAGGTATTCGTTCGGAAATATGAAGGATTGGAGATACAGTTTTAAATGAGAGAAAGTAGGATTCAGTATCAGTTACTTAGAGTGATCACATAAATTACAGCTGTTTTCTGTAGCGAATAATTGGGAGTAGTCAACATAGCAATAATTACGATAGACTTGGTGGAATGAAGTGGGCCACATATTAATAAAAATACGTTTTCTGGAACTCTGTAATATAACCCGAATCAGGAAGCAGGACGGCAACTGTAATCACCTCCTCCCGAAGGCAAATTCATTGCGCTACTACTGCATTATTTCGCACGGTTTTACCCTGAAAAAGTATTTCTGTTGTGAATAAAATGAAAATGATGGTACCTGTGTGTACGAACATTCTTTTTTGTTGTTGTTGTGGTCTTCAGTCCAGAGACTGGTTTGATGCAGCTCTCCATGCTACTCTATCCTGTGCAAGCTTCTTCATCTCCCAGTACCTAATGCAATCTAGATCCTTCTGAATCTGTTTAGTGTGTCCATCTCTTTGTCTTCCTCTGCGATTTTTACCCTCCAAGCTGCCCTCCAATACTAAATTGGTGATCCCTTGATGCCTCAGAACATGCCCTACCAACCGATCCGTTCTTCTAGTCAAGTTGTGCCACAAATTTCTCTTCTCTCCAATTCTATTCAATACCTCCTCATTAGTTATGTGATCTACCCATCTAATCTTCAGCATTCTTCCGTAGCATCATATTTCTAAAGCTTCTATTCTCTTCTTGTCCAAACTATTTATCGTCCACGTTTCACTTCCATACATGGCTACACTCCATACAAATACTTTCAGAGACGACTTCATAACTCTTAAATCTATACTCGATGTTAACAAATTTCTCTTCTTCAGAATCGCTTTCCTTGCCATTGCCAGTCTACATTTTATATCCTCTCTACTTCGACCATCATTTATTTTGCTCCCCAAATAGCAAAACGCATTTACTACTTTAAGCCTCTCATTTCCTAATCTAATTCCCGCAGCATCACCCGATTTAGTTCGACTACATTCCATTATCCTCGTTTTGCTTCTGTTGATGTTCATCTTATATCCTCCTTTCAAGACACTGTACATTCCGTTCAGCTTCTCTTCCAGGTCCTTTGCTGTCTCTGACAGAAATACAATGTCACCGGCGAACCTCAAAGTTTTTATTTCTTCTCAATGGATTTTAATTCCTACTCCGAATTTTTCTTTTGTTTCCTTTACAGCTTGTTCAATGTGCAGATTGAATAATATCGGGGATAGGCTACAACCCTGACTGACTCCCTTCCCAACCACTGCTTCCCTTTCGTGCCCCTCGACTCTTATAACTGCCATCTGGTTTCTGTACAAATTGTAAATAGCCTTTCGCTCACTGTATTTTACCCCTGACACCTTCAGAATTTGAAAGAGAGTATTCCAGTCAACATTGTCAAAAGCTTTCTCTAAGCCTACAAATGCTAGTATTTTCTAAGATGAGTCGTAGAGTCAGTATTGCCTCAAGTGTTCCAACATTTCTATGAAATCCAGACTGATCTTCCCCAAGGTTGGCTTCTACCAGTATTTGCATTCGTCTGTAAAGAATTCGTGTTAGTATTTTGCAGCCGTGGCTTATTAAACTGATAGTTCGGTAATTTTCACATCTGTCAACGCCTACTTTCTTTGGGATTGGAATTATTATATTCTTCTTGAAGTCTGAGGGTATTTCGCCTGTATCATACATCTTGCTCACTAGATGGTAGAGTTTTGTTAGGCCTGGTTCTCCCAAGGCTGGCATTAGTTCTAATGGGATGTTGTCTACTCCCGGAGCCTTGTTTCGACTTAGGTCTTTCAGTGCTCTATCAAACTCTTCACGCAGTATCATATCTCCTGTTTCATCTTCATTTAAATTCTCTTCTATTTCTATAATATTGTCCTCAAGAACATCGCCCTTGTATAGACCCTCTATATACTCCTTCCACCTCTCTGCTTTCCCTTCTTTCCTTATTACTGGATTTCCATCTGAGCTCTTGATATTCATACAAGTGGCTCTCTATTCTCCAAAGGGCTCTTTAATTTTCCTGTAGGCAGTATCTATCTTGCCCCTAGTGAGATAAGCCTCTACATCCCTACATTTGTCCTCTAGCCATCCCTGCTTAGCCCTTTTGCACTTCATGTCGATCTTATTTTTGAGACATTTGTATTCCTTTTTGCCTGCTTCATTTACTGCATTTTTATATTTTCTCCTTTCATCAATTAAATCCAATATTTCTTCTGTTATCCAAGGATTTCTACTAGCCCTCGTCTTTTTACCTACTTGATCGTCTGCTGCCTTCACTACTTCATCCCTCAGAGCTACCCATTCTTCTTTTACTGTACTTCTTTCCTCCATTCCTGTCAATCGTTCCCTAATGCTCTCCCTGAACTCTCTACAAACTCTGGTTCTGTCAGTTTATCCAGGTCCCATTTCCTCAATTTGCCACATTTTTGCAGTTTCTTCAGTTTTAATCTACAGTTCATAACCAATAGATTGTGGTCAGAGTCCACATCTGCCCCTGGAAATGTCTTACAGTTTAAAACCTGGTTCCTGAATCTCTGTCTTACCATTATATAATCTATCTGATACCTTCCAGTATCTCCAGGTTTCTTCCATGTATACAACCTTCTTTTATGATTCTTGAACCAAGTGTTAGCTATGATTAAGTTATGCTCCGTGCAAAATTATACCAGGCGGCTTCCTCTTTCATTTCTTACTCCCATTCCATATTCCCCTACTACGTTTCCTTCTCTTCCTTTTCTTACTGTCGAGTTCCAGTCACCCATGACTATTAAATTTTCGTCTCCCTTCACTATCTGAATAATTTCTTTTATCTCGTCACATAGTTCATCATTCTTTTCGTCATCTGCAGAGCTAGTTGGCATATACACTTGTACTACCGTGGTAGGCGTGGGCTTCGTATCCATCTTGGCCACAATAATGCGTTCACTGTTCTGTTTGTTGTAGCTTACCCGCATTCCTATTTTATTATTCATTATTAAACCTACTCCTGCATTACCCCTATTTGATTTTGTATTTATAACCCTGTATTCACCTGACCAAATGTCTTGTTCCTCCTGCCATCGAACTTCACTAATTCCCACTATATCTAACTTTAACCTATCCATTTCCCTTTTTAAATTTTCTAACCCACTTGCCCGATTAAGGGATCGCGCATTCCACGCTCCGATCCGTAGAACGCCAATTTCCTTTCTCCTGATAACAACGTCCTCCTGAGTAGTCCCCGCCCGGAGTTCCGAATGGGGGACTATTTTACCTCCGGAATATTTTACCCAAGAGGACGCCATCATCATTTATCCATACAGTAAAGCTGCATGCCCTCGGGAATAATTACGGCCGTAGTTTCCCCTTGCTTTCAGCCGTTCGCAGTACCAGCACAGCAAGGCAATTTTGGTTAGTGTTATAAGGCCAGATCAATCATCCTGACTGTTGCCCCTGCAACTACTGAAGAGGCTGCTGCCCCTCTTCAGGAACCACACGTTTGCCTGGCCTCTCAACATATAGTTGCACCTATGGTACGGCTATCTGTATAGCTGAGGCACGCAAGCCTTCCTACTAACGGCAAGGTCCATGGTTCGTGGGGGGAGGCATTCTTTTTTATCTTGTTATTATACTAAATTCTACACCTCTTGTTGTTACGGAGCGCTGTGTGGAATACTATGTACCTCTCGTGCCAAGATTAAGCAGTGACGAAACATACCACCGCGTATCTCTGCCTCATTAAGTCCCTGTGTCGGTTCGTTCTGATGCTCTGGGTTCTAGCGGCAACGGGTCCCAGCACTGTCCCAGGTTAGAGTCTAGCCACAGAAAATGCAGTACTGCTTGTGTTCGCAAGCCTGAACTTTAGAAATCGCCAACTCGTCTCCCACCTGTAGTTTTTCTCAGGTCGAGGTGACATGAAGAATACGTCGGCAACTCTTGCAGAAAGGAAAGAAGAAGCTTCCAGGGATAAATCCTAAACCAGTTTAATCGAAATTCACCAGCTATCTTTTAAATTTGCTACAAGATAAATTATTGTATCGTCGTCATTGATTGCGTGCAGTGATCGTGGAATGTAAACTTTCCATTTTGTAGCTTTCAGAATTCTTCGTACACTTGTGCTGCTAACCCCCACTTCACGTGCACATTGCGTAGCAGATTTCTGTGGAGAATTAACAAATGTTTCCGACACGAGAGCCGACGAAGCAGGACGTTTAGCTGGACGCTGTCTTCCTGAGCATCCTTTGTGAATATCACAAATCGTTCCATGCAGTTCAAACTTGTCAATGATGCGTTTCATTGTTAGGCGGATTGGCGGTTCTGTTTGAAACCCCCGCCTCCACTGACGTTGCACTTCAACGACACTATCAAACTTTAAAAACCCCTTCACAATACATTTTCGTTGCTCTAATATCAAACGTGCTCCAGCCATCTTGTTTTCTCAATACCTAGATGAAAGTACTAACATCTGTTGAGCCAAAGACAATACTACAACACACTCGTAGCTCAAAACGAACGATAATATCGATATCTCGATAGAGCCTGACAAAGAGTATATACATTTTTCTGGCGGACACTGCATTGTCTGCCCGTCAGGAGAAGAGATCCCAAAAACTTCTGCTCTATTACACCAACCTGAGCAAACCTGTTAACTCGAGTATGGTTCACGAGTTTATTATGACTGTGAGATTAAGTGCTGAAAATGTTGACTATGAGAGTTGGTGGTACACACTACAAAGCGACTCTAAACAGACAATACTGGACGTCGAATTTTATCTAGACCCTTCACACCACAGGTCCATGTTACACGACATTTCATATCTTGGAGAGTGTTTGGTGTTTCCTGGTCAATCTCCTCCTCTTTATCATTTTCCCCACAGGCAAAAGCCCACAGCTGTTAAGTCTAGTCAAGGCGCAAGTTGTCGATTGCCCTACCGCCGATGGGATGTCTTCCAATAGCTGTGGCAGCATATCTGTTATCAACCCTAGATAGCTTTGATTATTTATAGTCCCAACAACAAAACCGAGATCAATGATGCGATTCTTTAAGCGCCTGCATCCACAAGTTAACAGACTAATGTCATTGTTTATCCACTTTCAACCAGAGTTGATTTTCTGTTGGATAGTAGTGTATAATCAGAAGATTGCTTTTTTTCGTGGTTTGCAAAAGATGCTTCATCCGAAAAACGAAATCTTTCATAGAAATGCCGCATCACTTTTCAGGTTTCGGGGACATGAACAGCATTGCCATGAAACTATTGATGGATAGAAATGTAGAAGAAACGAAATGCGTCGGAATGTAATATTTTCAGATCACTCCTTTGGCTGATGTCACCCGCACATTCAGGATGCCTCATCGTGACAAGTGGATTATTTGTTACCGCTGCTATAATGTTAGTTGCACTTCTATCATTAGTTGTTGCTCTGTTTCGTTGCTGTACAATGTTATTTGCACTTCCAGATGCTGGAACTTTTTAAAATAATGTGTGCAAGGATGGATTACGGGGGCTTGGCATCATCTGAATAACTGTCGCATTCACCTGCACTGCTACACTAGCAGTTTAGCGACATTCACCATAAATTAAAATCATATCCACTTTTTCGACTGTCTTACACATTCTGAAAGTCAGAATATCTACATGATCAAGATGTATGAACGCTACAACACCAGGACACGAATTCATGATTCATGGACCTCTAACGCACAGGTAAACACACGAACCACATCTTTGTTACGTGTTTGCTTACATTTGGTACAATAGAGAAGACGTTTTGTTATCTGTTCTCCTGGAACAATGGTTTGTAGTGCTGTTATCTTGTCACTATTTGATCAAGTTTCATATATGTTACGTCGTCGAAATCCTCTTCGAAGGATCTTTCCATTGCAACAGACGAAATTATACGGTTCAATTAAAAAATAAAACAGCACCAGTGTCATAATTCAGCAGCTGCTCTTGTAAAATTACTTGCGTACATCAGGAAATTGGTTGCATTGTCCGCCAAAACTTGGCCAAAACAGCGCATAGATATATTTGCTCGTTTTAGATATGTTTGGAAAGATCTGCTTTAACTGTCACAGCCTGTATCGATGCCGATTTTATCGGTCTATCCCTTTAAAGCTGCAGAGACAGCTGGGAGTTCCACACACCCTTCTAGGGCCTCCCACTCGCAGCTGGTGTCATAAAACGGATGCTTTCATCTCGGCCAGTTACAGGTCCTGAATTGTCGCTCTCCGCCGCACGGCCAGTTTCCTTCCCAGAAGGCGCGTACGAAGGCCTTATCAACTTTCAGATAAGGTTCCTCTCTAGAGACGCGTAATGAACTCTTGAGCGACGATCGTAAATCTAGCCTCGCGCTAAGGCCTCAGCAAATTCAACGTAGCTTTCATTTAAATTTGTGACTTCTGCTTTTATGATCCCTGTCCGCAGACCAGGAGGTAAAAACAAAATCTCCGAACTAATAAAAGATTGGAACAAAAAGCCTTTCTCCCATTAGGTAGTGCAAACAACACTGAAATCTAGATGACACAAGTGGAAGTCCCACATTTAAACGTGTTTGATCAAAAACTAGTCAGTGTAAACCTAACTTGAGAGAGAGGCGTAAAATCATATCTTGGTGCGATTGCAGACCCCATACACTATCTCTCTTGACTCGGTTGTTGATACGACGTTAAACACTAAGATACACTACTGGCCATTAAAATTGCTACACCACGAAGATGACGTGCTACAGAGGCGAAATTTAACCGACAGGAAGAAGATGCCGTGATATGCAAATGATTAGCTTCTCACAGCATTCACACAAGGTTGGCGCCTGGTGGCGACACCAACGTGCTGACATGAGGAAAGTTTCCAACCGATTTCTCATACACAAACAGCAGTTGACCGGCGTTGCCTGGTGAAACGTTGTGATACCTCGTGTAAGGAGGAGAAATGCGTACCATCACGTTTCCGACTTGTCGGTCGGATTGTAGCTTATCGCGATTGCGGTTTATCGAATCGCGACATTGCTGCTCGCGTTGGTAAGGATCCAATGACTGTTAGCAGAATATGGAATCTGTGAGTTCAGGAGAATAATACGGAACACCGTGCTGGATCCCAACGGCCTCGTATCACTAGCAGTCGAGATGACAGGCATCTTATCCGCATGGCTGTAACGGATCGTGCAGCCACGTCTCGATCCCTGAGTCAACAGATGGGGACGTTTCCAAGACAACAACCATCTGCACGAACAGTTCGACGACGTTTGCAGCAGCATGGACTATCAGCTCGGAGACCATGGCTGCGATTACCCTTGACGCTGCATCACAGACAGGAGCGCCTGCGATGGTGAACTCAACGACGAACCTGCGTGCACGAATGGCAGAACGTCATTTTTTCGGATGAATCCAGGTTCTGTTTACAGCATCATGATGGTCGCCTCCGTGTTTGGCGACATCGCTGTGAACACACATTGGAAGCGTGTATTCATCATCACCATACTAGCGTATCACCCAGCATGATGGTATGGGGTGCCATTGGTTACACGTCTCGGTCACCTCTTGTTCGTATTGACGGCACTTTGAACAGTGGACGTTACATTTCAGATGTGTTACGACCTGTGGCTCTACCCTTCATTGGATCCCTGCGCAACCCTGCATTTCAGCAGGATAATGCACGACAACATGTTGCGGGTACTGTACGGGCCTTTCTGGATACAGAAAATGTTCCACTACTGCCCTGGCCAGCACATTCTCCAGATCTCTCACCAATTGAAAACGTCTGGTCAATGGTGGCCGAGCAACTGGCTCGTCACAATACGCCAGTCACTACTCTTGATGAACTGTGGTATAGTGTTGAAGCTGAATGGGCAGCTGTACCTGTACACGCCATCCAAGCTCTGACTCAATGCCCTGGTGTATCAAGGCCGTTATTACGGCCAGAGGTGGTGGTTCTGGGTACTGATTTCTCAGGATCTATGCACCCAAATTGCGTGAAAATGTAATCACATGTCAGCTCTAGTATAATATATTTGTCCAATGAATATCTGTTTATCATCTACATTTCTTCTTGGTGTAGCAATTTCAATGGCCAGTAGTGTACTTTTATTCAGACCTCTTACAAATTTTTCACGTATACACTAAAATTCGCTAGCAAATTAATTTCATATTCTCTGTGATCTATGATACCTTTTGTAATATTACACCTGCGTTAGTGTTGCACTCACTTTCGCCAAATATTACGGGCTAAGAAAGAACAGCGCACGTTCTCCACCTTTTGTCTGTCGTATGTACCGGCTTTTGTAAATGTACTTGAGTACAAAAGCCGTAAAGCATTATAATTAAATGAGGAAATACAAAAATAACTGTCAGTAATTTTCGAAACCATGAAAGTCGAGTAAGTAATAGCCGCAGTAGTGCTGCGAAAACCAGTGTCGTCTGTGCATAGCATGTTTTATCATGCTCAATGGTATTCGAACGACCTGAATTGCGTTTCACCAGATTTCTGTGTAACCCACATGACGTAACTGTCATGCAGGTCCTCTGCTCTCTTTTCGGTACAGTCGTTTGATTATATAATATGGTTACTACAAGAGGCCACAAGACATAACTGCTCTGTATGGCTATCGGTCCACATGCAAATTAATACCACGATGATGCAAATATCAGAAAACGTTATTATATATAACAGAGTCATTGCGCTTGTAAATTCAAATTTATTACGGTAAATGACATTTCAAAAAGGGAATTTGAACTTGAAATTACATTACGAACATTTTTGTAATGTACCGGGACCTGGGACTCCAATCCAGCAACTATTTATTGTTCCTGTTAACTAACCACGAAAGATATTAAATATGATTTCAGTCACAGGTAACGAAGTGTGTGAAGTTTTAACATGAAATGACATGGAATAAAGTTGTGTGTTGGTCGGAGATTCGAACTGAGATCTCTCCTTCCACCAGGTTTGACCTCTTTGAGATGACATAGTTCCACCATTACATTGTTCCCTCAGGACACCAAAGTTCTCAAGATCTCCACCAAAGGCGCACATGTGGGATCGAAACCTGGTCTGGTGCAAAAGTTTCCATTATGTCAGTTCAAGCAGTAGCGCACACGCAGCAAAGTACAGATAACAAATAATTTTTTAACAGTAACGATTGGTGCCAGATTCGATTCTCAGTCATACACAGAACGTCTCGTCATGTCATATCATGTTCAAACATGCCACTCTTAGTTACCGGTGAGGAAGAATTCAATACCGGTAGTCAGTGTCTCTTCGTGTGTAGTCAACAACGATGGTACGCGCGGGGTTCGACTCACAGTCAGCGCAGAACTTTACGCCTTGTTATTTCCAGTCCAGGCATGTTCACACCTCGCTGCTGGTGAAATAAACCGATTTTTAATGTCTCTTCGTGGCTACAAAACAATGATGATATGTGGTGTGTTCAAAATTACGGTCAATCAAAAGCTTTTTGTCTTGCTATTTCAGTTTCAATCATCTTGCCACTTTTGGCGAAACAAGCGTTGCATCAAGGGGATAAAGAGATACCATCAAACTACAGACCGATTTCACTTTTGCCAGCATTCTAAAAAAATTTAGAAAAAGTAATGTACAGGCAGCTGCTCAACCATCTGACCACAAATAACATATTATCAAGAACACAGTTTGGATTTCTGAAGGGTTCTGATATCGAGAAGGCTGTTTACACGTACAGTGAAAATGTACTTAATTCATTAAATAACAAATTACAAGCAGCAGGTAATTTCTGTGATTTGTCAAAGGCATTTGATTGTGTGAACCACAACATCCTTTTAAGTAAATTAGAATTCTATGGTGTCACGGGCAGTGTTGCAAAATGGTTCAAGTCATACCTCACTAACAGGAAACAAAGGGTGTCAGTGCAAGGGACTAGTGAATTAAGTCATGAGTCATCATCAGAATGGGAAGAAATTACATGTGGTGTCCCACAAGGATCCATCTTAGAGCCATTGCTTTTTCTTGTGTACATTAATGATCTCTCATCAGTTACACTGCCAGAAGCAAAGTTCGTTTTGTTTGCAGATGACACAAGTATTGCAATAAATAGTATGTCAAGTGTAGTTCTAGAAAGATCTGCTAATGATATTTTCATGGATATTAATAAATGGTTTAAAGCCAACTCACTGACATTAAACTTCGAAAAGACTCACTATATGCAATTCAGAACCTGAAAGGTTTCCACCCAGCATATGCATAAAATACGAAGAAGAGCAGATAGAAGAGGTTGACAGTCTTAAATTCCTGGGATTACAACTTGATAATAAATTCAGTTGGGAAGAGCACACCACAGAACTGCAGAAACGCCTTAACAAATCTGTATTTGCAATTCGAGTGTTAGCACACATAGGCGACATAAAAATGAAAAAGCTCGCATACTTTGCCTACTTTCATTCCATAATGTCATATGGTATAATATTTTGGGGTAACTCTTCAAGTCAAACAAAAGTTTTCAGAGTCCAAAAGCGTGTAATACGTATTATTTGTGGAGTAAATTCACGGACGTCCTGTAGAAACCTCTTCAAAGAACTGGGTATACTAACTACTGCCTCTCAGTATATTTACTCATTAATGAAATTTGTCCTAAATAATATATATCTTTTTCCAACAAACAGCTCAGTTCATACATACAATACCAGGAACAAAAATGATCTGCACAAGGACTTAAAAGCACTTACTTTAGTTCAAAAAGGGGTCCACTACTCAGGAACACTCATCTTCAATAATTTACCAGTAAACATAAAAAAATTTAGTTACAAATAAAGATCAGTTTAAAAGGAGCCTGAAAGACTTACTAGTGGCCAACTCCTTCTACTCCATTGACGAATTTTTTAATAGAAACAAATGATGTATTGTATATATTCATAGTATTAATATGGTTATTTCAGCTTAAAAAAATAAAATAAATTGACATGTTCCACATCCACGAGGATCTCCTCAGCACGGATCTACGGAACGAAAAACTAATCTAATCTAATCTAATCATTGGAGAAATACAGAGGCGAACGAGTGTGCCGGGAACTACCCCAGTTGACTGCTTGTAGCGCCATACGTCACCACAACGCCTCTGTGCGTAACAGAAGTAAGAATGGAATTAAAAGTTAAAGTTCCTTTTCCAAACTTGGTTAGCGCGTGCTTTAGTATATTGATTTGTAAACGGTCAAATCTCAGAATTATCAGGTCAATATTTTTACCTCAATACATCGTTTTATGAAAAAAATTGTGGCGCTAAATAATAAAGCCAGTAACTCAAAAATTGGTCATAATGAGCAGATGTATGTCAAAATTTACTGGTGCAAGTCTCAACGTGAATAAACAAATATTTTAGTCAGAATCCACATTTTCAAGAAAAATTGAAGGTGCAAAATATTAGACTTAGAAATATGAGAATTTGTATGGAGACTCAGTTCAACATAAAAACATTAATTATGTAACCCCATATGTGGTGCTACAGAAGAATGCTGAAGATTAGATGGGTAGATCACATAACTAATGAGGAGGTACTGAATAGGATTGGGGAGAATAGGAGTTTGTGGCACAACTTGACCAGAAGAAGGGATCGGTTGGTAGGACATGTTCTGAGGCATCAAGGGATCACCAATTTAGTATTGGAGGGCAGCGTGGAGGGTAAAAATCGTAGGGGGAGACCAAGAGATGCATACACTAAGCAGATTCAGAAGGATGTAGGTTGCAGTAGGTACTGGGAGATGAAGAAGCTTGCACAGGATAGAGTAGCATGGAGAGCTGCATCAAACCAGTCTCAGGACTGAAGACCACAACAACAACAACATGTAACCCCATTGAACTACCTCTAATAGTTTTCGAGTAATTTCCAGAAAATTAAATTTGGAACTAAACTGTTCTTATTAGTAGTAGATTAAGTATCTGTTATATTAATGCTAGAAAGTTTTGGTTACAGCACGTGATGAAACTTAATAAGTAATAGAGCTATAACCAGTTTCAAGGCCTAGATGTAAGTAATAACAAATACAAGGTCTCTTTAAAGTTGTAGTTCAGGCCTCAGGTTGTAGCCGGCCGCTGTGGCCGAGCGGTTCTAGGCGCTTCAGTCTGGAACCACGCGGGTGCTACGATCGCAGGTTCGAATCCTGCCTCTGGATTGGATGTGTGTGATGTCCTTAGGTTAGTTAGGTTTAAGTAGTTCTAAGTCTAGGGGACTGATGACCTCAGATGTTAAGTCTCATAGTGCTTAGAGCCATTTGAACCATTTTTCAGGTTCTACGGTCAGTTTCGTTCAGAAAATTCTAGACGGGAAAGTTTAAATGCAGGCGAGCTTAAACTATTTCTGTGTTTTTAACCAACTTAACCACATTCATACAAAAATTACACGGATTCTAAATTAAAACACAATAGTGTTGTAAAATATTATGTGTCCGAGAAAATGGCTGTTTAGAGGCTACTACCGGGGGCATAGGGCGGATGACAGCAGGTGTTCACTTAGCCGTCAGCTGCTTCACATACATAGAATAAATACAGCCCGAGAGGCAAGAGACGAGACTTCACCACGCACCTAGCCACTGTACGACCCGCGTCAGTCAAACGCCGGAGTTCGAGCTGCCTCGGATGTCGTCGGAGAAAGGCTGTTACTAAATGCATATTTTCAGTAATAATAGAAAGTGAACTCGTGAGGACTGTACACCATCCTGGATAGCTTAGATTTCGCAGAAGTAACTGTTAGTGTGCCGCCCGTAAGGTTAACAAATCCGCGTGGCAAGTGGTGATACTTATTTTCCACTTTTATGGCGAGCAATTATTTTGTTTAGCAGAAGTCAGGGTGGAAGACAATTTAATAGCAACTTACAGTTGAGGTCGCCTTTGAACTGGTCATAGCGGTGTTTAGGATGGAGAAATTTACTGTCAGTATGAACATAATGAACATTACAATATTGTGTGTGCCAAATATATCTATCAATTAGAACTCCAAATCTTCATTTATAATCATATTCCTGATCCCGTTGACCAAATAGAGAATAATTTTACTGTCGAGACATCAGTCTTCATGGACGAGAATTCGCGCCCACATCATGCTACCTTTTTTTTTTTTTTTTTTTTGCGTTTAAGGGCGCTCAACTACTGAGGTCATTAGCGCCCAGTCACAATTGTTAGAGCACATAGAATCTAGTAAAACTCAAGGGGGGGGGGGGACACCAGAAAGTTCTTACAAAGATGCAGATAAAATAAGTGAAAGAGTTAGATGTCTTTGAACAATCCAGTCAAAGTAATGAAACGAAGAACACGAGCAGCTGCTCGAGCGTCATCCGCTAAAATATCCTGTAAAGTAGATGGCAGAGACAGGACAACACGAGATTGACTAAAACGGGGACAAGACAATAAAACATGACGCCCTGTTAATGCATTACCACAAGGGCACTGCGGGGCTGGGTCACCGGAGAGCAGGTAGCGGTGGCTAAACCGGCAATGCCCAATCCGCAACCTGGTCAGAAGGACCTCTTCTCGCCGAGATGGTTGGGAGGAGGTTGTCCAAGCAGTTGGGAACGGTTTTACTGCCCGGAGCTTGTTTTCTTGAAGTGAGGACCAAGTATCCCACTACAAGGACACAAGCCTCTTACAAACAACCCCACTAACGTCAGATGACGGGACACAATGGGAGGCTGGCCGAGGCAGGAGGACTGCAGCCTTGGCTGCAGCATCAGCAGCCTCATTCCCAGGCACTCCTACATAGCCGGGAACCCACAGAAAGCTGACAGGAGAGCCACCCTCAGCGAAAGAATGGAGGGACTGCTGGATCCGTTGCACCAAGGGATGGACCGGATATGGAGCTCCAAGGCTCTGAAGAGCACTGAGTGAATCAGAGCAGAGTACATACGACGAATGGCGGTGGCGGTGGGCATACTGAACGGCCTGATGGAGAGCAAAAAGCTCGGCCGTAAAGCTGGAACACTGGTCGAGGAGCCGGTATTTAAAGGTGACGGCCACGACGACAAAGTCACAGCCGACACCATCGTCAGTTTTTTGTAAATAAAGGTGTGACTGGCAAGTCGCGCACGAAGTTCGACAAACCGTGAGCAATACACTGCAGCCGGAGTACCCTCCTTCGGGAGCGAGCTGAGGTCGAGATAAACATGAACCGGAGCCTGGAGCCAAGGTGGTGACGGGCTCTCACCCTCTCTGAAGGTGGTAGGGAGGGCAAAATCCAATTGTCGAAGCAGGCGACGAAAGCGGACTTCAGGGGGCAGCAGGGCAGACACATACAACCCATACTGACGGTCGAGAGAATCGGCGAAGAAGGACTGATAAGAGGGGTGGTCGGGCATGGACAACAGCCGGCAGGCATACCGACAAAGCAGTACGTTGCGCCGGTAGGTCAATGGTAATTCGGCAGCTTCAGCATAAAGACTCTCGACGGGACTAGTGTAGAATGCTCCGGTCGCAAGACGTAACCCCCTATAGTGGATGGAGTTGAGACGGCGTAAGAGGGATGGCCGAGCAGACGAGTAGACGAGGCTCCCATAATCCAGCTTTGATCGGACTATGGACCGATACAAGCGAAGCAGGACAGTGCAATCCGCTCCCCAAGATGAACCACTAAGAACTCTGAGGACATTAAGGGAACGTGTACAACGGGCAGCCAAATAAGAGACGTGCGGAGAGCAACAAAGTTTCCTGTCCAGTGTGAGCCCTAGAAACTTAGTTGTTTCCACGAATGGGAGAACAACGGGACTGAGATGTAAGGATGGCGGAAGGAACGCTTTATATCGCCAAAAGTTGATGCAAACCGTTTTCTCTTCAGAGAACCGGAAGCCATTTGCCACACTCCATGAGTATAGGCAGTCTAGACAACGCTGAAGGCAGTGCTCCAGGAGGCATGTTCGCTGGGCACTGCAGTAGATTGCGAAGACATCGACAAAAAGAGAGCCTGAGACATTAGGTGGAATGCAATCCATAATTGGATTGATCGCAATGGCAAAAAGGGCTACGCTCAAGACGGAGCCCTGAGGCACTCCGTTCTCCTGGAGGAAGACGTCGGACAATACGGAACCCACACGTACCCTAAACTGTCGATCTGTCAAAAAGGAATCAATAAAAAGGGGCAGGCTACCGCGTAGATCCCACCTGTGCATAGTGCGGAGGATACCTCCTCTCCAACAGGTATCATAAGCCTTCTCCAAATCGAAGAACACGGCGACCATTTGGCGCTTTCGCAAAAAGTTGTTCATGATGAATGTCGACAAGGTCACAAGGTGGTCAACAGCTGAGCGGCGGCGACGAAAGCCGCATTGAACATTGGTAAGTAGCCGTCGAGATTCAAGAATCCAAACTAACCGAGCGTTAACCATGCACTCCATCACCTTACAGACACAGCTTGTAAGAGAAATGGGGCGGTAACTAGAAGGAAGGTGTCTATCCTTCCCGGGTTTGGGTATAGGAACAACGACGGCGTCACGCCAACGCATGGGGACTTGACCGTCGGTCCAGACGCGATTGTAGGTACGAAGAAGGAAGCTTTTGCCTGCCGGAGAAAGGTGTGCCAGCATCTGAACGTGAATGGCATCTGGCCCCGGAGCAGAGGACCGGGACAGTGCAAGCGTATGTTCGAGTTCCCGCATAGTAAAGGGGGCATTATAACTTTCCAGATTCAGCGAGTGGAAGGAAGGTCGCCGAGCCTCTTCTGCCTCTTTCCTGGGAAGGAAGGCAGGGTGGTAATGGGCGGAGCTTGAAACCTCCGCGAAAAAACGGCCGAAGCCGTTGCAGATATCCACAGGATCAACAAGGATCTCATCACCTGAAGTCAGGCCAGGTACCGAGGAGTGGGCCTTAATGCCCGACAGCAGGCGCAGGCCACCCCAGACAACAGAAGAGGGAGTAAAACTGTTAAAGGAGCTGGTGAAAGAGGCCCAACAAGCTTTTTTGCTGTCTTTGATGACTCTACGGCATTGCGCTC
Organism: Schistocerca nitens; assembly: GCF_023898315.1. Classification (NCBI taxonomy): domain Eukaryota; kingdom Metazoa; phylum Arthropoda; class Insecta; order Orthoptera; family Acrididae; genus Schistocerca; species Schistocerca nitens. The sequence goes on from NC_064616.1 coordinate 561,938,680, forward strand.
GGAGTCGTTTGTATCCAATACAATTCGCCAACGTAGGATGGCGGCGAAAGGTGCGTAAAGCACGTCGTCGAGCACGGATAGCGTCTCGACAAGCCTCATTCCACCAGGGGATGGAAACGCGACGTGAAGAAGAGGCAGTACGAGGAATGGAACGTTCGGCAGCATTGATGATAACAGCCGTGAGGCATTCGACCTGACAGTCAAAACTGGGAAAATCGTGGTCCGGAAAGGTCGCTAGGGAGGAGTAAAGTCCCCAGTCAGCTTTCGGTATGTTCCAGCTCGAAGGACGTGGGGATGGGGTGTGGTGCAGGAGACGAACGACACAGGGGAAGTGGTCGCTCGAATAGGTGTCAGAAAGGACATACCACTCGAACCAATGGGCAAGAGTGGTAGAACAGATCGAGAGGTCCGAGTGGGAGTAGGTATGAGTAGAGTCCGAGAGGAAAGTCGGGGCTCCAGTATTGAGGCAGACAAGATTGAGATGGTTGAAGACATCCGCCAAGAGGGAGCCTCTCTGACAGGATGCAGGAGAGCCCCAAATGGGATGATGGGCATTGAAGTCGCCAAACAATAAAAACGGCGGGGGAAGCTGAACAATCAGGTGCATCATGTCAGCCCGACTAACTGCGGATGACGATGGAGTGTAGACAGTACAAACAGAAAAAGTAAAGGCAGAAAGAGTAATACGGACAGCTATTGCTTGGAGTGGGGTGGTCAATGGGAGGGGATGGTAATAGACATCGTCCCGAACGAGCAACATGACCCCACCATGAGCTGGAATACCGTCCACAGGGGGGAGGTCAGACCGCTCCGAGGTATAGTGGGTAAAAACAATACGGTCAGTTGAGCGCAACTTGGTTTCCTGGAGACCAAGGACGAGCAGACAGTGCAGGCGGAGGAGCAGTTGTAATTCCTCCCGATTAGATCGAATACCTCTTATGTTCCAATGTAACAAAGCCATCGCTAGTCAGAAAAGAGGGGGAATGAAACGGGTGAAGAGCTGGTCACCTCGACGGCCGCGGAGGGCCAGGTGTCGAGGGAACAACGCTACAACCGGCGGGAGGCGTATCATGTTCCATCGAGTCGTCGCCAGCGGCGGCCGCTTTCCCGGGTTGCGTAGGAGGGGCAGCATCATTCGCCGACGAGAGGTCAGCTGAGCGGCAGCGGCAGAAGAGCGTCCCGGCGAAACTGAGGACGGCCGGGAGCAGCGACTCACGGATGGAGCATCAGACGAAACGCGCCGGGGTGGAGAGGGAGATAAAGATTTCTTCTTGGAGGCCTTCTTGGAAGTCCGATGAGGCACGGGGATGGTGGGCTGGACCCGAAGGAGGTCATCACGCGCGGGGTCCGTGTTGGAACGCCGGACCTCGGAAGCCAGGGTCCGGAATGTTTTCCCGATGGACGCCTGAGAAGAGGATCGCTTCTCAGGCGGCGGAGGGGGAGGAGGAGGAAGGGTGGCCCCCAGGGCCGAGGGGGCAGGGGCCGCGAGGGAGGAGGATTTGGAAGGGAGGGATTTGGGAGGCGGAGGCATAGACCCCAGATGGGGTGAGGAGGTGGAGGGGGGACAGGAGAGGGGTGAGGATACTGTGGAAGGAGTGGACACGACTGAGGCAAACGAAGTTGTCAACGTCACGGGGTGGGGGCGGTCATACTTCTTCCTGGCCTCAGAATAAGAGAGACGATCCAAAGTTTTTAATTCTTGAATCTTCTTCTCCTTCTGATACGCGGGGCAGTCTAAAGATCTAGGCGAGTGGATCCCGAGATAATTGACGCACCGAGGTGGTGGGGTGCATGTACGAGTATGTTCCTCACAAAGAGGACGTCCGTAATCGCCATAAAGGGGCTCAGCCTTACACCGTGACGACATGTGCCCAAAGCGCAAACACCAAAAGCAGCGCATAGGAGGCGGGACGTAAGGTCGCACGTCGCACCGGTAGCACATCACCTTTACCTTCTCCGGGAGAACGTCCCCCTCGAAGGCGAGGATAAAGGCTCCGGTGTCGATGCGACGGTCTTTGGGGCCGCGCTGGACTCGCCGGACGAAATGCACGCCTCGGCGCTCCAGGTTGGCCCTGAGCTCCTCATCAGATTGCAGCAGGAGGTCCCGATGAAAAATAACCCCCTGCGTCTTATTCAGTGCCAGATGCGGGACAATAGACACTGGGATGTCCCCTAGTCGGTCGCACGCCTGGAGCGCCACCGACTGTGTGGCGGAGGCGGTCTTTATAAGAACGGACCCCGAACGCATTTTACTGAGAGCCTCGATTTCCCCGAAGATGTCCTCGATGTGCTGGACAAAGAACATGGGCTTTTAGTCGCCTCTTACGACAGGCAGGAATACCTCGGGCCTATTCGTACCCCGGACCCGCAGGGGGGTCATCATCATCATCATCATCATCATCATGCTATCTTGTGAATGACTTCCTTCAGGATAACGACATCTCTCGACTAGAGTGGTCAGCATGTTCTCTAGACATGAACCCTATCGACCATGCCCAGGATAGATTGAAAGGGACTGTTTATGGACGACGTAACCCACCACCCACTCTGAGGGATCTACACCGAATCGCCGTTGAGGAGTGGGTCAATCTGGACCAACAGTGCCTTGATGAACTTGTGGATTGTATGCCACAACGAATACAGGCATGCATTAGTTCAAGAGGACATGCTACTGGGTATTAGATGTACCGGTGTGTACAGCAATCTGGACCACCACCTCTGAAGGTCTCGCTGTATGATGGTACAACATGCAATGTGTGGTTTTCATGAGCAATAAAAAGGGCAGAGATGATGTTTGTGCTGATCTCTAGTCCAATCTTCTGTACAGGTTCCGTAACTCTTGGAACCGAGGTGATGCAAAACTTTTTTGATGTGTGTAGATACTTCCAGATCCTATTTTATTGAATAACTTGCTGAGTACCCGGCGTTGCTCTGGTATGTATTATTTCCCATCTTCCATTAGCATGTCTCCTCCTTCCCCCTCTCTGTCCATCTGTTCATCCCCTCTCTAAGTCAGTCTCCTCCTCCCCCTTCTCTTGTTCCATCCTCTCTCTCTCTCTCTCTCTCTCTCTCTCTCTCTCTCTCTCTGTGTGTGTGTGTGTCACCATTTGCTCCTCCTCCTTATCTGTGTATACGCACCAAGTTTGCTTGGAATCGATTCAAAGGTTTAGGAAGAGCTTTTCACTCACGGTTTTGTCCTCGTACGCGCTTGTCACATCTACACTGAAAAGCCAAAGAAATTGGTACACGTGTCTAATATCGTGTAGGGCCCCCGCGAGCACGCAAAAGTGCCACAATACGACGTGGCATGGACTCGACTGATGTCTGAAGTAGTGCTGGAGGGAACTGACACCACGACTCCTGCAGGGTTGTCTATAAATCTGTAAGAGAATGAGGGGGGTGGAGATCTCTTCTGAACAGCGTGTTGCAAGGCATCTCATATATGCTCAATAATATTCATGTCTGGAGAGTTTCATGGCCAGCGGAAGTGTTTAAACTCTGAGGAATTTTTCTGGAGCCACTCTGTAGCAATTCTGGACGTGTGGGGTTTCGCATTGTTCTTCTAGTATTTCCCAAGTCTGTCGAAATGCACAATGGAAGTGAATGAATGCAGGTGATCGTCCGCAGCTCGTGGTCGTGCGGTAGCGTTCTCGCTTCCCGCGCACGGGTTCCCGGGTTCGATTCCCGGTGGGGTCAGGGATTTTCTCTGCCTCGTGATGACTGGGTGTTGTGTGATGTCCTTAGGTTAGTTAGGTTTAAGAAGTTCTAGGGGACTGATGACCATAGATGTTAAGTCCCATAGTGCTCAGAGCCATTTGATTTTTTTTTTTTTTTTTTTTTTTTTTTGCAGGTGATCAGACAGGATGCTTACGTATGTGTCACCTGTCAGAGTCGTATCTAGACCTATCAGGAGTCTCATATCACTCCAACTGCACACGCCCCACACCATTACAGAGCAAATAAAACGCCTAGCCGTCCTTATGATTTTATGTATTTTGTTGCAACCAGTTTCGGCGCTTCAATGCACCATCTTCAGGCTGTAGTTGATGAGGAAGTGAGGAAGGGGTTGACCTAGCGTAACTGGATACGCAGATAATCTGAAAACTAGGGTGTCAGCAGTCTAACCATTGTTGATGGGAGCAGATGGCCGACGCGAGTGCCTTTTCCAGCAGACTTTGAGACTATTTGCAGCCATTCATGGACTTCATGTTCCCAAACAACAATGTCATGTCACCGGCCAAAAATGTTCGCTATTGGTTTGAAGAGCATGCTGGATAGTTGGAACGAATGAGTTGGCCACCCAGATCCCCCGCAATGAATCCCATCGAACATTTATGGGACATAATCGAGAGATCAGTTCGTGCACAGCGTCTTACATTGGCAACACTGTCACAATTATGGACGGCTATAGAGGCAGCAAGGCTCAATATTTCTGCAGGGGACTTGATGAGTCAATGCCACGTCGAGCTGCTACACTACGCCGGTCAAAAGGATATTAGGAGTTATACCACGACTTGCCACCTCAGCGTACCTTGAATGTGTATTGGTTTGTGAAGTCATTAGTCGGTTAATACGCGTCAGAGAAGTCTAACTCTCTGTATAGGACAAAGAGAAAATGGTTCTAACAGTTATTACTTAGTGTTTCTTTTTTCGCAAAAACTCTGTTATAGTAATTACAACGGTATGTTTTCACTGATATTTTGTGGACCCAAATAACGGTTATTCCTGATGTATTGTGTCTATATGAATAAAAAATTTCAAGAAGGAAGTACAGGAGTGTCAAAAAGCACAATTTACTTATTGTACTGACAGTTGACTGATGTTTGGAGGCCGGTCGGGGTGACCGAGCGTTTCTAGGCGCTACAGTCTGGAACCGCGCGACCGCTACGGTCGCAAGTTCGAATCCTACCTCGGGCATGCATGTGTGTGATGTCCTTATGTTAGGTTTAAGTAGTTCTGAGTTCTAGGCGACTGATGACCTCAGAAGTTAAGTCCCATAGTGATCAGAGCCATTTGAACCATTTTTTGATGTTTGGAAGCAGTGTGGACAGTCAAGTTAAATTTGTTACAACATAATATTCTCTCGGGAAAAGAGTTCCCGTCTAACATGGTACATAAGTGGAGCGTTACCTTCCAGATACATCCGAAAATAACTGATCTACTTGTATAAATTTCGTATGTATCATAGAAAGGCTGAATATATAGTTTCTGGTCAGACTATTTCTTACCAAGTTATCTTATTATTAGTGCAACTATCATCTTTCTCGTCAACAGCTGAGCAGGGTAACACATTGCGCCATCAAACCCCCTGTGGCTCGATCGAGTATGACTCAGCATCGGCTTCCAGAGCTCTACGCGGTTTTATCTTATCTCTAATTATTTCAAACGCAAGGACGTAATGACGCAACCAACTTTAGGGTGGAAAAAAGTATACTCCTGATGCACAAGGCAGATAACGCTACTTTCGCCAGTCTTCCTGCTCTAAAGATTGTATCTCATTTGCAGAGGAGAGCAGCTATAGTGTGCCACAGTGATTGAGAATGCGTGCGCCGGTGAACAAAAACTGTAACACCAGGAGAGAACATCGATAGAATACGACTTTGATATAATATATGCTGATAGTTATAAAAGAAAGAGACAAAAATTTCATATTAATACGAAAATATTACCGAAACAAAGTCATATTTTCATATTTTGCAAGGTTATTGGAAATGGAAACAAAACTTCCCTACGTCAATAAACGGGTCCAAAAAGGCATTTCATGTGTTTCTGGATGATGCTGTGTCGAGCTGCTTCGACAAAGGTCTACATTTCATTGATACTAAGTCCTGGTGGTATGTTACCCAAGTCCAGCTCACGATATGCCTCGTGTACGAAGATATTGACGAAAAATTACGTTGTGCTTTGAAGATTATTTTAGCGCCATGAAGGATCCCTGTCACATGCAGACTAGCTATACTGACCGTATTAATTTCGCCTTAATGGGCTCTGAGCACTATGGGACTCAACTGCTGAGGTCATTAGTCCCCTAGAACTTAGAACTAGTTAAACCTAACTAACCTAAGAACATCACAAACATCCATGCCCGAGGCAGGATTCGAACCTGCGACCGTAGCGGTCTTGCGGTTCCAGACTGCAGCGCCTTTAACCGCACGGCCACTTCGGCCGGCTCGCCTTAATGCATCCTCTGAAACTGCCGATACAACACGCAACATGCTGGTCGCGCCTGATCTGTATTCTATCCTTCAAGAGAATCCGTAGGAAATAATATTAGGATTTAACGTTATGTCAACACTACGAAGTCATTAGAGATGGAACACAAACCTAGACTTGGGGTGTGTGAGGAAGGAAATAGTTCGTGCTATTTCAGAGGAACCAACTCGGCGTGCACCTTAAGTGATTTACAGAAAACCCAAATTTGGATGACCGGACGGGGATTTGAACCACCCATCCTCCCAATTATGAGTCGACTGTCTTATCACTTCAGGCCTTTTAGCCAACAGCACTGCTGCTGTAGACTGTTAGAAATGGCCCTTGCTAAGGGGCATTCCATTCATTTAATCCATTTGCAGCTAATAACAACACACTGTTCGGTGCTGCGCTTAAAAATGGTTCAAATGGCTCTGATCACTATGGGACTTAACATCTGAGGTCATCAGTCCCCTAGAACTTAGAACTACTTATACCTAACTAACCTAAGGGCGTCACACATATCCATGCCCGAGGCAGGATTCGAACCTGCGACCGTAGCGGTTGCGCGGTTCCAGACTGAAGCGCCTAGAACCGCTTGGCCACACCAGCCGGCTGCTGCGCTTAGGCAGAATCGCCCGTAATCTAGTTTTGCGAAGTAATGAATTACAAAGTTTCTGTGACGTCACGAGACACGCTTTCAGCACTTGTAAATTGGTAGATTTCACGAAAGCCGCACCAGGTGCTTGGAGGAAGTCGTCCCAGCGTCCTGGGGCCAATTAACGTCTGGTGGGGACGTGGCCGCGTCCTTTGTGGTGTGCGCCACGTCCATTTGTGGCCACGAGTGTCGCACAGAAGCGACGCGTGGCGGAGACGTTCATGTGCAGCGCTGCTTTTTCATTAATTTTCAGTCCTCCAGTGTGCCTAATTTTTTTACGTAGATGAAACAAATCTACATTCGCCCTTGTAGATAGTTTCTCAGTAAAACTTATATTTTTCGCGTAAAAAAATAAAAACCGCTGTTTTGGGATTCGCGAGTGTTCTCCGCAATGCAGTCTTTCTCACTCGGGTTTGAGGAAACTATTCGGTAAAAAAAAAATTTCCGCGTTTTATAGTCTCACATCACAGCCTTATAGTGAACTGGTTTAATTTTTATTATTGCCTGTAGTTAATGTGGCACTTCCCAAATAAGTAAACAACCGGGCATATTTTGAAAACGTTGCAGTGAAGACTGCAGTCGCTGTCCAGTTTACGTTTGGTGAGAACAAAATGTAGCTAACATACCGAAATAATTTTTAACGGTGGAAGGAGAGCGGTACCTGTTTCCAGTCCAGAGTAAATACTCGATATATTTTGACGTTTGGCCTCCACGAGCTACACCGCTCAACATTCCACATTATGACCGCGTGCTGTGTGCAATTGTGGCACTTGTTTCTCTTTCGTATGTGGTTTATAAAGTCAGTTACTATCACATATTGTATTAAGAGTTATTTTCGGTTTAAAACTGGAGGTACACAATCGCATATCCAGCGACGGAGTTAGCTATATACTGTAAAAGTAATTTCTTCCTTTCAACACTAACAGTTTCACCCATGAAAGTTCAGTAACTGTTTTCGGTCACATATTGTTGAACAAATGGCGTGTATTCCAGTGAACAATGAATGAGAAACGCCACTTTACTATTGATATAACTAAAGTACGCTGTGTTCTGCATGTTTTATGCTTATTTGTTTGCTTACCTATTTTATGCTTACATTTGTGCTATCTTGATGCAGACAGTATACAGGAGGTAAAATGGTATTTTGCATGTTTTTGTAACTGTTAGTAAGCAATTACTTACATTATCTTTTTTTTTTTAAAAAAGGAACACAATTTCTTTTCATTTTCCTGGACGAACAACGCTGAATGTTTGCAGCTAGGAAGTTTTGCTGCCGAAACACGCTGGTTTTTCGGTGTTACTTGTTGCAGAAGTAGAAACCTTATTTTGAAAAAATACAACAACACAGGTCAAAACACGTAAAGTTTACTGTACTACAAGAAGTCTGCACAAGCAGCAGCAGAAAATACAGAAAAATTTATCAGTATTTCTGTTGCAATTACACTACAGATGTACAGTCAGTGTTATATTTTATGTCTTTAGTGGGTTTTGCCAGACAGACGCGCAAATCCACTGTGCACTTGGAACTTGCACACAGAAATGGGATGTCGAGTCACATGTCAAATAAGGTTTTCTTTCTGGAACATTTTACTGGCAGAATTTTATCTCACAGCATACGAGAAACTATGTTATTTAGTGGCAGATTTCTTTTCCCAGTACCTCTCGGCTTCTTTGCAATCTCTTGACAAACCCACGGTTGCTGGATGTTACGACTTCTCCTTCCCCTTAGTGTAGTAGGGCTGTCATATGAAACGTGTAGTAGACATACTCAGTGATTTCGAATGAGCCTCAGTGAAACCTATGGTATAGTGGTCTAAAGATTCTTGAAGTCCTCTGGTTCCATCTAATACAGAAGGAATCCGTTGTTCTTGGCGTTGGCAGTGACTGGAATCCAGTTGTCTGGGTGAAAAGATAGTTTGTTCCTCTCTATAAGGGCAAAATCTCTATCATATGCTAGGAAACTATGGCCTTTAACAAGGAATGTCTGGTCTAGAGCAATGAAATATTTGGAAATGATCAGATGTCGGAAAAGCGACCCAATATTTTGAACATCTCTCACGAAATCAGCAGTATGTACGTTCAAATGAAAATAGTATGAAAAACAAGAATTATGACGATAACATTCCTATTTCGTCGCTTTTCTCTGAATGCTGTCCTTCACTTTGTCTAACGCAATATAAAAACATTTTCAGACGTTCTGTAATAATGCTGGAAACGTTCAGGGTACAGGTTCACTTCTTTCATTACGTCGAATGTGCCATATTTCTTCCCTTTTTTCAACCATAACGGATATACCCAATATCTCCTTCGCTACTCAAAACTTACGAGTTGCAAAAGATCCAGTGCATCAAATCGTCTGACGTGCATCAATATCTTCGTCTGATGAAGACGATATATTCTGATCCTTTCTCAGCATGACCGTCGAGAGCCTCTCTCACAACTCCACTTCAGTGTGAATTGCTCACGTCCTGTCTGCAGCGCGTCCCTGACTCGCCACCGCCAGGCGTCCGCGTCGCGCCGCCATTTCTGTGTGAATTGGCCTAAGGCTACCGACAAATTACAGTATGTACCCCAGAGGTTTGGAAAGAAGTTCCTAATTAGCAGTAGATGCTTGCTAGTCTCAACGACCACGGCGATCACTGGTCCCCGCTCTTAAGACATCTAAAGTTATTCTCCAGATCGAAATACTGGTCGATTACTTCATCAACAGCCCATCCTTATAGGTCCAGAAAAGTACAAAGTCTCGAATGCGTATCAAGGGTATGTCTTCGTCATAAGACGTGCATCTTCTATTATACACTCCTGGAAATTGAAATAAGAACACCGTGAATTCATTGTCCCAGGAAGGGGAAACTTTATTGACACATTCCCGGGGTCAGATACATCACATGATCACACTGACAGAACCACAGGCACATAGACACAGGCAACAGAGCATGCACAATGTCGGCACTAGTACAGTGTATATCCACCTTTCGCAGCAATGCAGGCTGCTATTCTCCCATGGAGACGATCGTAGAGATGCTGGATGTAGTCCTGTGGAACGGCTTGCCATGCCATTTCCACCTGGCGCCTCAGTTGGACCAGCGTTCGTGCTGGACGTGCAGACCGCGTGAGACGACGCTTCATCCAGTCCCAAACATGCTCAATGGGGGACAGATCCGGAGATCTTGCTGGCCAGGGTAGTTGACTTACACCTTCTAGAGCACGTTGGGTGGCACGGGATACATGCGGACGTGCATTGTCCTGTTGGAACAGCAAGGTCCCTTGCCGGTCTAGGAATGGTAGAACGATGGGTTCGATGACGGTTTGGATGTACCGTGCACTATTCAGTGTCCCCTCGACGATCACCAGTGGTGTACGGCCAGTGTAGGAGATCGCTCCCCACACCATGATGCCGGGTGTTGGCCCTGTGTGCCTCGGTCGTATGCAGTCCTGATTGTGGCGCTCACCTGCACGGCGCCAAACACGCATACTACCATCATTGGCACCAAGGCAGAAGCGACTCTCATCGCTGAAGACGACACGTCTCCATTCGTCCCTCCATTCACGCCTGTCGCGACACCACTGGAGGCGGGCTGCACGATGTTGGGGCGTGAGCGGAAGACGGCCTAACGGTGTGCGGGACCGTAGCCCAGCTTCATGGAGACGGTTGCGAATGGTCCTCGCCGATACCCCAGGAGCAACAGTGTCCCTAATTTGCTGGGAAGTGGCGGTGCGGTCCCCTACGGCACTGCGTAGGATCCTACGGTCCTGGCGTGCATCCGTGCGTCGCTGCGGTCCGGTCCCAGGTCGACGGGCACGTGCACCTTCCGCCGACCACTGGCGACAACATCGATGTACTGTGGAGACCTCACGCCCCACGTGTTGAGCAATTCGGCGGTACGTCCACCCGGCCTCCCGCATGCCCACTATACGCCCTCGCTCAAAGTCCGTCAACTGCACATACGGTTCACGTCCACGCTGTCGCGGCATGCTACCAGTGTTAAAGACTGCGATGGAGCTCCGTATGCCACGGCAAACTGGCTGACACTGACGGCGGCGGTGCACAAATGCTGCGCAGCTAGCGCCATTCGACGGCCAACACCGCGGTTCCTGGTGTGTCCGCTGTGCCGTGCGTGTGATCATTGCTTGTACAGCCCTCTCGCAGTGTCCGGAGCAAGTATGGTGGGTCTGACACACCGGTGTCAATGTGTTCTTTTTTCCATTTCCAGGAGTGTATAACTGCATGGCCCGTGGCCCACTTCATTGCTAGGTTGTAGATTGGATCAAGTCTCCCTTTACGCCCACAGATAATAAAATACGTTCTGGAATTTAGGAGCATCTCGTTAGCTGTCTACGCCTGTACCAACATCATGTTTTTGTAACGTAGTAAGGCGGAATATTGAGCATTTCTGCACAGTTATCGCCTGAGAATGTTCGCATAATGTACATATGTTAATATCCTTGGAAATAAAAAGTTTTCTTTCGCTCACCACAATATCTTTGCACAGCCAAGGGGATACAATGATACAATCCAGAATGAGATTTTCACTCTGCAGTGGAGTGTGCGCTAAAATGAAACTTCCTGGCAGATTAAAACTGTGTGCCGGAGCGAGACTCAAACTCGGTCCCGAGTTCGAGTCTCGGTCCGGCGCACAGTTTTAATCTGCCAGGAAGTTTCAATGATAAAATCACTTACTCACGGCTACCGGGCTACCCAGTACGAGTTCTTGCCGTGCGTTTTGTGGTCAATATTCCCCGATTTAGAAAACTTAGCTTGATGAGTTACTTTTAGTAGGTAATTATTTGACATGCAAACTATGTGGTTTCGTATAATTGTGTTGTTAGTTTTATGTTCTAACAGTTTTTAGTTTGTGAGATTCAGAAAAACAGTGATTGAACCGTTTTGCGGCAAGTGATAACATGCGAAAGGACGATCAATATTTTGCATCACTCATGTTCTCAGTTGTTTCTATATCTAAATACTGAAACATCTACATTTTTGAATGGAAACAAGATCTTTTAGCGGTATTCAGCCACCATCCCGAGCAGATTTTTTCATCATAAATTTCTCACATTTATAACTAAGAAGAAATGTACGATTTTACGATACTTGTGCAGCTCTTCTACATATTTAACATCCTGTATTACATGGAAAAAAATTGTGAAATATACATGGACAAATGAATATTACATTTCAAAATGAGCATAAATTGTTGTCATTTTAATATTCGGCTAACTTGCTAAAAATAAAAGTAAACTACAAAAAATTAGGAATCATCGTATTGTAGTAGAGTGTTTAAAATCTCGTTTGCTATTCGTCTTTATATTATTTTCTTTAAACATATGTATTTCCAGTAATTTCCTCTGGTGTATTAGCCCGGAATAGTGAGTACTCCTTCTTTAACCTCGCCTTTAATTTCTTTTTCTCCACAGAGTTGACCAAAAATACACACTAATATTCAGATCTGGAGTGTGTGAAAGTATTTCAATAAGTCGGGCAACTTAATCAAGTCACGGATGCTCTGTATGCATTTCATGTTTCAGATCCGTACCGTGACAAAAGTTAAGGACGAACTTACGCATAGTTAAGAACGTAAGATTTCGAGGTTGGCTTCAATAATACTACAAGTTCTTGAGTACTGGCATCGCGCCATTCTTGCAGAAATTTCTGTTCCAACGTTTCGGCCTATTTACAGAGACCTTCTTGAAAGAACTGGCCGCAGATGGGTGTTGGTACTGCGTCGTTTGTGTAGTCTTTTGTACCGACATTTCGGCGTCCTTGCTGAGGTCTTCCTTCAGGAACTGCAGCCATATTGTTGGAAAAATGCCCCACCGAGACCGTCGAAACGTCAGATTAGAAAAAACTGTCTGCAGCCAGTTCCTTGAAGGCCGCCGCAAAGAGACCGAAATTTCGGATCAGAAGGGTCTACAAAAATGATGCGGCAGCTATGTCCAAAAATTTTTAACATCAATGTCACCCAGTTGTTCAGCACTTCCGTGTAAACAGTTTTGTTTATCATAGTCATTGTTTACTTACAGCGTGACGCAAGGCCATCCGTTACAATCGAAAAAACACAGCTCAATACCGTCACACTGATCTCGACATGCTTTACTATCGATAAAAAATTTGCTTTTGGAACTTTGATTTGGCGTTATGGTGTACAAGCATCATTGCATTTAATTCGTAGAAATCGAATTTATATTCGTCCAAAGAATTCATTTTCGGGGCACTTAGAATAATTAGTTTCAAAGTCCCTTTATTGCTATAGTTGATTTGTCTAATACACAGTTGTACTTGCTGCTTGGTCGTTGTAGCCTTAGGGCCCTGCCGCAGTGGGATGCCACAACAGTCCTGCTGGCAGAGACCCCAGACAGAAGCATGGGACGCACTGCAGCCACAGTCTAACATAACAGTCTCGACACTCATTCTCGTTTTTGCTACCCCCTAGCTACGTCCGAAGCGGCCAGCAAGAACCATTAATGAATACGAAATAGGGTGACTGCCAATACTAACGTTTGTACTTATTTGTAACATAGCTTTTACAGTAGGGAGGGTATGTAGTGCCATAAAAATCGACGATAACTAAAATATTACACCACATTTGTGATTTTTTAGATTCCTAAGGACCCTGTGAGATGCGAAACTGTGCATTACAGGACAGTTTATTTATGATTCTCTTGTAACGTACAGACATTTACTGAATAATTTTCCTTGCAACAAAAAATTTCTAGTACGCACTTGAGACGTGACCTGTTACAGAAAGACGTCGTATATCCATTCAAAAAAAAAAACAGAGTTTTGTTCGCTACACGTTCAGCCAACTCAGTGAACGTGGAAAGTAGGAACCCTATATTGAATGTAATACCTACATTGTTTAACGTGTCAATTAAGTCACCAAAACTGCAGCTTAAGCGAAAACCACACAAACGTGATAATAAATCGTCAAAAACAATGAAACTTGTTTCCCAACACAAGAAAACCAATTCCGCAATTGTTCCTAAATCTGAGCCACAAATGGGCAAGAATATTGAACACATTCGCTTTTGAAGCAGAACCAATTATACTTAAAACATATTCATGTATTAGAAAGTCGAGTGAAGTATAAAAAAGGGCGAATCATTGGACTCTACAGAGTTTCAAGGAAAGTGCCTATGTTGATAACAACAGAAATATATGCTTCGCACGGATGAAATGTGTTTATATTCTCTTGCTCTCAGCAGGATAAGCTGCAAATCTAGGCATGTGCGAAATTATTTCTTCATGAATGAGTTACACATGTCATTGAATCAGTGCGATTCGGCTGTTTTCACATGCGCTTCAAGATAATTCGTGTCTCTTGGTGAGTTATTAAGGCATGGATAGTAAAAATATAACTATTCCGTTTATTAAGTAGAAAATAATTCAAACCAAACGTTATCCTTACGACGCATGTGACTGCTGTCACTTCGCTTGGGGCGCTAGTGTCGTTCTAGCTGTCGAAGGGGATAACTTTCGCAGCAGAGTGTCGCGACTGTGTTTATTAGACTGTGATGGAGCCTCCTGAACCTGGCACCTACCTGAGTGTAGCAGCTCTGCCGGCAGTAGTTATTTTCGCCCGAGCGCTGTGTGTTGTTTTGACACCGAATCTTTTATCTGCGAGATACAGATGAGATCAGCAACTAGGGACACTCAATCTCAGATCTGCTCAAAACGCGAAATGGGGAAAAAAGTGTTGGGAATTATGAGCGTCATAAATGAAGCAGATTTCAAAGAATAAGTCCACGTTATAATCAAGTTCATACTACTTATAATAACGCACCTTCTGGACTCTGGCCGGCTGGAAATCGTGGAAATTATCGATCCTCTATTTCTTCGCAGCCTGTTCCTGATACTCCACTCTAATCACAAGAGCTCTACATCGCAGACAAAGCACATTTTACTATTGGTGCTATGGAAGTTTTCCTCAGAACCGCTCCCAGACCGAAATACCACAGCTATATCTCCTGCTGCAGAAAGTGATGCTAATGGGTCCGATACATCACACACGCTAGAATTATTTTAAGAAATAAGATATGTAAACGAATGATACAGATTGACTATATCCTGTCTGAAAAGTTTGTAACGTGGATTTCACTCTATAATAAAGTACTTTTCCAATAAAAACTGAAGAATCACTTTTATGTACACTTTACAGTTACAATGAAAATGGTAAATATCACTTCAGACAACAAATAATTACTTACCGATTAGGCAGGTCGCGAAAATCTTTTCCTCTGAAGAGATTACTTTCCTTAAAACAATGTCCTTTTTCGTCAGTTAATTTTGGGAGATCTGCATTCACTCGTCAAACGAACGTACTGACATTCTCACATAACCGGAAAATTTAGCAGTATAATTTCTTAAATTATTGTACAGTGTGTGAAGTAATCCGTTTATGTCAGGACCAGCAATGAAGAACCGTATTCAGAACGTCTTTTCCTATATTACCATGTTGTTTCGAACTTGTACACAAAGCTACTAGCTCTTCTACTGAGCGCCGGCCGCTGGTGGCCGAGCGGTTCTGGCGCTACAGTCATGAACCGCGCGACCGCAATGGTCGCAGGTTCGAATCCTGCCTAGGGCATGGATGTATGTGTTGTCCTTAGGTTAGTTAGGTTTAAGTAGTTCTAAGTTCTAGGGGACTTATGACCTCAGCAGTTGAGTCCCATAGTGCTCAGAGCCATTTGAACCATCTTCTACTGAGCGCAGACTGAAGGAATTCTTCTGGCGTCTCTTACTGTCAGACCTGAGCGCTGCCAGCAGAGCGGCCAGCAGAATTGCCGTGGCTTCTCAGTGCTGTTAGGGCCCTTAGCTACGTTCTGGGCTGACTTTCTTCTGACTCTCCTCAGATGTCCAGATGCCACTTGGGCGCTCTCTGGAAACGAGTATCTCATAGTTTATTAGAATCTTTGCGGTTTTGTTATGACCAACCTTCCGTGGTCTGGCCCATTTGTGGCAGTGAGTCGATTCTGTACATTTCTCTATCGGCTTTTGACCTCGCTAAAAACACAGTGCAGTTCTCCTGCTGAGAACCACCTTTTGCATGACGATAGATCAGCAGCTGTCTGATCAAAGGGGTGTTGGAATCCTTGTCTCATTACATATGTTGGTTGTGTGAATTGGTGTTAATACTGGGCGCAGATGGGCAACCCTGAGTGTGCGAGCCCAGCAGGAAGCAGGAGCTATCTGAGGGGTTGTGCGGATAAACGCCGCATGGCCGCTGAAGGGAGCCGAGCGGCTCCGACAGGAAGTCATTGATGGTTCAAATGGCTCTGAGCACTATGGGACTTAACATCTATGGTCATCAGTCCCCTAGAACTTAGAACTACTTAAACCTAACTAACCTAAGGACAGCACACAACACCCAGTCATCACGAGGCAGAGAAAATCCCCGACCCCGCCGGGAATCGAACCCGGGAACCCGGGCGTGGGAAGCGAGAACGCTACCGCACGACCACGAGCTGCGAAGTCATTGATATTCCCACCTAACTGCCACAGTGCGCGTCCGTAAGGACGGACTCGACTGAGCAGTAGAGGACGGCGAAATATCGCCACGTACATGTATTGACATGAATGATGCACATACAGCCGATTGCCATATACAAAATCCACACATACATTCCAATAGAGAATTTATGCCGGAATTAAGTCTCAGCCACATTACTTGTAACATTGTGATTACTTGTTACAATGGAAGAAACTATGCACATTAACGATACACTTATAAAACACACCAATACACGAGGGGTGACAAATACGTAATGCACACTTTATGAGACAGTGACGCTACTTTGAGACAACGGGGGGTGCTTGGTCGTGTTCTCTGTCAGAATGAGCCAACTAAGAGCAATGAGCGAATTCGAATGTAGCATGAGTGTAGGAACCCGGAAGTTAATACATTCCGCCAGAGAGACTTCGCAAAAGCGAATAGTGCACATGGACATTGTGAGTGATCTCACTGTGAAGTGGAAACATCATGGAAGAGTTAAATCCAACCAGCTCTCTGGCAAGCCTAAGAAATTAACTGACAGAGACCGCCGAACTCTAAAGCGTAGTGTAGAGCCAACCGACACACAGTCTTATCACTTGTTGTTGTGGAATACCTCTGCAATTTAGATGCATAGGCTAGTGTCAACTAAACTGCCCGGACAGCCGAGCGCGTACGCCGGCACGGTAGCTCAGCGTGTTCGGTCAGAGGGATACGTGCCCTCTGTAATAAAAAAACTGAGTTCATCGATCACCATTGAACTTAAACGGGTGTCTTACGACGTCCGCCCCGAGCAGATGCACCGAACAACAGCGAAGAAAATGTAAAAAAGCGTTAAAGAGCCGCTTCCAGGATTCGGGGAGGCGAGCCTTCCCCGGGTCGAATCCGGCTCGCGGATTAACGACGAGGTATGGTGAGCTGGCAAACCTGGATGCGTTTTTTAGGCGATTTTGCACATCCAACTAGGTAAATACCGAGCTGGTACCCACTTTCCGACTCAGACACACGA
Source organism: Schistocerca nitens (assembly GCF_023898315.1). NCBI lineage: Eukaryota > Metazoa > Arthropoda > Insecta > Orthoptera > Acrididae > Schistocerca > Schistocerca nitens. The sequence continues at coordinate 561,956,027 of NC_064616.1, forward strand.
TTCGCTAACATTTATAAACCGTTCTGGCACTTGCACATGAGATTTTCTCTAGATTTCGTAGGAATGGTTTTCTTTTCTCTCGGACATGCATGCTCGAAAGAACAGACACAATACCTGTAAAATATATGCGTCTGACGGCATATCGAACTTCTCGTGTACATGCACAATAATGTCCGACCTCTAGCGGGAATATAATAGGGCTGCGAGTGAAAAGGAACAATGGAGAAGGGACCCTACTCTGTAGTGTGCGACATATGGAGACGTGGATCGGACGGGAGACGTGCTCTGGTAGCCGATGCGGTTAAGGCGACCGCTCGCGCAATCAGGAAATCACTGTTCATTTTCATCTGTCTCAATTGAGTTATTTCAATGCCTCAATGCAACAAAGTCGGACATTTCTTTCGTCGAATATTTACTCTAGACGAAGACAGATGGGGGTACACAAATTCCCTTTCGGGTGGAGTGGTGGCGTCAGGAAAGGCAACCGGCCACTAACTGTCATTATCATTGCCAAAGCCAACATAACAATGCCGACCCCATAGAGAAGCTGGGAATAGAAGAAGGGCGGCGGCGGCGACGACGACGACGACGACGACGACGACGACGACGATTATTATTACTATGATGATTATGATGATGAGGACGACGTCATCGAAGTCGAAGTCAAACCAGTCTACTGAGAGGCGGCAAGACGCTGCTCTTACAGTAATGCTACTGTCCACTGTACGTATGGAGCACAGCATTGTATGGTAATGAAACATGGACTGTGGGAAAACAGGAACAGAAGAGAATCGAAGTATCTGTAATGTGGTGCTACAGGTGGATGTTGAAAGCCAGGTGGACTGATAAGGTAAGGAATGAGGAGGTTCTGCGCAGAATCGGAGAGGAAAGGAATATGTGGGAAACACATAAGAAGAAGGGACAGGTTGACAGGACATTTTTTAAGACATCAGAGAATGACTTCCATGGTACTAGATGGAGCTGTAGAGGGGAAAAACTGTAGAGGAAGACAGAGGTTGGAATACATCCAGCAAATAACTGAGGACGTAGGTTGAAAGTGCTACTCTGGGATGAAGAGGTTGGCACAGGAGAGGAATTCGTGGCGGGCTGCATCAAAGCAGTCAGAAGACTGATGACTAAAAAAGAAAAGAAAAAAAAAACTAACTCAGGACGTCGATTACAGTAGCGCAAACGACGTTATCATTGTTCTGTGGAGCAGTGAAAGGACATTTTATGACGTGATTAGTCATGATGCAAATTGCGGCACTCGGGTGCGTGGGAGCTGGCGGACATCCGTCGAAGTGAATTCACCAGATTATCTTGTGGTGATAATGAAATTCGTTGTAGGTGGACTAACAGTCTGCTAGAGTTTTTCATGGGCTGGGCTTGAAGCATCAGTTTTAGCATATAGAGTAAATGCAAGCGTTCGTGAAAACTTTTAATGCTATAACATGCTTCCTATGCTGTGGCAAAAATTCAAATAACATCTTTTCAACATCGGTATAATAATGCCTCTATTAACAAAGAATGAGTCATTGTATCATGTTTCAAAGAAAATCAGGTAGGTTGTCTCAACTGACCTGCTCAAAGTATCTAATTGCAGCAAATCGAGTATCTTTGGAATGCAACAGAGTGAGAGCTGTGTTCTACATTAATATAAAAAAGCACATTCAGCAGCTATTCACGTACTCCAAGAGGAATAGAAACAAATTGCGCCCTAAGCGTGAGAGAAGTTGGTGGTAAGATGTCTACGAAGAACAATGACTGTAACGGAAGTAAAATAAAACCACACATATATGGCTGTCATATTATAAAAAATTACGGCAGATGTGGGGAGATTTTTAAGTACGATGTAGATTACACCCTTATGCGTTTCTACTACATTGTTCCCATTTTACTCAATTCAGTTTGGAGTAATCTCATTATCATCGACAGAATTGGTATATTATTCACGTCTTCGCCTTACGTCGTTTGCCGTACATTACGGCAAAAATGGAATTGCTGAACATAGTAGAATTCTATGATAATTATCGTAGATAATAAAAAGAGACTTAAATGTCTCAGGGAAACATTTAATTATAAGATAGTTGAATTCGTACGTCTTTATTTTGAGAAGAAATTCTGTTGGGGATGTTTCGTTTGCGACAAAAAATTCGAATAGCTGTTGGATTACATTAGTTACCCATTTTCGGAGTTAGGTTACTGCTATGTAACAAATTTCACGATAAAGCTAGTATGAAACTCGTTTTCATCAGTAGTTTCTTGTACTGATAAAAATATAACATCATGCCGTAAAAGATTTACATATAATTTGTCGATAAGATTTCATATCTACTAGTTGCGAAATTAAAAACACCATGTGTATCAATTCAAGTTTCGCATTAAAAATACCGTTTCTTGTATGTGAGAAGATGGAAACGTAATTAACTTGTGGTAAACAACAGCGCATTTTTAGAAAGCAATGATTTACGATCATAATTTTTTTTAAATATGTAGCATTTGCATTCTTTATATTACAGAAAGCACGAAGTACCTGGCTGACATATACACTGCACTCTTGGGCGTGCTCAATGTGCCACATTACGCCCGAGAGTGGCAGTCTGTACGTCTCAGTGAACTTAGGCGCCCAGGTCACTTCTGCTATTTAAGTTTAATTTCTGACTGCAACTTTCAGCGTTAAATATGTATCCCTGTCTTCTTGCACCATTCGAAGAATTCTTCTCCATGAGGGACTGCAGCAATCGTTAGTTTGCTTAGGATCACTTTTAGCGTGAACTACGTAAGATTTAGGTTGCAATTGGCGATTTAACTCATGGAAACATCTCGCGTGTTCCGAAAAAAATCTCGAAGCTAGTAAACAGGAGGCTGATGACTTTCGCATGAGTTAGTCAACGTGTTAAACGGCGTGGCGAGGAATGAAAGAAAGCTTGGATATCTTCTAGGGGAATCTCCTCCCCCACCCCCACCCCCTCACCCAGTGAAATTTGCACCATGGAACGGTCGAGTAAAGGCTCCACTTATTCCCCTATTCGAACTCCGCAACTTGCAGGTAGGTAGAAGAGCCGACGGCTCTTACGTGGGGCCGACCGTTGTGGCCGAGCGGATCTAGGTGCTTCAGTCCGGAACCGCGCTGCTGCTACGGTTGCAAGTTCGAATCCTGCCTCGGGCATGGATGTGTGTGATGACCTTGAGTTAGTTAGGTTTAAGTAGTTCTAAGTCTAGGGGATTGATGACCTCAGATGTTAAGTCCCATAGTGCTCAGAGCCATTTGAACCATTTGAATCTTACGTGGGGTACTTACCAAGAGGACTGGAGATGCTCGAATGAGATTCGTAAACAGAAAATTTTCACAACCGAAAGCGATCATAATTTATTTTCTTTCTGTATGTCATAATCATAAAATTTTTACTTACGACCAGATCTTCGGAAAATACAACGGATAACATAAAAACAGAAGTAGAAAGACGAAATTTTAAACTCTTATTTCCACATGCAAAGGCATACTTCGAGATAAACATAAATTTGATCCTTACCCGTGGATCATCACATAGTACATGTAATATACATGTGTCATAACACTAACTAAAGTGTAGGAGTATCCACATTTATAGGTCACATAAGCTGTACACAACTTCTCCTCCCGCTCCTAGCACTACGTGTGCACGTTCTCTACTCGTGACTTCAAAACACGAAAACAGTTTTCTTTATAATCACAGTTATGCATATCATCATCATTACCGAAAAGAGGAAAACATAAAATCGTATATTACGTAATTTATATTTTAATATGACGGAGTATGTATCCCAAGACTTACATAATAACAATTTTTATGTCAATAATTAAACATTCATTCTCCAGCCGAGTGCTGGCTGATATAAAACTTGCTGCCGGATTAAAATTGTGTGTCGGACCGATACTAGATCTCATTTTGTTCGTTAATGGTCGTTGTATTTATTCGGGGCGGACGTCCTATGATGCTTGTTCAAGTTCATCGTTGATCCATTCACTTACTCGAGAACGACTCACGACACCTCCTCACAAGTTAACTTCCACCACTACCGCATCTCCTACCTCCTGAAATTCGCAGAAGCTGTGCTGTGAATCTTTCAACACTAGCACTCCGAAAGAATATTGCATAGACATAGATTGACCACAGCCTGGGGGATGTTTCCAGAGTGAAATTTTCGCTCTTCGCCGGAGTATGCGCTGTTACGGAACTTCCTGGCAAATTAGAACTGTGTTCCGGACCTAAACTCGAACTCGGGAGCTTTGCCTTTCGCGGGTAAATGCTCTACCGACTGAGCTACCCGAGCACGACTCACGGCCAGGAGTGCTAGTCCTGCAAGTTTAGGTAGGAGATGAGGTACTGGCGGAAGTAAAGTTGTGAGGAGGGGTTAGGAGTCGTTCCTGGATAGCGCAATCGATAAACCACTTGCCCACAAAACGCATATGCTCCGAGTTCGAGTATCGGTGCGGTACACGGTTTCAATCTGCCTGGAAGTTTCAGTTTTTTAAAGTGATAATGCATAATACTATTTTTCGTATGAGGACAGTACGCATCATAAAAAGAAAATTAGGACTTAAAATTTAAAACTGGAACAAGTGCAATATGCGTACTACCTGACCACGATTTTATTGCACTTGACCTCCCGTTGCCGTCATCTGAAACACGCGGTGACGTTGCGATAAACAAGTACAGTAGTGACTAAGGGAAACGCATCGAACTGTGAATGATTTCAAGATAGTGGTGCATATACTGTCAAGTGGTTCAGCGTGTCTCGTGAAACATCGCGATAAAAACTCACTATAAACCGACCGAAGCGCCCTCACTGCCAGGTGCAACAGTATTGTGGTTGACTAATATGTAAGAGGGAGGTCATGTCGTAGAACGTCATGTCGATGATTCTGCCGGCAGCTACCACCTGGTCATCTGCATGGCGGCTTTGATGCAGGTCGGACGGCGCTGCAGGCCCTCTCATTTTGCATCAGCCTACTCCAGCACAAGTAAACCGCAGCACCTGGCTCAGCCGAGCATTATCATCATATCCACTGGGGCTGACGAGGACTTTCGGAGTGCAGGCAGACCGTGACTTAGGCCCGTACTACAAAGCCAAAGTTCTTTGACAAATCTATTATAAAAACTAGCATCACGCTCTAACTTTTATAAATGATATGATGAAAGTATCCCAGTAACGAAGAAGATACTATAAAACATCTTTTATGAAAGATATTTGACATAGATCATTTACAGTGTAATTGAGGCTTTAGTGATCACTTTGTTTCCAGGAATACTGGGCGCAAATTTTATCGTGCAGAGCTTTTTCACATCCCAGCTAGAGGCTCCCAGGGGCTAAAACTGCGGCAACAGGCGACCAATTACAGAGCTGCTATCTGAAGTAGACTGTGTAACAGTACTACTGCATGCATTTTTCTCTCGCCTAGAGCACATTAGGACAGTGTAAGAGATTAGGATGGGAATGGAGAGAAACATACACAAATGGAGTGGAGTAGGGAGTGGCAAAATTAGTAGGAAGTGTCCTCAGCCAAGCACTGTACAGTATTTTAAACATTACGTATATGAGTACAGAAGTCATGAAATATTATTACGAATATGAGAGGATCGATGTAGAACATTTGTATGAGAGACTATATAACCACACAGTTAAAAGTTCGCGGAGATATTTGCAGTTTTTCAGTTATTGACAAAAGAACAAATATCCACTGCTGTGTTTTGTAAAACTAAAATTAGAAACTATAACCATGTACATTTGTTTACATCTCCAGACGAATAATAATAAAATTTTATTTTAACAACTAATCTGAGCCGGCCGGAGTGGCCGTGCAGTTCTAGGCGCTACAGTCTGGAACCGCGAGACCGCTACGGTTGCAGGTTCGAATCCTGCGTCGGGCATGGATGTCTGTGATGTCTTTAGGTTAGTTAGGTTTAAGTAGTTCTAAGTTCTAGGGGACTGATGACCTCAGAAGTTGCGTCCCATAGTGCTCAGAACCATTTGAATTAATCTGAGACATAGCAACTATAGTTAACTACTTAAAATTTCAGATAACTGTTACTGTTTCTTGTTTCATGCTTCGTGCCATTTTACTAATGCTGTATAACAGGCAATTTAATACTTTCTCATACTCAGCTAGGGAATCGATGTTTTCATACTACATTCCATAGCGATTGGCAATTCCCTGCTGGTCATTAAAAATTGCAATACTATGAGACGTACAACGTGCTTGTATGTGCAAATCATTAGCATTTAAGCACAGAGTAGGTAGGACTTACAATTAACACCATTTACAGTCTGAATACAGAGTGCTCAGAAACAGTCTGCAATGCTTGTAAGAGTGTTGCAGCGGAGGCTGTTAACAAAAAAATTCTATACGCTGCGCCGTTTCCGCGCTGGAATTCAAGCCGCCCGCCAGAAAGAGTTAGTGTCCGTTGTTCCTATAGTGTAGATGGTAGCGCACGAGACTTCAGACTTTGGCTCGGGTTCGATCCTTGCTACCGCCGCATGTCCAATTTTTGCATCGATCTCTTGTTTAGTTTTAGCAAACCAAACGAAGAGCACGTTTGGCGACCCCGTCTCTGGGAGGCCGCTTGAATTTGCGCCCTCAGCGGCCTGATTGGCTAACATCAATCGGAAACGAAGCAACGTATAGAATTCTTTTCTTAAATATTCTCAGCACAAACTACCCTGCAACACCCGTCCAAAATCCCCAGCTTGTTTCTGACCATCCAATAGAAGAAAAGATTATGCAGCGGGTTTCTTATTCAGCAATGGCATCTGAATGTTGTTTGTGACAAGATCTTTTAATAAAAACAACTGTGTAAGATGCGTGAAAGATCGTGTAAGAAGGAATATATACCAGAACGAGTCCAAATTCAACAGCGAAAGTATCACGGCCTGTCGAGCCTTCGGTTTATCATTCCGCGATATTGCCTGTCTCTTTGGTCGGGGTCCCACAACTGCCTTGAGAATTGGAACCGTCTGATTGAGGAGGATCATACTGAACACCATGCAGGTACTCAACGGATCCACGCTACTAGCGCCCGAGAGGATAGATACTTTGTTCACTCAGCGGTACACAATTGTACACTCATCTGACATCGCTTGAGTCGTGGAATAGGCTTGTTTGCAGCAAGATAAGCATCCACACGAACAATGCGACGACGTCTGGAGCACCACGGACCGTCAGCATGGCGACCACTGCTACGGTTTCCCTTTACTCAGCAGCGGACACACGTGAACTGACAGTAGTGTACAGTACACAACAAAAGCACTGGACAAAAGCGTGACACCATGGGGTCTTTTCAGACGAGTCCTGCTTCTAAGTACAACGTCACAGTGAGCATGTGTGTGTGTGTGTGGGGGGGGGGGGGGCTCCGAGGAGAACGATCATCGACAGATTTCAATTCTCACTGTCACAGGAGTTCAGCACCTTCCTTGATGGTATGGGAAGCCATAGGTTACATAACACTGACACTTTTAGTTCCTTACACATAATTTTAAAACTGGGGCAACTACAGCCAAAATAGTTATGCATGATTGATTGACAGTTCACACAGTAATAGTTTTTTAATACAGATATTAAAATTATTAAATATAAAATTGAATGAAAAGTCCATAGCTGCACTTATTCAAGTTAATTATAGATCCACACAACCGATTTCGCAACTTTTCGAATGGTTCAAATTGCTATAAGCACTATGGGACTTACCATCTGAGGTCGTCAGTCCCCTAGACTTAGAATTACTTAAACCTAACGAACCTAAGGAGATCACATACATCCATGTCCGAGGCAGGATTCGAACCTGCGACCCTAGCAGCAGCGCGGTTCCGGGCTGAATGCCTAGAGCCGCTCGGTCACAGCGGCCGGCTCGTAACTTTTAAGTTGCATCTTCTGGCATATATAAATGCTACGTCACGTGGCTCAATCAGTAAAGTGATGACAGATCTTTATTTTAACACAGGTATGACATTCATCATAGATGATGATTTTTAATCAGTTGATTTTTTTAACAATTGAGGAGGGCTGAGAACTTTGCTTAGCCAGGCCAACAGTTACTCTGCGGTATTCTGTAACTACTCCCCACACAATATGACATAGCATTTGTATACATCAGAAGATGTAACTTAAAATTTGGGAAATCGGTTGTGGGGGTCTGTAATAGACTTGAATAAATACAGTTACAGCGAACTATTGAACTTTTAAAAATTGTTTACTGTATGAACTGTCAATCAATCATGTACACCTTTCGTTCGCACAAGCGAGAATTTGGACAGCTGGTTGGTTGGTCGATTGATTTGAGTGGGAGAGGGGGAGGGACCAAATAGTGAGGTCATCCGTCCCATCGGGTGAGGGAAAGATGGGGAAGGAAATCGGCCGTGTCCTTTCAAGGGAAGCGGTTTAGGGAAATCACGGTAAACCTAAATCAGGATGGCCGGACACGGATTTGAACCGTTGTCCTCCAGAATGCGAGTCCAGTGTGATAACCACTGCACCTCGCTCAGTGAATTTGGACAGCAGTCATTACATTTCTGACGGTAGCAGCGCCCTGTCTCAGAGTTCTCCATTATGTTACTGGAACACAAGACTCCATGTCACCCGTGTTTTCCTGATATACTTCGATACAGAGGCCCTGGTTAGCACGTCATCCATATTTCTCACCCACACAAAACATTTGATCATGGGGTGACGAGAGACTTGCACGCAAACCACTCACCAATCAATATGATTGATGAACTTCGGCACCGAGTGGAAGCAACATGGAATGAAGTACCTGTATCCATCATCGGAATTCTGTTCCACTATATGCTGAGCCGTGTTAACGACATTATTGCTGCCAGAGGTGGAACTTCTATGTACTAAATTTCGCACTTTGCATACCCCAAACCACCCACAAATTACATCATGAATACTTCCTACTGTACTGTATACGCACTGTAAGTAAAATTTCGTTATTTGCTTTTCTGCCTGGAGTTGAAATGTCGCAGAATGACAAACCACAGACTTGATAGGACACAATCTTGCCTCTGTCGAATTCCTACAATCATTGATAGACGTTTATCCTTCTGACGTGAGGCATAACACGATCTTCTCAGAAAGAAAAGAAACGTACCAATTGTGAATGAGAAAACTGCTACATAATCTCGTCCTTATATACAGAATGTAAATGGTGTTACTCCTAGAGACTTTGTATGGTTGAACTACTTATCACTTGCATATCCAAGCATAATACCGTATTGCGCTACAGATGACGTTTGTTGCATGCCGCCTTCAATGTGGTGGAATGTTAATGGCCACCAGTATAGATCTCATGAATGTGGTGAATAACAGATGTCTCCCCTGTTAAAACTGTGAAGCTTTTCCACAGTTATTCTAAAAACGTCAGCATCTACATGAATACTCTGCAGTTCACATGTACGTACCTGGCAGAGGGTTCATAGAACCGCTTACACGCTATTTCTCTACCATTCCATTCTTTAACAGCGCATGGGAAAAACATTTAAATCTTTCCGCGGGAACTCTGGTTTATCTTATTTTTTTACAGTGACCATTTCTCCCTATGTGGGCGAGTGTGAGCAACATATTTCCGAATTCAGAGGAGAGCGTTGGAGATGGAAATTTTGTGAAGAGATCTCGCCTCAACGAAAAACGTCTTTTGTTTTGATGATTGCCACCCCAACTCGCGTTCATGTCCGTGACACATTCGCCCCTATTTCGCGTCAATACAAAACGAGTTGACCTTCTTTGAACTTTTCCGATCTCCTCAAAATGGCTCTGAGCACTATGGGACTCAACTGCTGTGGTCATCAGTCCCCTAGAACTTAGAACTACTTAAACCTAACTAACCTAAGGACATCACACACAGCCATGCCCGAGGCAGGATTCGAACCTGCGACCGTAGCAGTCGCACGGTTCCGGACTGCGCGCCTAGAACCGCGAGACCACCGCGGCCGGTCGGATCTCCTCCATTAGTCCCTTCTGGTAAGGGTCAAGTAGCGCGCAGCAGTTCCCTAACAGAGGGCGGACAAGCGTAGTATAGGCAGACTCTTTAGAAGACCTGTTGTATCTTCTTAGTGTTTCCTTTGAACAAAAAATAGAGCTCATAATTTTTAATATGTTTCATTCCATCGGAACTATTACTTCATATTATTCACTCTTACAAAATTTTTAAAGAACAAGTATTGAAGAATATCAACACTGCATCTCCCCATCGACATCGATGTCGTTATCTTCATTGTCCTCTTCCTGCTCTGTGTGCAGGAAGACAATGGTGGTCTTGTAAAACTCAATTTCATTATATGCCGCTGATAAACCCATGCAGCCAATAGAACGTTTCTGTACTGGTCGTCAGAGAAAGATGCGTATCTATACGACATAACGCGTCTTTTTCAATGTATTCCACAGGAAATCTTCAAGATACATTATCTTTTTTTAGATGGAGGTTTCTGAAAACTGTTGAATTATGTAAACCATACCTCACTATTTCGTCTTATAGCTGGACACCGATCAGTGTACTGCAACCGCTGTATAGCTAGTGGGAATGTTAAGACGTGCATGTACAAAACTCATGGTTGGTTTATTGGCACTCTTAATTTAGATAATGAATTGCAGCACTTTTTGAGTGTTTTTCTGTCTATAAGAACTGTCTATTAATGTTTATGAACCCGTAAATTTCAGTTTTTCGCTGTTATTTGCGCAACAGTATTAATTTTTGTATGATCTCAATCCACAGTAAAATGCTTGTGAAAGGGTCTGTGTAATACAGTGTTTATACTTGGGCACTGACGATCATAGTCTTTATTTTAAAAGTGTGTCGTAACGAGTCTTATGTGCGCGAAAAGATAGTTTACGGAGCATGCCAATAATGTGCTCTGTTTTGCCTTCAAGATGGAGGCGAGCCCTGGTTGAGTGCACCGGTCCATGCATGATTAAGTGAAAGAAGAAACACAGTTATTCGTTTCGAGTTGTAAGTTATTATTTTCCTCTTTGTGGGCGCCAACTGTTAATATGTAAAACTAGTAGGCCTACTAATTGCACCCCCGTCGGAAGTTTGAATCCTCCCTCGGCCATGGGTGTATGTGTTGACCTTAGCGTAAGTTAGTTTAAGTAGTGTGTAAGCCTAGGGACCGATGACCTCAGCAGTTCACCACAAATTTCCAATTTTTACTAATTGCACCACTTTGGTTAATCATGCCAGATACTTTGTCGAATATCACTATTTCATTATTTTATTTGCAAAACTCGCTTCTTTCTTGTACTCTCGATATTCTAACCAAAGTATTACTTTCGTCATTGTTCTTGTGTACAATCTCGCTTCATCTGTCATCTATCCCTTCACCGCTACCGGCCGATCCACAATGCGTTGGCACCCCTTCCCCCGGATTCGTCCAGCTGCGTCATACGCCAGCTCAGTTAGTCGACAGCTTCCGGCCCTGAAGCAGTACAGCAAAGCGTACCGTATCGTTTGTGAATTGGTGGTGGTTGTGATGTGTCCTATTTCAAGTAGGTACACCACCTCCCACTAAACAATTATAGTTGGTGATAACTTCAAACTACTTTCGATATGCCAGCAAACATTCACGTTTAAAGTCGATGGCAGGCATAAAATATCGACCAAAATCGAACTACGATGCTTTCCCCGAAAATTATTTTGAGCAATTAGTTCAGTAGCGAACTGGATGTGTGAGTGGCTGTAAAAACATTACTTGACCTCTTAGCAACAAATAATCCTGAGCAAACAAGGAGCCTCATGACGGATACGACCACAAGTAAATGCAAAATATCTATTTAAAACAATAGATAAAAATTAGCTTGATGCCTTCCTGAGAGACAGTCTCCAGCTCCCTGTAGTACCACGGAAGTTATTCCCAAATTTCTCAACAGATGTTCTATCACCATGTTCCTGCTTTTTGTAAATGTTTTTCACATATTACTTTTCTCGGCGACTTTTCGGAGAACCTCCTCGTTCCTTACCTTACCAGTTCACCTAATTTCCAATATTCTTCTGTAGCATCACATCTCAGATACTTCGATCCTTTTCTGTCACGGTTTTCCGATAGTCCATATCTAAAGACTGTAAAGTTGCACGGGTCACACTAATACCCAAGATCGGAAGTAGGCGTAATCTGCTCAATTACAGACCCGTATCACTAGCGTCGATCTGCAGTAGGATTTTGGAACATACACTGTTTTCAAAATTTATGAATTATCTAGTAGAAAACGATCTTTTGACATAGTCAATATTCCGTTTTTATGAAACACAGCTAGTTCTTTATTCTCACGAAGTAATGAGTCCTATCGACAGAGGATCTGAAATTGATTCCATAGTTCTAGGTTTCCGGAAGATTTTTTTACAATGTTTCTCACAAATGGCTTTTCATGTAATTGAGTGCCTATTGAGTATCGGATCATTTGTGCAACTGGATACGTGATTTCCTGTCAGTAAGATTGCAGTTCGTAGTAACTGACGAAAAGCATACAATAAAACAAACGATATCTGGCATTCCTCAAGGAAGTATTATAGGCCATCTGCTCTTCCTGTTCTATACAAACCGTGTAGGAGACAATCTGAGCAACCATCTTAGATTTTTTGCTGCTGATCCTGTCATTTATCGCCTTGTAAAGCCACCAGAAGTTCAAAAACAATTGCAAAATCGTTTAGACAAGATATCTGTATGGTGCGAAAAGTGGCAGTCAACTCTAAATAAGGAAAAATGTGCGGTCATCCACATGAGTACTAAAAGGAATCCGTTAAATTTCGGTTACACGATAAGTTACATAAATCTAAGGACTGTCACTTCAGCTAAATGCCTAGGGATTACAACTACCAACAACTTTAACTGGAACGATCACATAGATAATGTTGTGGAGATGGCAAACCAAAGACTGCGCTGTATTGGAAGAACACTTAGAGGATGCAACAGGTCTAATAAAGACACTGCCTACACTATTCTTGCCCGTCCTCGGCTACAGTACTGCTGTGCAGTGCGGGATCTTTATCAGATTGTATTGACGGAGGACACCGAAAAATTTCAAAGGAGGGCAGCTCGGTTTGTATTATTGCGAAACAGGGGAGTGAGTGTGATGCTTATGATATGTGGGTATGGATGGTAAAAAATAAAACAGAGCAGTTTTTCGTTGCGGCGAGACGTTTTCACGAAAATTCACTCTCCACCTTTCTCCTCCGAATGTGAAAATATTTTGTTGACGTCCACCTACATAGGGAGAAATTAGAGCTCCTATGGAAAGATTTAAGTGTTCATTTTTCCCGCGCGCTGTTCGAGAGTGGAAATTTAGAGAAATTGTCTGAAAGTAGTTGGGCGACACCTCTGCCAGAAACTTACGTGTGAATTGCAGAGTAGTCATGTGGATGAAGATGAATAATCTGAACAGCCCGCAAGGGTTGGCAGTAACGAAGCAACAAAATAAGCCCCTTTTACGCGATAAGTGGAGCGTAATACTCTTATGAACAAATTCTTTTGTATACGCTGCTTTTATAATCAAACAGCTACATCAAAGGAGAACTAATTTCGGAGACAAATTTAGATATTCGTTCACATATAAAGAACTTGGTCATTTGTGCATTCGTAAAAATGTGTGGCGTCATTTGAGGTCTGAGGCCATCTTCACCTCAATCAGACAATAATAAAGCCACCGTCATGCAGGACGAGCTGGGTAACGTGATTTATCGCTCTCCAGTGGCAGCTGTCGACTTAATTTGGCTCGCAAACCATACAGTTTGTTCACGAAAATGGAAACGCGTAAAACTGCAACGTTAAATCTGCTAAAAGGTACATTTCCTCCTCTGTCTATACGCTAGGCATGTTTTCTGTGTCATGTTGTTCTGTCTGTGGTATTCATAAATAAATAAAAACCTCAATATCTGTGAACATATAATAAGACAAGCAGGAAAGATACACGCCAGTCAGTAATGACATCAGCTCATAAAAGTTCACCAAATCGAATAAATTCTCTTCTGACAGAGAGCATACTTATATTTACATTTTATGAAATATTACAGGAATTATTTCTATTAATTTCATAAGAAAGTCCCGCAGCCTTTAACAAAACCGGCAATAAAAAAAAATGGATATAGCGGGATGCGAAGCCTCTACCTTCTGTTCCGTTAAGTGGCGTCTCTGCAAACTACTTTTGGCTGAAGCTCTGCTATCAGAGACTTTGAATTTTATGTTACGATCTTCTAAAATCTAAAAATCTAAAGGTTTTAATGACCGAAATGTTGTTAATTGACATTTAATTATAACAAATCTTAACAAGAACAGCAGACACGTTTTGAATGAATGTTCAATGCGCCGTTGCCTTTATAATGCTTACTTTCATAACACAGGAGCTATAACGGGAAAATGACTAAATATTAAAATTCTTTAACCAACAATACGACGTTTCCCGTGACTTTATTACAACACATCGCATCGATAATTAAGCATTCTTGGGACAGTCATTCAATGTGCTGGTGCTTCAAAAACAGCATATATTAATAGATTGTAAAGTATCACACAAAATCCAGGATATGAGCTCCCGCTGAACACAATAATTACAGTATGGCGTCTCCTTTTCTGCTAGTGACGTAGGGAGCGTTCTTGCTCCTTTTTGGTTACCCTCTGCGTGGCACGTTGCCGAAATATCACATAACTTATTGTGTTTCACGTGGTGAAATGTCTCCTCAACGTGAAATAGGAGGAAGTGACGTCATAAACTCGTCGAGCGCAACGTTACGTTAGCTAACTCGTGGCTTGTGACGATGGCTTAAGCGCGTAGTTCTCATTCGCCGATAGCCGTCAGTGCATGTGTGTTTCATTTATTCATTTCACATTTCAAGATACTGAGTCAGAATTCGTATTTGGTCACTGTGGCATGTGCAAGTACTTCGATGGTTATCATTACCTCTGCTACTGTGGAGCTGCCGTGATGAAACACCTTTACTTAACAGTTATATTACGCACAGGGCTGAGTTTACGGTTTGTCACTTGAACTGGTAGATCGGAGAGAAACACCAGTCGGTAGCAACGTTCTCTGGTCTGTCTCTTCTACTGGATCCAAAACTTACGTTAAAGCGAAAAAATTCCATCTGTTAGGAGAGCGCTGCAAACTGTTATCCAGCGAAACTACCTATATCACGTTGGCGAAGAAACGTCGGCAGCAAGCCAGTCATGGATAGTAGATGGTACTGCGAACAAGTAGAAAATACACACGGAGAAATAAAGTTTTCGACGTATGAAGTTAGTCCGGATGGAAAATAAAGAGTCGTGGGGTGAAAAGATGTTATACACTATATGATTATCACTAACTTGGCACACTGTAAATGGATCTAACAGCCATTCCGGCAGTAAAAACACAATATTTGCCTTAATTTTGATAACATTACTGGTATTTAATCGTTATGTTTGTAGTCGTGCGTCATCGGATTGTTTAATGAGTACTGCTAGATTATCTATACCACTGCACATTGGATATTACAGCACACGATTCAAGGCGACTCACTCCGCAGGGTCTTTTGCAGAACGACTACTCTGCGTTAAGATCTAATTCAAGATAGTAAATGAAAAAGAAGCTCTTCACTTTAGATCCATGCATACATTGCCATGATGTGATAGCAGCTGTTCTTTAACACTATCAGATACTGCTTACCGCCATTAGGTAATATCTAGCTAAAGTTATCCCAAAATCGGATATAACACGTGAAACGATGGAAATGCTAACAGGCTCATTTAGAGTAATTATTATCCTATTGTGGTCTTACATCAGCTTCAGAAATGTAGGCAGTACTACTCGGAAACTGAACGAGGCATTAAAATAGCGCCTGGATTGTCATACTGCATTGAACCTAAGTCTAAAGGTACAGTTACTTTGATACCACGATCAAAAGCTTTGAGCTAGAAGTAGTCATTATTTGGTGAAGATAGGGTGATATGCAGGTGATTTATTACCACTAACAAGGGAACCTCCCCATCGCACCCCCCTCAGATTTAGTTATAAGTTGTCACAGTGGATAAGCCCTGAAAAACTGAACACAGATCAATCGAGAAAACAGGAAGAAGTTGTGTGGAACTATGAAAAAAATAAGCAAAACATACAAACTGAATAGTCCACGCGATGATAGGCAACATCAAGGATAGCGTGTGCTCAGGAGCGCCGTGGTCCCGTGGTTAGCGTGAGCATTTACGGAGCGAGAGGTCCTTAGTTCAAGTCTTCCCTCGAGTAAAAAGTTTAATTTTTTATTTTCAGTTTATGTGACAAACTCCCATGATTTCATCACTTTTTTGGGAGTGATTATTACGTCCACAAGAAAACCTAAATCGGGCAAGGTAGAAGAATCTTTTTACCCATTCGCCAAGTGTACAAGTCAGGTGGGTCGACAATATATTCCTGTCATGTGACGCACAAGCCGTCACCAGTGTCGTATAGAATATATCAGACGTGTTTTCCTGTGGAGGAATAGGTTGACCTATGACCTTGCGATCAAATGTTTTCGGTTCCCATTGGAGAGGCACGTCCTTTCGTCTACTAATCGCACGGTTTTGCGGTGCGGTCGCAAAACACAGACACTAAACTTATTACAGTGAACATAGACGTCAATGAACGAACGGACAGTTCATAACTTTGCGAAAATAAAGAAAGTAAACTTTTCACTCGAGGGAAGACTTGAACCCAGGACCTCTCGTTCAGCAACTGCTCACGCTAACCACGGGACCACGGCGCTCCGGAGCTCACGTTATCCTTGATATTGCCTATCTTGCGCATTGACTACTCAGTTTGTATATTTTGCTTATTTTTTTCATAGTTCCACACAACTTCTTCCTGTTTTCTCGATTGATCTGTGTTCAGTTTTTCAAGGCCTATCCACTGTGCCAACTTATTAACTAAATCTGAGGGGGGTGCGATGGGGAGGTTCCCTTGTGAGTATTATGATGTTTGCTGCTACTAGTATGTAAATGGAGTCAGTAGTGATTTTCACGAAGTCTCGGCCTTCATTATGCAAGCAGTTTTATCTTAGCGCTCCGTCTTTGTTCCGTAGCCTGAGTCAGCTGGACACAGCTCTTGATAACCGTTCCATCTCTTCGCGTACGTTTCATGGAATATGCCTCTGCTTTCCAGTTTCGTTTCAGGTCCTCTCGTATATGCGTTTTAATCACATTATTGTAGTTTATAATTTTTCGTTCATAATAATTGTTATATAAATTTATCCTTACTGGATACGCGTATGCAAAATGTACATCGTGCATACCAAGATACTGCAGTTAAATCACTCACCTCATTTTCTTTAGAACGATAATCTAAAGGAACATTACTGCGGGCAGTTTTTCTTGAAACAAATTTTGTATATTCGGTATGCCGTTCTGGCGATTATTTCACGCAGACAGTCAATGCACACAGCCTTCGAATGATATAATTATCATGATATATTACCAAATTTAGTAATAGGTGGCTGAAGTGTTTTTCATGTCTCTTTCCATAGAAACTTCATTTTTAAATGACAGAAAGCAATGATTATATTTATTTGTATTCGCAGACTGAAATGCGTACCGAATATGATTGGCGGCAAGACGGAAATGTTCAACGAATGTACGCGCAATTGTTCATTAAATTCTTTAGCCAGCTCATGTGTGTCACACTGATGCCAGGGTTTGCCAGTAAGGGACGCAATAGGAGGCTATTGCGCGCCACTAAAAATTTCTATAAATTTTAAGAAAAACTTTTATTTAACGAGTCACGGAACATAGTACCAACTTTAACTCCATATTGCATAAAGACCTTATCTCCGAATTCAGAGAAGGTGTGAAGATGTAAAAGTTCATGTACGTTAGCATTTAGCGTTTTCTTAAGTGCCATAAGAGGCTCATACTCTAACCACGCAAAAGAACACCATATGGTAACATCACCTCTATACCTCACTTTAAACACTACACATGATAGCAGGAATCAAACGATTCCATCGGAGTACTACAGGATATAGAGTGATACATCATTCCAAATCATTCGTTTAAAGTCATCCACTGTCCAGTGGTGTTGCTCTTTACACCGCCTCATGCGTCACTTACCATTGATTACAGAAATTTGTGGCTTATAAGGAGCTTATAAGGATTTGTGGCTACACACAGTACTAGCTCCATTACTGGTAGCACTTCGGAACTTACGAGTGATTCCTTCCGCAGATTCCATGTGATTTTTTACAGCCACTCTCCACAATATTCGCCGGTCCCTGTCCGTCAGTATACGATGTCTGCCTGATCTTGGTTTAGCTACGGTTGTTCCCTCGCGTTTCGACTTCACAATCACATTACCAACAGTCTACTTGAACAGCCTTAGAAGGGTTGAAATTTCACTCAGGTTGAAATGTTACTCAGGTATTCAATGACTAGTCCACTTTCGAAGCCGCTGAGCTATCCTGATAGACCCAATCTGCTATCACTACTTCTCCACGGACAACACAATAACACCCCCTCCCCCCCCCCCCCCCCGCCCCCAGCCTCCTGTTGTACTAGCAGGTCTGTCTCTTGCGACATATTGTCGGCAATTCCTCATTACATAGGGGTATTCGAATACTTTTGATCACGTAGCCCATTTATCCGAATCAACAATCTGTAAGTCGATAAACCTCTTTGAGAGAGCTCCTCAGATAACGTGACACAGGAATAGCTCACCTTGTTTAATTTGGACTAGTGACTATGCAAGATCTTTTCTGGGGTAACCGACAGCCGTGACGATATGCCCGTCACCATTCGCCACCTAGTGCCACGACTATAGTCAGGCCAAAATCCTGGTCACACGCTTGCGCCATAGACTTTATCTTTTACTGGGCAAGTTTTAAGTCTCCTAATTTTAAGATATCCATGAAAACTTTATTTCTGGATCGGATATGTATTCACAAATTGTTAATTATATTTTTCATTGAATAATTTGTCTCTTTAAATGAGGGTCTCCTAATTCGATATTTGTAACATTTCTGTAAAACTACCCCGTACCCCCGGCCCTGCCCGCCACTAACCACACAAGCCCTTCATCTCCACTTGTTCTTTTCCATTCCAGTATCCAACAACATGTTCTCCACAGATACGAACTATATTGCAGAATAGGACGTACAAGCGCTTTATAATCAATAACCTTGAACAATCAACAGAATATGCTAGTATCAGTTAATGAAACCAGCCAATTGCTTTACACAAGGTTCTAGTAACCAATCGTTCCCTTTTGCGATTTCGCACAACGTTTATACCAAGTAACAGTACGACAATTTCAGTCATATTAACCCTGTACTCAAATGCAGCTACGTTATTACGTTTTGTAAAGTGTTTAAATTTAGATTTTATGAAGTGTGCACATCACTGAAGAAAAATAAAAATAAATTTCTTATTACTACAGGATAAAAATATTTACAAATTTGGTAGCAGCCTCTAGTGCTCCACTGCAGCTTAGTAACATCAACGAGAAATTGTCTTAGTTCTAATCTTCAGCATACTGACGAAAAAGAGGAAACTTTGTTTTTAGAAGCTGTGCCATTCAGTTGCATTTTACAGTCTAACAATGGAGCTTGCTTGAGTTAGTCAGTTACGTGTTCCATTGATCAATCTCACGATAATCGTTATGATGTGGAACGTTCTACCACATTGAATTCACTAGAGAGATTGAGCACCTCTTCATGTCACCGGTTCAGAATTATGGCTCTGACGAGGAGTTATCTTCGGACACACATTTCCGGAACATTATGTTTACCAGAAGACACTGCCAAGTAATAGTGATGTAGACAAAGTGACGTCACCTACCCAATGGTAAACATGGACGGAGTTCGCTACCACAAAGACATCATAAAACACCGGACTTGGGTCGCTGTTCGACTCATGCACTTCCAATATGGTGAGGTGATCGGGAGCCACAAAGCTAAGCGATTTGTTCGGAAGATTTCAATAATTCTAAGGATACCCGAGTTAATTGTTCTGATTTCACTGCGAAGATGTTACTTGCAATTTTCCACGCCTGTTGACTTCTCGTCCGAAGATAAGTTACAGTGTGATCTTTAATTAACATCATTTTGTCTTTGAGATCCCTAAGAGAGGTGTCTCCAAAAATATTGCATAAATGAGGACTTGCTGAAAATTAATGCCTCCGAATTCATGTGAAAACACTTAAAGTTTTGTAAATAAAACAAATGTTATTAACATTCTAAGTCTTTGTTTTTCTTGTCTACATACAGGGCTATTACAAATGACTGAAGCGATTTCATAAATTCACTGTAGCTCCATTCATTGACATATGGTCACGGCACACTACAGATACGTAGAAAAACTCATAATGTTTTGTTCGGCTGAAGCCGCACTTCAGGTTTCTGCCGCCAGAGCGCTCGAGAGCGCAGTGAGACAAAATGGCGACAGGAGCCGAGAAAGCGTATGTCGTGCTTGAAATGCACTCACATCAGTCAGTCATAACAGTGCAACGACACTTCAGGACGAAGTTCAACAAAGATCCACCAACTGCTAACTCCATTCGGCGATGGTATTTGCAGTTTAAAGCTTCTGGATGCCTCGGTAAGGGGAAATCAACGGGGCGGCCTGCAGTGAGCGAAGAAACGGTTGAACGCGTGCGGGCAAGTTACACGCGTAGCCCGCGGAAGTCGACGAATAAAGCAAGCAGGGAGCTAAACGTACCACAGCTGACGGTTTGGAAAATCTTACGGAAAAGGCTAAAGCAGAAGCCTTACCGTATACAGTTGCTACAAGCCCTGACACCCGATGACAAAGTCAAACGCTTTGAATTTTCGGCGCGGTTGCAACAGCTCATGGAAGAGGATGCGTTCAGTGCGAAACTTGTTTTCAGTGATGAAGCAACATTTTTTCTTAATGGTGAAGTGAACAGACACAATGTGCGAATCTGGGCGGTAGAGAATCCCCACGCATTCGTGCAGCAAATTCGCAATTCACGAAAAGTTAACGTGTTTTGTGCAATCTCACGGTTTAAAGTTTACAGCCCCTTTTTCTTCTGCGAAAAAAACGTTACAGGACACGTGCATCTGGACATGCTGGAAAATTGGCTCGTGCCACAACTGGAGACCGACAGCGCCGACTTCATCTTTCAACAGGATGGTGCTCCACCGCACTTCCATCACGATGTTTGGCATTTCTTAAACAGGAGATTGGAAAACCGATGGATCGGTCGTGGTGGAGATTATGATCAGCAATTCTTGTCGTGGCCTCCATGCTCTCCCAACTTAACCCTGTGCGATTTCTTTCTGTGGGGTTATGTGAAAGATTCAGTGTTTAAACCTGCTCTACCAAGAAACGTGCCAGAACTGCGAGCTCGCATCGACGATGCTTTCGAACTCATTGATGGGGACATGCTGCGCTGAGTGTGGGAGGAACTTGATTATCGGCTTGATGTCTGCCGAATCACTAAAGGGGCACATATCGAACATTTGTGAATGCCTAAAAAAACTTTTTGAGTTTTTGTATGTGTGTGCAAAGCATTGTGAAAATATCTCAAATAATAAAGTAATTGTAGAGCTGTGAAATCGCTTTAATCATTTGTAATAACCCTGTATTTATTTCTCAACACAGTCACCCTCGTGGCGAACACATTTCTCCCAATGAGAGAACAGTTTGTTGGCCGGCTGCTGTGCCCCAGCGGTTCTAGGCGCTTCAGTCCGGAACTGCGCAACTGCTACGGTCGCAGGCTCGAATCCTGCCTCGGGCATGGATGTGTGTGATGTCCTTAGATTAGTCAGGTTTAAGTAGTTCTAAGTTCTAGGGGACTGATGACCTCAGATGTTAAGTCCCATAGTCCTCAAAGCCATCTGAACCATTTTTTGAACAGTTTGTTGTACTGTCACTATAGAGTGTTTGACTTTGCTGATGGAGCCACAACCTCTCCTCTGCTAGCACCGTTTCATCACTATCAAAGTGAAGTCCTAGGAAGTGTTTTGGAAATGGATGATAATCGTGTGGGGCAAGTGGGGACTGTGGATCCAAGGCGTCGGATTGTTGCAGATGTCGCAACCGTCGTGTGTGGTCTGGCATTGTCATGCTGAAGAGATAGTGCTGCATCTGCGGACGAATTCTTCGATTTCGAAACACTATTACAGCACGCTGTTTTCATGCACCGACGTAGTTACGTTTTACACACTGCCATGTTACACGCTAGAATTTGGAGCCCTTCTAGTGACAGAGGACTGCAAATATGTAGACACGAATAAAGATGTAGAATGTTAATTACGCGTGTTTTATTTAAAAAGCCATAAGGGGTTTGTTATCAAAATAGGAGGCATTACTTCTCAGCGTACCCTCGTAGCTCAAACGTCATTAAAGTCTAGTGATTGCCCAGAGTTAAAAATATCTTTCAAACAGATCGTCAGTTTTCCGTTTCCATGTTCAGCAAAGAATTTTACACTTCATATCTTTTTCTGCTCAGCACAAGGGATGTTATCGACTCCCGTAGCCGAAAAGCTGCTTGTAAACTACATACCAAAACGACGAATTCTAACGCACTACCTGGGAGTGCACAGGGTCAAACCACCGTTTCTTAGAACAACAAAAAGCATTTTTCTGTTGTGTTTAATCATGGTTTCGCTGATGGGAAAATTATAGCGTGGTCGTGGTTTTTACATATAGCGGTTTTGGATCTTTTTGTAGTAAGTTGAAATGTCATTGCAGATTTTTAGGGTGTGGATAATGCGTATGAACGCTAATGAGCTCACACTATTCCTGAATAATTTTCTGACGAGTGATTCCGGGATAAAAATTTACTGGCTATGGATAGACCAGTGTAGATCACTATTTGAACTTAACAGTTATGGATTTCTGTGGGTCGTCGAGACTGCACCAGTGGTACTTGTCCTCTCCGCTATTGTCAGTGAAAACTATACTGCCGTTTCCATAAAATTTATACCCACTTCATTTTGTTTCAATGACAGAAAGACGTTGTTATTGGTGATGAAGATAAAGATGTTGATTCTGATGCATTATTTAGGGTGGTCATTGTTATCAACGCCTTTCATGAATATGAATGCATTTATTGAAACGAACAAAGTATTTATTCACAAGCAATGTTCTGTGGACACTATGTTAGCTTTTAAGAGAACATTTGGTCGTATTAACGTTTCGGAGAGCAATGAAGGCTGGCTCTTTGGGGCCAGTCCGCGCAATGTTGCCAACTCCTAAAAAACGTTCCCCCTTGGATCAATTCGAAATCCTCTAAATTTTCCTTCGAACCCCCTAAAATTCCGAATAGGCGTCTGTGTTTGATAGATACATTGAAATATTAATAAAAAACATTCGGGTAGGAAGAAATGATGCTGTTTGTTAACTAACTTCGAGCTAAGTAAAAACAACAATGAGAATGGAAAAAAATAATGCACAGTACGAATTATTTTAATTTAACATGAAACAAAAATATTTCGGGAGTGACAAAAATGTGCTCCGATTTCGACTTACAAAACATCGAATATTTCGTCAAAGGTTTGAGTGTCATGTTGAGTTTTACTAGTGCCTGTGCGTTTGTGGTCATACGTTTTGACGTTCAATAATTCGAGCATACGAGTGGATGGAACGAATTTGAC
Source organism: Schistocerca nitens (assembly GCF_023898315.1). NCBI lineage: Eukaryota > Metazoa > Arthropoda > Insecta > Orthoptera > Acrididae > Schistocerca > Schistocerca nitens. The sequence continues at coordinate 561,979,606 of NC_064616.1, forward strand.
ACACGAATCGCAGTCTATTTGCACTGTAAATCTTACCATCATGATACTCTAAAGTACTACAATAGACAGATTATATTTTTAATTACACTGTACGTCGAAAAAGCACGTTCGACACTTGCGCTTGATATTGGCAGCGCGAGTAGTGTAACTGAAAATTTGGCTATATTTCCAATACGCTTTTCTCCAGCTGAATCACAATCTTGAAATGCCTCGGTATAAAATTCAGCGGAGTTGGTTACATTCGACCAAGACTTATTTTGCAACGGATTCCATTCCGTTTTTATTTCATTCTTGTCGCCGTATAGGTGAGTTCTGTCCATGATCTCAACCGTTGTCATTTGCGCGCTCTCTATCTTTCTCTCAGAGTCCCCCCCAAAAACTCCCCAGCAAAAATAAAGCCCCTACAAGGAACCCTTTCAGTCTATCTTCCCCTAAATTTGGGGGGGGGGGGGGGGCGGACCTCTAAGTTGGCAACACTGAGTCTGCAGGGATAGCCGGTCTCTCGCCCTCTACAGCCACTGAAAACGTCATCACTGTCTGATCTACTGCAGTGGGTGGTTATAATCAGTCCACAGTAATACCCTTGAAAGTTGGGAAGCTGACATTGATGATATACTAACAAGTAACAAATTTATATTAGAATTAAACTAAGAAGTGATGGAAGATACTCATACAAGAGCAATGAATATTAATGAGACTAGTTGATCACTTGATAAATGAAATGACTGAGCCAGTTACTTTGTTGCACATTAAATCACTTCTCTAACGCCTTTGGAGTAGTTCTGCCTCAAAACAAAGTTTAAAATTTTTGCAACATTTGTTGAAGCCTGAAAAAATTGACGATAAATCTTCGGTTAAATTCGAGAGCTGCTCTCTTGTTATGAAAACGTATATAATTTAAGTATGACGTATAGGCAGAGCTAAAACTGCAGGCAATGTATGCTCTTAGATCCTCTTATCTAAAACGATCGCTGTAGGTCATGGGGTAATTTCCGAGCCTTGCAAGCACCATTCCTTTCCATCTATGTTCGGCTTCGCTGGTCGCAGTATTATTGGTAACAACTCTTCTTCCCATTGCCTCAGTTTTTCTCCTCGTTAGCGAGATGAATACATATAGGGGGATAAGAATATCTTACACTGTGCTATTCATACAGCCGTCTTTGGCTGCTGCGTCAGATATATCTATGCTCCTGATTCCTACACACCCAGTCACCGGCAGGAAGATAATTCTTTCCCTGGTTCTGCATATGAGAGACGTGTTTTTTTACTTCTCTTTTGAGGAAGTCAAGTATGTTTAACATGGCCACAGCAGCGCTGCAGTCGGTTATCTGGGCACGCACAGTGAGTTCCCGCGCTTATTGATTTCTCATAGAGGCCACAACGAAAGTAGTCGTCCGCGTTTTCGTTTGTGCTATTGTATGTTCCGCTCAATTGACGATATTTGCCATTCAGAATTTTTAATAATGAAATAGCTAAAAATTTGTCTATGTACTAACAAACTGCCTGAGATAAAAATTAAGCAATAGTACGAATATAAACTAAAAATTAACAGAGGCAAGCAGCATGGATTCATTCAAAATATCCTTCTCAACTAAGGATCTAGGTGCAACTAAATCGTCTTCATACTAATCTGAAGAGTAAAGATGCATTCAGAACCACCCGCATACATTTATTTTATTTTCAAGTATTTAACGACTCGTTCATAGTATAGATACGAACTGAGTGGACCGATTCGGAACTGTTGTTTATAAAATACCTGATTAGAGGACTATTTCAAAACTAAATAAGGATAGCCGCATTTTATTAAGAGTCAGTTTCCGTTAATGAGTCCCATTCGTACCACCGTATCTCTAAGCTCGGACTATTTAATTAAAAGAATTAACACCGTTAACCATTTGAGTACCTGTGGTTTCTGCCAAAAACTACCCTTTTATTATTATTATTATTATTATTATTATTATTTTAGAATGGCAGTGCCTTTAGTGTGAAACTAGCGATCTATTGCAAGACATGCACCTAGCGATACAGTGAGATACTTTTACGAATGTAGTGCAGTGTAGCAATCACTTAACGTCAAACGCGACAGTCGGTGAGGAGATTGTGTTATGATTGCAGAAGATTGTGAAACGGAAATGAGCGTTTGGCGTCATTGGCCGGGAGGCCCCTTACGGGGCAGGTCCGGCCCCCTTGGTGCATGCCTTATCACATTCAGCGCCACATTGGACGACCTGCGCGTCGGATGGGGATGAAATGATAATGAAGACAACACAACGCCCAGTCCCTGAGCGGAGAAAATCCCCTACCCAGCCGGGAATCGAACCCGGGCCCCTTAGGTCGGCAGTCCGTCACGCTGAACATTCAGCTATCGGGGCGGACGTAGGAGATTGTGACGTGTGTTTTTTTTTTTTTTTTATAGCGATCGTGTTGAGGAAATCATTGACAGTGAAAATAAGTATATGTAAAGTTATCGTAGACTAAAATGATATGCTGATTTTATGAGTGGTTTCGAAATTAAACCACTGAAGCAGTATGTACTTCTGATAAAAATTTATTAAATTTTAGGTCCCTTTTTGGTTGGTATGTAGGACTATTATTTGTTTTAGGCATTGTGTACTCATAGAATTTTCGAGATGTGGGATCATGTCTAGGAAAAACGCGAAATTGCTTTCAAATATAGCTCATGAAATGATGGGTTGTTGAAAACTGTATGTTCCAATGCTTCCAAAGTGAAACCACCTTGTTAAAATACCTGACTGTCTACTTTTTGCCAACTTTTTCTTTTACTCCTTCCTTACTATGAAGATAAAGATCGTTTTGTGAAAAATTTGAAAATTAATTTCTTTTTACATTCTTGGGACTCAAAGGATTAACAGTAGTTAACTTCTTACGTATAAACTTTTAATACACAATTTTATTATTGATAAAACGTTTCTGTCTTCTGTCAAAGGCTTTAATTTTCTGAGTTAATATGTTAATTATGGAACAATGTCAGTGCACATTTTGTACATTTGCAAAGGCCTTATTTTTGTAATGGACTCTAATACCACTTTGGAAAAAAAAAAGACACAGACTGATCGAATTACTAACAGTCTTAACACTAGTGCACGAGCAATTTTTTTTCTTTTCTTTTTTTTTAGGCATGTTGTTGCACTCTGCTGGAAAATGTAAACGAAGGAATTCCTACGCGACAAAGACACACAAAAAGGTTTTGAAGAATGAACCGAACGAATACAGATGTGTGTGGCTCAAATGGGGCCTTCTTTGAAATCGACCCACTAACTGAAGATATCTGGATAGTATACAAATTTGCAGCATCAATCTTATTTCTCTTACGTGTGACCTCGTACATGACACTTTCAGATTGAGTTCTAGAGCATATCTGTAGTGTACTGCTTGTCCGCTGGCGCTGAGGCGATCGATTCTAATTAAATGTACCTCAGTAGGAGCGACAAAATTCCAGGTAGAGTAACAGTCGCGCACTAATACACCACAGCAAACAGCTCTTCAGTAATGCGAACATTCCGTTTCTTTCGGATAAGTTTGCCGTGGCTTCAATTGAAGGTTATCGTCCTTGCAGAATTGATTCACATGCAGTGTAAATCAAAATTATTACACAAACGTGAAATACTCACACGTGGGTCGTCGGTTGGAATAGATCTTCGAGGCGCTACGGTAGGCTGACGACCGAGGTTACAACACGGTAGGGATTAATTAATTGCATCTACGGAGAAATGCGTATCTGAATAGGAATGTAGTCATAACACTATCGGAAAAAGTTTAAAACAAAATTATCTGGAAATCATTGATCTAGCAGTAGTTAATTACTGTTCTGTGTGTAGCAGAAATGGACTCTGCCTTTATTTGACAAAACACAGAAAACAGCTTCCTCCTCAGTGTTCCACGTTTCAACCAACAACTGACCAGTGATATACAGGTTGCCATTACCCAACAGGCCCGTGGTGTAAAATTAAATTAGATGAAATGGTAGAAATACCTTGTAGCCAATGAGCTCCAGCATTTCGGTCTGTTGGCGCTCGCGTGGTCCAATGTGACGTGCAGGAAATTCGGAGTTCTTCGAAGAAAGACTCTGTAGCCATGACTGCGTCGTAAGGTGACGTTCGAGAGGAAGGCGAATGCAAGGGACGGCGCCCCTACGCAGGATAGAACATACGCGGAGCATTGCGTTTTCCCTCGTGGACACTGGCCTCGGACTGACCGCTGCAGCAACTGTAACGGAATGTCGGCCTCCCGCGTGCGCTTATCGCTGGCCAATGACCGTCCAGTTTATACACCCTCTTCTGCCGTCAGTGTAAACACAGTACCTCTTCTACTTCCCAGCTGGCTGCACATTAACTGTGGAAGGGCTGTATGCAATGGCAGGACTTAAGTTGCGAAATTTCCACGCTGAAGTGTCACCAGCAAATAGATATAACGTCTGACATCGTGCGAAAGCGGTAGCCTGTTCCAGTTGTTTGTTTACAGTCAGCGAAGATAGCCTTTGCTGTTTACTGCAGTTCAGCCCGGACTTTAGGACTTCGACTGTAGGTTGATAGTGAGTGCCGGAAGTATGAATGTCTCAAACTGCAAAATAATGCAGATACTTAACATTCCTCGATCTAAAGTCTTTAACAGCATAAAAATAATAATAATACTGACTTAATTAACACACAGTGTGGAGTACATAGCTGGTGACTATCGAAGCCTGACGATCTAAAGCAACGACGACTGGGAAACCTTTAAAGCAATCAACAAACGGCACTAGATTGTCTGACATCAGGATTTAGATTGTATTGGATTACGCGAGGGGTGTTCAGTAAGTAATGCAACATACTTTTTTCTGAAAGCAAGCTTGCTTTATTCAGGGTACCAATGCCCATGTTATTCCCCACTCTTTGTGCAATAAAACTCTAGTTTCAACATAATTTGCGTTCAATGCAACGACCTCACGCTACCTTACTGGGATGGCCTGCATACCCGGATAATAACATTGCACTGCTAGATGTCGGAGCCAACGTCTCGGTCGATGCATCCACGTACTGCTTAGCACAGAGCACACCATTTGTTGGGCCAAACGGATGGAAAACGAAGGTGCGAGATCCGGGCTGTAGGGTGGATGAGGAAGAACACTCCAATGAAGTTTTGTGAGCTCTTCTCTGGTACTCAGGCCTGTGTGAGGCCTTGCGTTATCATGGAGAAGGGGGTGTTTGATTCTGATCCGTCGATAATCTCGAATGAGTGTGTCCGCACGTTCCAACATATCAGGAGTCACAGCTGTATCCCGTCGACCTGCTCGGGTGGGGGGGAACCGGACAGATTTGAGCGACCTTGTTCCTTGTTGCGATTATGACAGACACATAGCCCAATGACTTACCGTGTTTTTGTTCTCTGCTAGGTCTCCATACGCATTGCGAAAGGGCCTGTGAATATCTCCAATGCTCTGGTTTCCTGCCTAAAGAAACTCATTGACATCTCTCTGCTTGGAACGCGCCTCCGTTATAGATGCCATTTTGAAGGTTAAGTACAGCGCCGCAACTACCGTAACTTCATGAAACTATAGAAGTCGAAGCAGGAATATTCCATCATATCCCACAAGAAATTTCGCATTGATCGAGAAAAAAATCAATTGCATTACTTATTGAACGCCCCTCGTATTAGATTAGATATACTTTTTGTTCCATATTCCAGAGTGAGGAGATCTTCAAGGATGTGGAACATGTCATAAAAGAAGAAGATACATTGAAGAGCCACAAAAACTGGTACAGCTGCCTAATATCGTGCAGGTCCACCGCGAGCGCGCAGTGCCGCAACAAGACGTGGCATGGACTCGACTATGTCTGCTGAAGTAGTGCTGGAGGGAATTGACAATATGAATCCTGCGGGGCTGTCCATAAATCCGTAAGAGTACGGGGGGGGGGGGGGGGGAGATCTCTTCTGAACAGCATGTTGCAAGACATCCTAGATATGCTCAATAATGTTCATTTCTGGGGAGTATGGTGGCCAGCGGAAGTGTTTAAACTCCGAAGAGTGTTTCTGGAGCCACTCTGTAGCAATTCTGGAAGTGTGGGGTTTCGTATTTTCCTGCTGGAGTTGCCCAAGTCCGTCGAAATGAACAGTGGATATGAATGGATGCAGGTTATCAGACAGGATGATTACGTACGTGTCACCAGTCAGAGTCGTATTTAAACAAATCAATGGTCCCATATCACTCCAACTGCACACGCCCCACATCATTACAGAGCCTCCACCAGCTTGAACAGTTCCTTGCTGACATGCAGGGTCCATGGATTCATGCGGTTCGCTCCAGGCCCAGGCGAGGCGTAAAGCTTTGTGTCGTGCAGTCATCAAGGGTACACTAGTCGGCCATGGCTCCGAAAGCCCATATCGATGATGTTTCGTTGAATGGTTCGCACGCTGACACTTGTCGATGGCCCAGCATTGAAATCTACGGCAATTTGTGAAACGGTTGCAATTGTCACCCGCAACGATGTCGGAGAAATGATGTTTTACCAGATTCCTGATGTTCAAGGTACACTCGTGAAATAGTCGTACGGGAAAATCTCCACTTCATCGCTAACTCGGAGATCCTGTGTCCCATCGCTCGTGCGCCGACTATAACACCACGTTCAAACTCACTTAAGTCTTGATAACCTGCCATTGTAGCAGCAATAACCGATCTAACAACTGCACCAGACACCTGTTGTCTTATATAGGCCTTGCCGACAGCAGTGCCGTATTCTGCCTGTTTACGTATCGCTGTATTTGAATACGCATGCCTCCTCAGTGGACGAGGTCCTCAGTGCCTGAAATCGCAGAAGCGCTTGTCTCGGAGGCAACTAGCGCTAAGTCTTGCGATGAAAGAAGTGTTAGGATCGAACGTCAGCACCGCACTCTCTAGAAGCGGTGAAGATTTGGTGAAGATTTCGTGCGTTGGCAATAACTGCGAATCAAACCATGCAAATGGATCACTATTCCGAAAACTGGCACTTGATATTGATGGAAATGATCGTATTGTGTCAGTGGCCGGGAGTTCCCAGGCGGGAAGTTCGGCCGCCAAGTGCAACTCTTATTGAGTGCGACGCCACAATGGTGAACTTGCGGACACAACAACGCTCAGTTCCTGAGGGGAGAAAATCTCCTACCCCAGCCGGGAATCGAACCCGGGGTCCCGTGCGCGGCAGCCCAACGCGCTGACCATTCAGCTAATGGGACGGACTTGATATTGATTATGAATCAAGATACACTGCAGGAATTTCACCGAAAAGAATTTCAAACAGATGAATAAGTAAAATGTTATATCAATATACACTGGAAAAATATTCGTGCAGCGATCTTCTACAGACGTGGATATATATATGAAAAACGAAAATAAAAATAATAATTGGGTTTTGAACATGAGGCGCAAACGCAAAATTAAGAAGCTGCGATGCTGACCACTGAGTCACCGTTTTGTTCTAGGCGCTTCAGTCTGGAACCGCGCGACCGCTACGGTCGCAGGCTCGAATCCTGCCTCTGGCATGGATGTGTGTGATGTCCTTAGGTTAGTTAGGTTTAAGTAGTTCTAAGTTCTAGGGGACTGATGACCTCAGATGTTAAGTCCCATAGTGCTCAAAGCCATTTGAACATGGCACCGTTTTGTCTGAGGAGATTGCGGGCTAAAAGGCACATAAATTGTTGCAAAATACCTCGAAAACGTTGATAGTCGTTTTTTCAGAAACGGTAATCTACGTATAAGCCAAGACACATATTCGCTTATTTTGACCTCTCCTTCCACTGAGCGAAGTTTCTGGGGAATCAGGTTAAAGCACTTGCTGTCTTCTCCTCGCGAGTAGCTGCGTAGCAGTATTGATTTTTTGCAAGGAAACAAGAAACAAAGTTGTATCACAAAGTTATTTATAGCCCACCTGGTTAGCCGTGCTGTCTAACGCACGGCTTTCCGGCCGGGAAGGAGCGCCTGGTCCCCGGCACGAATCAGCCCGGCGGACTTGTGTCGAGTTCCGGTAAGCCGGCCAGTCTGTGGATGGTTTTTAGGCGGTTTTCCATCTGCCACGGCAAATGCCGGCTGGTTCCCCTTATTCCGCCTCAGCTACACTGTGTCGGCGATTGCTGCGCAAACAAGTTCTCCACGTACGCGTACACCACCGTTACTCTACCACGCAAACATAGGGGTTACACTCGTCTGGCATAAGACGTTCCCTGGAGGGATCCACCGGGGCCCGAACCGCACAATAACCCTGGGTTCGGTGTGGGGCGGCGGAGGGGTGAAGTGGACTGCGGTAGTCGTCGTGGTGTTGTGGACCACTGTGGCTGCGGCGGGGGCGGAGCCTCTCCGTCGTTTCTAAGCCCCCGGTTAACATACAACAAGTTATTTATATCGAATATTACATTCAGGAAAGACTTACAGTGTGGAAGCTGTTAAAAGTAAATCTGCTTTTCACCCACACAGCCAATGAATGATTCACCTAGGTTAACCTCAGACACTGGATGAAAATGCAAAATAACGCATATCCATTATTTCTAGAAAATTCCTACTCTCTGCACATATAAATGTTTTGAATACTAAAATATCGCGCGGTTGGTAGAACCCCAAACCAGCACATGACTCACGATAGGTGTCTCATTAACAGAAACTGTAGCCAACCTAGAGCTTCTGTGCGTTTCGGTAGGAAACAAATTAAGTCTAAAAGGACTCCACGTACAGATTTAATGTTGCTTACAACAACAGCACATATCGGTGGCCTTTATATGGAAAATCGATGTTCACAATGTGTCTTTGTATACTATTAGTGTGCCAGGTCTGCTGTTGCGCCCTTGTCAACGGAAAATAATGATGAAGTAGTTCTAATCTGGAAGAGTTGACTATGTGCAGATGCCACACTCACTCTGTCCTTCCTGTCATCACTGTCGACAAAACGGGAGCAACCCTGCATTCCCTACGCTCTCAGTCATTTACACCGCCAGTTACACATGATTTGCTAGGTCAACATAAATAATTCACAAAGGCAAGGCGAAAATGAGTGGAAACTAAGGAAATCTATCCATTGATAAGTAGTAACCAACTGGCAGAGTCTCGTGGGCATCATTGCTGGGCGAATTTAATTTTGCATTTAAGAGACTTTCATTAATTGTCAGATTTTATTGACAGGTTATGTAATCATTCATAGAACAGTATCCCGCTTCATTTAGCGCAAGGAGCACACGTCTCTAAACAACATCGAGTACTGTAGGCAAAGGCCGGCCGGAGTGGCCGAGAGGTTCTAGGCGCTGCAGTCTGGAACCGCGCGACCGCTACGGTCGCAGGTTCGAATCCTGCCTCGGGCATGGATGTGTGTGATGTCCTTAGGTTAGTTAGGTTTAACTAGTTCTAAGTTCTAGGGGACTGATGACCTCAGAAGTTAAGTCCCATAGTGCTCAGAGCCATTTTTTACTGTAGGCAAAGAGTCGAGTATGATGTCGCTCGAATACGCTTTCCGTAACAACGATTGAGTCCTTTACGAAATTAATCTGTTGAAATGGCGAACTCATTATACTGTACACAAATTAGTGGCGTGCATATATTTTCCCGTGAATTAAGTTAATGTGGTGGAAGCTAAAGCTGGCAAATGATAATGGTATTCTACTAATTATGAAGCTAGAAGTGTCTTGAAAATGAGTAACGTTAACTGTCAAAAAAACCAACGTGATTTTGCACTGAGACAAACAGGTATGATAACGGTATAGTTTATGAGAACACATTACAGATATGAATGAAAAAGCAATATCGATGCTACCCTAACTTGGTAGGAAACGGTAACATCTCCGTTGGTCTGTTAAGTCTCAGGCACTGTACTTGAACACCTCAGTGCACTGTTTCGAAATTCCTGTAATGGGTAGACAATAGGCAAAATGTCACACTTGTGGCGTTGCTCGCTCAAAACCAATCAACAACCACTTCATTCAGCATGAAGAAAGCACATATGGTGCAAATATTGGAAGCCACGAGTAGATCTACCATTTAGTGCTTGCTATGTAAATTATTGGGGAACTTCTTCACAAATTTTATAGTTGTGTTGGTGAGGAATTTTTTTTTTTTTTTTACATTTTAGCCAGCCGCTTTGGCCAAGCGGTTCTAGGCGCTTCAGTTCGGAACCGCGCTGCTGCTACGGTCACAGGTTCGAATCCTGCCTCGGATATGGATGTGTGTGATGTCCTTAGGTTAGTTAGGTTTAAGTAGTTCTAAGTCTAGTGGACTGATGACCTCAGATGTTAAGTCCCATAGTGCTTAGAGCCATTTGAACCATTTTTTTACATTTTACATTATGAATACAGAAATTTTAAATACAAAAGCAAACAAACAAATAAAAATAAAATAAATACACCGTTCCAAAACCTCCGCGCACATTGTTCTTTGATAACCCAACTATTCTGATCTGTCCCACACGAAGCGTATGCGTTCATTTTACGATGAGTGTAAGTGTTCACACGTCTGCCGATGATAAACGACATACACTGAAGCGCCAAAGAAACTGGATAGGCATCCATACTCAAATACAGAGATATATAAACAGGCAGAATACGACGCTACGGTCGGAAAAAGGTCCTGCAAGAACGGGACCAACGACGACTGAACGACGATCACCGTGACAGAAGAGCAACCCTTCCGCAAATTGCTGCAGATTATAATGCTGGGACATCAACAAGTATCAGCGTGCGAACCATTCAACGAAACATTATCGATATGAGCTTTCGGAGCCCCTTGATGACTGCACGACACAAAGCTTTACGCCTCGCCTGGGCCCGTCAACACCGACATTGGACTGTTAATGACTGGAAACATGTTCCCTGGTCGAACGAGTCTCGTTTCAAACTGCATCGAGTGGATGGAGGTTTACGGGTATGGAGGCAACCTCATGAATCCATGGACCCTGCATGTCAACAGGGAATTGTTCAAGCCGGTGGAGGCTGTGTAATGGTGCAGGGCGAATGCAATTGGAGTGACATGGGATCCCTGATATCTAGATACGAGTCTGATGGGTGACACGTACATAAGCATCCTGTCTGCTCAGCTGCATCCATTCATGTCCATTGTGAATTCCGACAGATTTGGGCAATTCCAGCAGGACAATGCGACACTGCACACGTCCAGAATTGCTAGAAAGTTTCCCTTCTGAGTTATAAGCTTCCGCTGGCCACCAAACTCCCCAGGTATGAACATTATTGAGCATATCTGGGATGCCTTGCAAGGTGCTCTTCAGAAGAGATATCCATCCCATCGTACTCTTACGGATTTATGGACAGTCCTGCAGGATTCATGGCGTCAATTCCCGTCAGCACTATTTGAGACATTAGTCGAGTAATGTTGGAATGGTGATCATTGCGCGATTTGAAAGTTGGTGGTAATAATGTATGCTATACATCCTCGGTGATGATCGAATTTCGGTATTTAGTGAGCAGCCCCTTCCGTTTAGCGCGCCGTCTATCTGCAGGTGTGTCCCACATCAAACTTTCAATGAGACTTGTAACGCTCTCACGATGGCTAAATGTACCGGTCACGAATCTTGCCGCTCTTCTTTGGACCTTCTCAATCTCTTAAATCAGACCCAACTGGTAAGGGTCCCATACAGACGAACAATACTCTAAGACTGGACGAACTAACGTATTGTAGGCCATTTCCTTTGTTGAAGGACTGCATCGCTTCAGGGTTCTACCAATAAACCGAAATCTAGAGTTCGCCTTACCCGTTGCTTGTGTAATCTGATCATTCCATTTGAGATCATTTCGAATAGTCACACCAGATACTTGACGGATGTTACCGTTTCCAAAGACTGGGCATTTATTTTGTACTCGTACATTAATGGGGATTTTCGCCTTGTTATGCGCAGTAGGTTACACTTACTAATATTGAGAGACAACTGCTAGTCATTACACCACGCACTTATTTTCTGCAAATCCTCATTGATTTGTTCACAGCTTTCGTGTGATACTACTTTCCTGTAGACTACAGCATCATCGGCAAACAGTCTAAGGCCGCTGTCAATAACATCAACCAGATAGTTTATGTAAATGGTAAAAAGCAGAGGACCTATTACACTGCCCTGGGGCACACAAGTTACTCTTGTTTCTGTTGAAGTTACCCCGTTCAGGACGACATACTGCTCCCTGTCTGTTAGGAAACTTTCTGTCCAACCGCATATGTCATTGGATAGACCGTAAGCGCGCACTTTTTGTAGCAAGCGACAGTGCGAAACTGAGTCGGACGCCTTTCGAAAGTCGAGAAATATGGCATCAACCTGGGAGCCGGTATCCAGAGCCTGTTGTACACTCCTGGAAATTGAAATAAGAACACCATGAATTCATTGTCCCAGAAAGGGGAAACTTTATTGACACATTCCTGGGGTCAGATACATCACATGATCACACTGACAGAACCACAGGCACATAGACACAGGCAACAGAGCATGCACAATGTCGGCACTAATACAGTGTATATCCACCTTTCGCAGCAATGCAGGCTGCTATTCTCCCATGGAGACGATCGTAGAGATGCTGGATGTAGTCCTGTGGAACGGCTTGCCATGCCATTTCCACCTGGCGCCTCAGTTGGACCAGCGTTCGTGCTGGACGTGCAGACCGCGTGAGACGACGCTTCATCCAGTCCCAAACATGCTCAATGGGGGACAGATCCGGAGATCTTGCTGGCCAGGGTAGTTGACTTACACCTTCTAGAGCACGTTGGGTGGCACGGGATACATGCGGACGTGCATTGTCCTGTTGGAACAGCAAGGTCCCTTGCCGGTCTAGGAATGGTAGAACGATGGGTTCGATGACGGTTTGGATGTACCGTGCACTATTCAGTGTCCCCTCGACGATCACCAGTGGTGTACGGCCAGTGTAGGAGATCGCTCCCCACACCATGATGCCGGGTGTTGGCCCTGTGTGCCTCGGTCGTATGCAGTCCTGATTGTGGCGCTCACCTGCACGGTGCCAAACACGCATACTACCATCATTGGCACCAAGGCAGAAGCGACTCTCATCGCTGAAGACGACACGTCTCCATTCGTCCCTCCATTCACGCCTGTCGCGACACCACTGGAGGCGGGCTGCACGATGTTGGGGCGTGAGCGGAAGACGGCCTAACGGTGTGCGGGACCGTAGCCCAGCTTCATGGAGACGGTTGCGAATGGTCCTCGCCGATACCCCAGGAGCAACAGTGTCCCTAATTTGCTGGGAAGTGGCGGTGCGGTCCCCTACGGCACTGCGTAGGATCCTACGGTCTTGGCGTGCATCCGTGCGTCGCTGCGGTCCGGTCCCTGGTCGACGGGCACGTGCACCTTCCGCCGACCACTGGCGACAACATCGATGTACTGTGGAGACCTCACGCCCAACGTGTTGAGCAATTCGGCGGTACGTCCACCCGGCCTCCCGCTTGCCCACTATACGCCCTCGCTCAAAGTCCGTCAACTGCACATACGGTTCACGTCCACGCTGTCGCGGCATGCTACCAGTGTTAAAGACTGCGATGGAGCTCCGTATGCCACGGCAAACTGGCTGACACTGACGGCGGCGGTGCACAAATGCTGCGCAGCTAGAGCCATTCGACGGCCAACACCGCGGTTCCTGGTGTGTCCGCTGTGCCGTGCGTGTGATCATTGCTTGTACAGCCCTCTCGCAGTGTCCGGAGCAAGTATGGTGGGTCTGACACACCGGTGTCAATGTGTTCTTTTTTCCATTTCCAGGAGTGTATATCATGCACAGCTGTGTCTCGCATGACCGCTGTTTCCTAAAACCGTGCTGGTTTCTGCAGATGAGCTTCTCAGAGTCTAGAAAGGTCATTATGTCTGAACACAAAATATGTTCCATGATTCTACAACAAATCGACGTCAGTGAAATTGGCCGGTAAATATGTGCATCCGATTTTCTACCCTTTTTATAGATTGCTATGACCTGGGCATTCTTCCAGTCCCGAGGAACTTTCCGCTGTTCCAATGATCTCTGACAGATGATGGATAAGAATGGTGCTATATTTGTAGCGTAGTGAACATATAATCTTACGGGGATACCGTCTGGGTCAGATGCCTTCCTGGCGTCTAGGGATCTTAGCTGTTTTACAATCCCTGATACACTAAACGCTATATCAGCCATCCTTGCGTTTGTTCGATGGTTGAAAGGGGGAATGGTGCTGCAGTCCTCTACCGTAAACGAGTTTTTGAAGGCTGGGTTTAGAATTTCGGCCTTCTCTTTATCATCATCAGTTACATTACCCGTACTGTCAGCAAGAGAAGGTAAATTATTTGTAGCGTTCATAGATTTTACGTACGACCAAAATTTTTGGGGTTATTTTTAGAATCTGCAGATAAAATATTGCTTTCAAATTCGTTAAAAGAATCTCTCATTTTCTTTCTGACAGCTGCTTTCATTTCGCATAATTTCTGTTTGTCAGCGGAGCAGGCAGTGACTACGTTTAAAACGACTGTGCAAAATTCTCTGCTTTCTCAGCAACTTCCTAATATGTTTGTTGTACCAAAGTGCATCCTTTCCCTCCCCTATATTTTTGCTAGGCACATACTTCTCTAGCACATGGTGGACAATACCTTTAAATTCAAACCAAAGATTCTCAATATCTTTGTGTTCCGCAGTGAATGTTTGAAGCTGACTATGAAGATATTCATTAATGACACTTTAATTTGCTTTCCCAAACAAGAAAACTCTACACCGTTTCTTTGGTTTTTTGCAACTTCCATTGACATAGAAGCCACAACGACATTATGGTCGCTAATACCTTCTTCTAGATTAACTTCCTCACAAAGATCAGGTCTGTTTGTCACAAAGATATCTAATATGTTCCAATCTCGAGTTGGTTTTCTAACCAATTCCTCAAGGTTGTATGTTGAGAGCGCTCCTAGAATAACTTCACACGAATCTTTGCTTCTGCTCCCTGTGATAAACGTGTAATTTTCCCAGTCAGTGGATGCCAGATTGAAGTCTCCACCTATAACTAATGGATAATTTGGATATTTACTTCCTATGTACTCAAAAATTTCCCTGAAACGTATTGCAACGTTTGTTGCGGATGCTAGTGGTCTATAAAAACATCCTAACACAATGGTCACTCCTTGTCTGATTGACAGCTTTATCCAGACTATTTCACAGTCCGACCCAGTATCGATCTCGACTGCGTTTAAACAGCTTTTAACTGCAATGAACACACCACCTCCAATAGCATCAGTCCTATCCTTCCTAAACATTGTCCAATCCGAGTTCAATATTTCACTGCTTTTTATGTCTGGTTTCAACCAGCTTTCAGTACCTAATACAATATTGCCATTGCTACTGTTTATTTCGGAGAGTAACTCGGGGATCTTGCTACAGACACTTCGACAATTTACTAACATGAGATTAAGCATATTTAAATCCTTTGGAATGACCTGTTTAGGCGAACTAACAATTTTTACAGTTGGCACACCCACATCAGTGACATGGATTGGTAATTTTTCAGGCCAACGGTTTGCTTCCCGTGGGGAGGAACCTAATCTAAAAAAAAAAAAAAAAAAACTATGTGCACGCCACAAGTACAGTGCTACCCATGTAGCTGCTTCCTGTGTGTAGTGCAACCCCTGATCTGTCGAGGGGCGTCCTACAACCTTCCTACAGCGTAGGTCGAGGAATGTACAACCATTTTCGTTACAGAGTCGACGTAGCCTCTGGTTTACATTCTCCACACGACTCCAAACCAGAGGACCCTGGTCCACCCTGGGTACGATGCTGCAGATCGTCAGCTTAGCTTCCATTCCACGAGAGATGGAGGCCGCCTTCGCCAATTTAGCCAGCCATCGAAAGGACCCAAGGATTTCCTCGGAACCCCGACGACAGGCATCGTTGGTACCGACATGTGCAACAATCTGCAGCTGGCTGCCCCCGCACGCTCGATAGCCGCCGGAAGAGCCTCTTCCACATCCCGGACAAGGCCCCCTTGCAAGCACACCGAGTGAACGTTGGACTTTTTCCCCGCCCTAGCCGCTATGTTCGTGAGGGGCTCCATGATCCGCCTAACATTGGAGTTCCTAATAACCAACAAATCCCTACCCCCACGTGCCTGTCCGGACCTTGCTGAAGGAGCGGCCACTATCTGGCAGAAGGTGCATTCTGATCCGGCTCAGCCTTCCCCCCTCCCCCAGCGTCAGATAGCACTCAGATAGCACACTGAATCTATTAGCAAAGTGCATGGGATTTGGCAGAAGCCTGCGTCCCCCATGCAGCCTTCGCCTTGAGGCTCGAGACATCGACACAATCCGCCACCCACACTGACGTGAGAGTGAACCGGCTGGCTCAGTGTCCCAGTTTTTTTAGCTCTTCAGTGCATAACCCAAGGCTTTCCGCAGTTTCTATGTAGGCACTTGGCTCATTATATGCATGTATGAGGGGCGTTCAATAAGTAATGCAACACGTTTTTTTCTCAAAGCAGGTTGATTTTATTAAGATACCAGTATATTATTCCCCCTGTTTTGGTTACAAAATCCTATTTTTCAACATAATTTCCGTTCAATGCGAAGTCATTACGCCACCTTATTGTGAGGGCCTGTACGCCAGCATGGTACTACTTCACTGGTCGACGTCGGATCCAACTTATTCCTGCAACAAAGAGCTCCACATCATCCACGAACTGCTTTCCGCGGACGCGAAGTGCATCCTTCATTGGGCCAAAAATCAGATGTGGGAAGGTTCGAGATACGAGCTATAGTGTGGATGAGGAACAACTGTCCAATGAAATTTTGTGATCTCTTTTCGGGTACACAGACTTGTGTGAGGCCTTGGTTACGTGGCGGAAGAGAAGTTCAAAAAAATGGTTCAAATGGCTCTGAGCACTACGCGACTCAACTGCTGAGGTCATCAGTCGCCTAGAACTTAGAACTAATTAAACCTAACTAACCTAAGGACATCACACACATCCATGCCCGAGGCAGGATTCGAACCTGCGACCGTAGCGGTCACGCGGTTCCAGACTGAAGCGCCTTTAACCGCACGGCCACACCGGCCGGCTGGAAGAGAAGTTCGTTTGCACTTTTGTGGCGACGAACACGCTGAAGTCGTTATTTCAGTTTCCTGAGGGTAGCACAATACACTTCAGAGTTGATCCTTCCACCATGAGGGAGGATATCAAACGGAATAAGCCCTTCACAATCCCAGAAGACCGTCGCCATGGCTTTGCCGGCTGAGGGTGTGGTTTTGAACTTTTGCTTCGGAGGAGAGGTGGTATAGCACCATTCTATGGATTGCCATTTTGTTTCCAGTTCGAAGTGATGAACTGATGTTTCATCATCTGTGACAACGGTTCAAATGGTGCAAATGGCTCTGAGCACTATGGGACTTAACATCTTAGGTCATCAGTCCCCTAGAACTTAGAACTAATTAAACCTAACTAACCTAAGGACATCACACACATCTGTGATTCATCGATCTCCTCGAATGAGGGTGTCCGCACATTCCAACATTGTAGGAGTCACAGCTGTGTGTGGCCGGTCAGCAAGCGGAAGATCATAAATGTTCGCACAACCTTGTTGCAATGATGACAGACACGTCGCCCAATGACTAACCGTGCTTTTGTTCACTGATAGGTCTCCTTAGACATTCTGTAAGTGTCTATCAATACCTGCGATGTTCTGGTTTTCCGCCAAAAGAAACTCAATGACAGCTCTCTGCTTAGAACGCACCTCCGTTGCAGACGTCGTTTTGAAGGCTATGTACGGCGGCGCCACGTATCAGATCTTCTTGAAACTGCGGGAGCTAACGCGGGACGTCCCACAAAAAATTCGGCATTTTTGCTACCGAAATTGGTCGAGAAAAAAGACGTCGTGCATTGAACGCCCGTCGTATATGGGTGACATTACTACTTTTACATTTTTTGGCCGTAAATTTAATAAGAATAACGTAACAGCACCATTTTAAAAGCAGCAATTGGAGCTGGATTATCTCCGCAATCGCCAGATTAATTACCTCTTATGATGTTCTTATTTGCATCCATCCATAATTTGTTTTAGTGTCAGGATATTACTGGTAACCACGGTCATTTTCTCACTTTTCTTGATAGTGCTGAAACTGACATCATTTAGAAACTCACCAAACAGGTTTCAAAAGTTAAGACTCGAAGTCATGTCTCAAAGTGAACCACACTTTAAATAATTGATTATGGGTGCCACTAAAAGATCAGATGAGTCTCTAGACTTACGCGTTGTAGTTTTTCTAGGTTTCGAACTGTCGGAAAATCCTATTGCAACATGCTGAAAATTATGAGATTTAACGAGACATTAAAGAATTGAAGAATATGATGTGGAAACACGCATGTGATGCGCACAGGACGATCTGTTGCGTCTGAATAGTCCTTGAGACATGTGCACATAAACCCTGAATGCAGCATAACGCATTTTTCTTCCATGACTCACAAAGAAACTTTACAGTTTCCCGAGACATGCTAATGGAGAATAAAGTGCGCTTGTTTATCCTGAACACACTATAAGGATATATTTTCAAATTTGTCGGTATTAGAGTCACGATGTGCGCTCAGCAATCTAATCTTGGACATTTTTAATAATGTGGGTGGGGAAATAGTAATCTTGAAAATTGCGGTTCTAGGCGCTGCAGTCTGGAACCGAGGGACCGCTACGGTCGCAGGTTCGAATCCTGCCTCGGGCATGGATGTGTGTGATGTCCTTAGGTTAGTTAGGTTTAATTAGTTCTAAGTTCTAGGCGACTGATGACCTCAAAAGTTAAGTCGCATAGTGCTCAAAGCCATTTGAACCATTTGTACCATTTGAAAATGTAATCCCCGAATGTAAACAATGCCTGTCTGCACTGAATAAACATGAGCACCTAAAACTTAACAGATGTTTCTTTTCGGTGCGGCCATAAAACACGCTGTAAGAGATGACAGAGACGCTCAAAGCAATACGGAACATCAACCGTGCCTCACAATTGTAAGAAGAAAGTGAGTATTGTATACGTCCCTCGCCGTTTTCCACTGTAAAGGTAGCCCACGGGCGAAATCTGAATAAAAGTAGATTCTCAGAATCACAAGCGTTTCTCTTGATCAACAGTCTAGGTTTTGAGCGGCTTGCACGACTTATTTTTGTTTTATCCATTCACCGATCGAAATTGAACAGTGGTTATACAATGGCCTCGAAGTGGTTCAGTACCGTCCAATCATTCACATTTAAGTTTTCTGTTCTTTCCCTAAAGCGCTTAAGGCAGATACCTGGACAGTTCCATTGTAATGGATAACTGTGCGGCTGGTCCCGGCGGAGGTTCGAGTCCTCCCTCAGGCATGGGTGTGTGTGTGTGTTTGTCCTTAGGATAATTTAGGTTAAGTAGTGTGTAAGCTTAGGGACTGATGATCTTAGCAGTTAAGTCCCATAAGATTTCACACACATTTGAAAATTTTTGTAATGGATATGGCAGAATACCTCACTCATTCTTCCCCAGTCCGAGTCCCTGAAGACCTCGTCTTTGACGGGACGTTAATGCTAATATTTTTTCCCTACTTATTGACCTGGTTTACAAGAGGACTGGCAATAAAAGCTCTAGCATGAATGTTCCGTTTATACAGGGTGATTTAAAATTCCTATTACAGTCTTCTAGGGGTTGTAGAGGGGATTTTGTAGATTAATTTTTGATCAGGAACCCATGGATTTAAACAAGTCTGAAGACAGTGTCACGGTCAAATCTCCCACAACATCGTACGCACACAAGCTGAGACGATGGCGCCGTCTTCAGTCCCTGTTGTAATTATGACGTCACATAACATCTTTGACCGACTACAACAACGGCTGCAAGAAACTGGTACGTTCGAAACTCGGAGAATTGGTTGTGGTGTTACACGGACACGCTGCATTGTCGACTTTGAAGGGGACGTCCTTCGTCACATAGAAGGGAAGCTGAAGAGTACTCAAAATTGTTTACTTTCATGAAATAAGTTACAGGATATTTCATAATCTCTACTAAATTTACGATTTGTCAACAAATAACGTCCCGTCGACCACTTTACCATTACTGATGCTGCTTGTGGTAAATGTGTAAAATACGATACCACGGTGGATCAGCACAATACAAACTTAGTTGTGGCGCCGCACGCTTCCAAAGATTTCACAATGCAATGAAGATACAAAATACGACGTCATTTGTGTAACATATAAACCAGAAACAAAGTTCCTCAACCGAGATAATAATTTTATCTTGGAACTCTTCCATTTGGTCCGTGTTTGCATAGAAAAACAACAATATCAGAAATTGAGTCCGCCTTGATGCAAAACACCTTGTTATTCGTGTTTTGCATCAAGGTGGACTCAATTTCTGATATTGTTGTTGAACTGAGATGTTTGGACCAGGTTGTTCACATTATTAGTTTAACCCACCTACTCTCACAATCAGTAGCACATGTAGCCCCATGTCTTCATTACACCCGTCCTGTTCGCTCTGTTTGACCGCGATAGCGAACGAATCCGTTTGCGTCGGTTGTGGGAACCACGTGAAAGGCGCGTGCGAGGAACTAATGACCTCTCAGGGAAAAATTATAGCGACGCAGTTCTGCTCCTGTAGTGGTTTTATTTTATTAGAAAACTGGAACGTGCACAAATGACAGCCCTTCGCCGCCGACGACGAAAAACGAAAAAAGGAGGGCTGTGAGGGCAGAGGTCTCGATATCGGTGGGTTATCACAACGGTGTTTAAAAGTTCGAAATAGCGTCATGCCTCTCACAGGGAGGCAACGCCTTAACCCTTACGTAAGTTCCTGTCGCGTAACGTCTCCGGGAAGCTCTGTTTTTATTTTAGTCGGTGGCCTTTGCGACGAGAGGATTATTGAATGCTTGCACAACTGATAAGCGCTTACGGGTATCATTAACTGTAATGGAATATCCGTGGAAGGATAGATAGCCGTGCCACCGGTAATCATAGATCTAAGGAAGTGACTGAATAGTATCAGCCCAATAAGGCTTATTGATGTTCGTATGAAAAGGTGCAGTTTTTTGCTTGTACTGATGTATTCGCTATAGCGGGGTTTCGCCTGGGAAGCTCTTTAACATCTTTCGCTGCTCTGGAAAACGAGATTTATTGAACTGTTCACAAGACTTTGGTTTATCATACATGCACTTTTCGGGGATAACTGGTGTATCGCAGAAATGTCTTTATGAAACACTAAAAAACAGTGGAAAACAAACGTTTAAAACACCCCCCCCCGCCACACACACACACACACACACACACACACACACACACAAACCGCACCAACGGCTGGGCATATATCGGTGAAACTCGACCCTCAAGTAACAGGTGCCTATCGTGGTTCTAGAACATATTATCGCCAGAATTTGACCACCAAGAATAGGCTAGGTGGCGACGTACAACATCTGATTACCAGATTGTGCGCGAGTTTCGTGGTATAAATCCAAAAGCTCTCCACACGTCTTTCATGATCAGGACATGTGACACTGTTGATTGTGGTCCATCTGCTTAATGTGGAATACGCTGACCTACCCCATCTGGAGAAAGGAAGTTGTGTGACGATATCGGCTATCAGCTTCTGTTAGCTCCATCTGTAAGAGCACAGACACAAAATTATCCTACAAAAACGGGCACCACAATCACTGATTGAGGGTAAAGTATATGAAAATGAAGGAGTGAGAGCGCTCCCCTCAGCATCGCTACCGACCACCGTCGGCGTCACTTCGGCGCCTTCCATTCCATTGGGGTTCGAACGACCGTGCAGACTGACACTTCTGTGGAGTCACATTTCTGCGGAGCGTAGGGCTCTCACTGGGAGGAGCGGCTTTTCGCAGGTAGCATACAGTTCAAAAATGTTCAAATGTGTGTGAAATCGTAAGGGACTTAACTGCTAAGGTTATCAGTTCCTAAGCTTACACATTACGTAACCTAAATTATCCTGAGGACAAACACACCCACCCATGCCCGAGGGAGGACTCGAACCTCCGCCGGGACCAGCCGCACAGTTCATGACTGCAGCGCCCTAGACCGCTCGGCTAATCCCGCGCGGCGTAGCATACAGGCACACTAAGAATTTGTGTCATGTCTAACAGTCTAGCAATGCGTGCTGTAGTCTACGACACGTGTTGCTAGGAATTACACTGAAGAGTGAAAGAAACTTGTACACCTGCCTAATATCGTGTAGCACTCCCTCCCCCCCCCCCCCCTCTCAAGCACACAGAACTGCCGCAACATGATGTGGCATGGACTAGACAAATGACAAATGTCTGAAGTAATGCTGGAGCGAATTCACACCATAAATCCGTAAGAGTACGAGGGGGTGGAGATCGCATCTGAACATCACGTTGCAAGGCATTCTAGATATCCTCAATAATGTTCATGTCTCGGGAGTTTAGTGGCCAGCGGAAGTTTTTAAACTCGGAAGAGTGTTCCTGGAGCCACTCTGTAGCAATTCTGGACGTGTACAGTGTCGAACTATCCTGCTGGAATTGCCCTAGACCGTCGGAATGCGCAGTGGAAATGAATGGATGCAGATGATCATACAGGATGCTTACGTACGTGTCCCCTGTTAGAGTCGTATCTAGACGTATCAGAGGTCCATATCACTCCAACTGCACACGCCCCACACAGTTACAGAGCCTCCACCAACTTGAATAGTCCCCTGCAGACATGCAGGGTCCATAGATTCATGAGGCTGTCTCCATATTCACACACGTTCATCCGCTCGATACAATTTAAAATGACACTTGTCCGACCAGGCAACATGTTTCCAGTCATGAACAGTCCAATGTCGGCGAGGCGTAAAGCTTTGTGTCGTGCAGTCACCAAGGGTAAACGAGTGGGCCTTGGCTCCGAAAGCCCAATTCAATGATGTTTCGTTGAATGGTTAGCACATTTACCTTTGTTGATAACCCAGCATTGAAATCTGCAGCAATTTGCGGAAGGGTTGTACTTCTGCCACGTTGAACGATTCTGTTCAGTCGTCTTTGGTCCCTTTCTTGCTGGATCTTTTACCGGCCGCAGCGATGTCAGAGATTTGATGTTTTACCATATTCCTGATATTCACTCTACACTCGCGAAGTGGTCATACGGGAAACTCCCCACTTCATCGCTGCCTCGGAGATGAAATCTTGATAACGTTGCATAGTAGCAGCAGTAACCAATCTAACAATTTCGCCAGACACTGGTTGTCTTATATAGGCGTTGCATTTATAACGTCAGTTTTGCATAGATTATTGCTTACAGGGTGTACAATGATATCCATACGGATATCGGCAAAATAAATTATCACAAAAAAGTAACTGGTCGCATTTGTTCAATTTTTCATTATATCAACAGTAAAAGACTTCCAACATCGAACGTGGATTAAATGTTTAATACACTGCCGGAAAACAACGCAATACCCTCAAGGACAACGTCATTTTATTGAGAAGTAGTGTGATAGGTAGTTCATCATTGGTGTATCTGAAAACAAATTCAGACCAAATGGTTCAAAATGGCTCTGAGCACTATGGGACTCAACTGCTGAGGTCATTAGTCCCCTAGAACTTAGAACTAGTTAAACCTAACTAACCTAAGGACATCACAAACATCCATGCCCGAGGCAGGATTCGAACCTGCGACCGTAGCGGTCTTGCGGTTCCAGACTGCAGCGCCTTTAACCGCACGGCCACTTCGGCCGGCAGACCAAATGAAACATACGTCACAGTAAAGGGTGT
The DNA here is from genome assembly GCF_023898315.1 of Schistocerca nitens. Lineage (NCBI taxonomy): Eukaryota > Metazoa > Arthropoda > Insecta > Orthoptera > Acrididae > Schistocerca > Schistocerca nitens. The sequence goes on from NC_064616.1 coordinate 562,003,289, forward strand.
CCAAACAGTTGCATCAGTACGCGGTGTACTCCCTCTGTTGGTAACACAGATGTGTATTCTAGAGTGGAAACGAGCGTAAAGGTGCCGTATGGCATCCTGTGATAGATTGCCCCAAGCACCTTGCGCCATTTATTGTAATTCGGTAATGGTTCTTGCAAGCTCTAGAGAACGAGTAAGTTACCACTTCATCATGCCTCAAATGTGTTCAGATTGCGAGAAATCTTGTGATCTTGCTGGCCAAGGCAATTGTACACAACGAAGAGCACGTTGCGTCGCAGCAGCAGTATGTGGACGTGTGTTAGTCCTGCTGAAAAGCACCTCACCGCCCTGTCGAAGAAATTGCAGTAGCGTGAGGGTAACAACCTTTGCATTGTAGCGGGTACTGCCTTCTTTACTCCGCAGAAACACCAAAATGTGACTGCGAGTTGTAACTGATAGCCCCCATAACATGAAGCCTGGGATGAGACCTGTGTGTCGATTGCGAATGCACTCCGAAATGGGCCGCTCTCCAGGTCCACGCCGTACACGCGTACGTCCATCACTCACTCAGACAGAATCTACTCTCATCGCTGAAGACACAGTGTGGCATTGCATTCTCCAGTCGACTCATTCACGACACCAGAGTAGCTGTGCTTGGCGGTGTCGTGGCGTCAGTAGGTAGCCTGACCAGAGTCACATTATCATTTTAGGACTCCTGTAAGCAGACGGTTCCCATTGGTCCTTGATGACACATCAGGTGCAACATGTGCCCAGATTTCTGGCCTGGATGATGTTCGGTCGGCAACTGCTGCTCTCACAATGCCTCGATCTCGATGCGCATCTGTACTACACGGACGTCCAGAACCTGACGTACGAGTGTGGGAATACTGAAAGCAGCTACAAGCCACCTATACAATATACCTAACACGTGGAGCAATCTGTCGATACGTCCATCCAGCTTTCCACAGGCCCATAATGCGACACAGGTCAAATGGCTGATGCTGTTCAGCAGGGTTACATAATCATCATGGTAGTACCCTGGAATGAATGTAGTGCACACCGTTCACTTCTAAACTCAGCACAATTAATGCATGAAGAACCAAAACAGAGAGTGCACAGACAGGCCTCCAAAGAGCCATCTGACCGACGATGACCATGACAAATTAATCTCTAACACAACCCCTCAGTATGCGCCTGATGGCACTGCACACAGTCTCTGAGGGAGTTGCATTTTTCTTTCGGCAGTCTATATGCTTTTTTAAGTGTTAAAACAATAGGTCCAGAGTGACAGTTACTGAACTATATGAAATAACTTCTGAATGGTTAGCGTTAGGATGTTCAAAGTGCACGGTTGGCTGCGGGGCATGATGGGAATTAGTATGCGCTGTATGGTTAGGTTTAGCGACGAAGCCCACTTTCATTGGGATGGGTTCATCAATAAACAAGACTGGCGGATTTGGGGGACTGAGAATTCGCATTTCGCGAGCAAGAAGTCTCTTCACCCTCGACGGGTGACTGTCTGGTGTGCAATGTTCAGTCACGGAATAATCTGTGCGATATTCCTTGATGGCAGGGTGAGTACCGAACGGTCCGTGAAGGGTTTGGAAGATGATTTCATCCCCATTATCCAAAGTAACCCTGATTTCGACAAGATTTGGTTCATGCAAGGCGGAGCTGGACCTCATCGAAACAAGAGAGCTTCTGATATCCTGGAGGAGCACTTTGGTGACCGCATTCTGTCTCTGGGGCACCCAGAGGCCGTTGGCGTGAGCTTCGATTGCCCACCATATTCTCCGGATCTGAACACATGCGACTCCTTTTTGTTGGGCTATATTAAAGACGAGGAATACAGCAATAACCCCAACACCACTGCTGAGCTGAAAACAGCCATTCAGGACGTCATCGACGCCGGCCGTGGTGGCCGAGCGGTTCTAGGCGCTGCAGTCTGGAATCGCGCGACCGCTACGGTCGCAGGTTCGAATCCTGCCTCGGGCATGGATGTGTGTGATGTCCTTAGGTTAGTTAGGTTTAAGTAGTTCTAAGTTCTAGGGGACTGATGACCTCAGAAGTTAAGTCCCGTAGTGCTCAGAGCCATTTGAACGTAATCGACAGCATCGATCTTCCGACACTTCAAGGGGTCATGCAGCATTTCGCTATTCGTCTGCGCCACATCATTGCCAATGATGGCAGGTCTATCGAACATGTCATAATCTAAATTCGACTATCTGTAGTGACGCTTACATGTTGAATAAAGTGTGTGTTTGTAACTAATTCACGTTTTTTTCAAACAGTTCAATTATTATCACCCTGTATTTACAGTAGGGAGAATGAGTGGTTGTAGTTGCATCTCATTTCCTTGCATTTCGGCTGCAACGGTTTTGTTCAAAAATGGTTCAAATGGCTCTGAGCACTATGGGACTTAACATCTGTGGTCATCAGTCCCCTAGAACTTATAACTACTTAAACCTAACTAACCTAAGGACATCACACACATCCATGCCCGAGGCAGGATTCGAACCTGCGACCGTAGCGCAACGGTTTTGTATTCGAAGCTCACGCATACAGATTTCAATTCTAAGAACCTCTCAAGGGGAATGCCGCGAATATTCCCTAGAAACGGCATGGCCTATGAGGTAGTCTTGTCTGTCTTAACTAGCGAAGATTTTACAAATTGTAAGAGACATTGAGCCGACTTCGTGTGGTTTCTGGAGAACACCACCAAGAAGTGGTCTCCTTTCGTCCCCCATTAAACTTGTTTACGATATTTACAAGGTAACCAAGGAGTATGACGTTAATTAAAGTTGTTTTCAATATCTACATAATTTCCAAGGGTTGTGAGTTTTTACTCCTCAGCGTAATTACATTGCGTAGGTCACACAAGTAAGGAGTGACTTTAAGTTGTCAGTCTGGGGCCTTTCAATGGTTTGCAGTGGTCTCGTCAGTATTCATCCTGGCTTCTTTCCCTATTAAAATTTAAAATTAATCGGTGAAGTTTGTGACCGTGGTACCCTGCATCTTCTCGAAGATGTGGTAATAATGAGTAAACATTTTGATGAATTTTTAATAATAATATATTCATTCTTCGATTCTATTCTTCAGAGACGTTGTTAGTACGATGGAGCCTTCCTCTGGAATTTCCGATATCTCTTGGAAAATGCTCGTTATCGAGCCACTTGTCCACAAAGTATTCTTAGAACTCCTGAAGCTTGGTTTTCAGGCATGCTGTCCTGAATACACAACCAACCATCATCCAGCATGTCCGGGCGAAGATGTGCTAGAGCCGAACACATTCTTATGTGACAGTCTATTTATTCGTTTTCCATATGGGCGGGAACAGGACCGCAACACAGAGCTTATGTCCAGAAACTATGATTAAAATAGTTGCAACCTGTAATCTATGTTTCAGGTAATATAGCTGATTGGACGATAGCAATTTCGAAGTCCATCATGAGAGATTCAGTGATCCTTCCTAGCACGTTGGTTTTAATAGCTTAAAAAAACGAGCATATGTTTCTCGCTTGTTGTTTAGTAGCAGAGTGTAGACAGCTAGGATGTTGTCTGTTTTCTCCCAGGGACTAGTGAGATCGACATAAAGTATAAACAATCGTCCAACATGCTCTCTCGAAGCGGCCTTTCCCAGTAATACGTCACAGGTAACGGCGGACAGGCCTACTTCTGTAACAGCCTGTTCCGAAGTCTACTATGTGAGGTGTCTTGGGTTCCGCAGGAATGTCAACACAATCCGCCTCCGCATAGGTATAGCTCCGCACAACCGCCACAGTCTCGCCTGCAACACTGTCCCGCTATCACATTAGTTATCCTCTCCCAACTGGAGGATGATGTTTCCATCACCAGTTCCTATAAACGAGTGTTCAACTGCTGACAATAGCCGGCCAGGTAGCCGAGCGGTTCTAGGCGCTCCTGTCCGGAACCGCGCTGCTGCTACGGTCGCAGGTTCGAATCCTGCCTCGGGCATGGATGTGTGTGATGTTCTTAGGTTTAAGTAGTTCTAAGTCTAGGGGACTGATGACCTCAGATGTTGAGTCCCATAGTGCTCAGAACCATTTGAATCATTTTTTTTTCTGATGATAGGCACGGATTGCTCCATGACTGCGGTGTGCTTGGGAAGAGTGACACTCTCGAAATGTTTAAATGTGTGTGAATTCCTAAGGGACCAAACTGCTGAGGTTATCGGTCCCTAGACTTACAGACTACTTAAACTAACTTACGCTAAGAAGAATACACACACACACACATGCCCGAGGGAGGACTGGAACCTCCGGCGGAAGGGTCCGCGCAATTCGTGACATGGCGCCTCTAACTGTGCGGCCACTCCGCGCGGCTCGTGACACTCTCGCTCTCTTCTGAGTTGTGAACTAACCCAACAGTAACTTCGGAAGACATTCCCGTTTCATTTTTGTTGTTGTGTTGTTCTTAATTGTCAAATTATTTACCTTTCTTCGACTGTTTATTTTGTTGTTTCTTCTTTAATTTCGCTTTTTATCGTAAAGCTGATGATTTAAAGTTTTGTTTAAAAATTAACGATAGTAAAACGCAAATACGTACAATGATTCATTGTGTGCTACGACGCCTAAGCTGGCTGACTCAGTTTTCGTATACCAGGCGGCCTGAATGTAAAGAGCTAGCCCCAGTTAGAGGGTGAGATAAACACTGATAGGGCATCGGGATCTATTATTCTACACGATATAAGATCGGGGAAGGCATGGACTACGACCCTACTAGCAGGGAGCCACTGATTTGAACGGATGCTGGTGACTGTTGTAGAAATCGCATAGCAAATAAACGATTTAGAAACTAAAATAAATAGGGATATTCTGAAATTAGCACAAAACAATGCACTCCTAACCGAGGACAGCCTTCACTGACCTAGACACACCAACATAAAGAGAGAGCACCCTTTTATAGCCACATAAGTTGAACTGAGAAGACTTCGGAGTGAACTATGGGAACCAGGTTTCAGCAACAAAAGGGGGGGGGGGGGGGCGGTGTGCCTTACCGCATGGCTGGCGCTGCTGCTCTCCAGTAATATCGCGAAATACTCACGACCGCCAAACGACCGAAACGGCATCGAATCCGAGCTTCATTATTAGACTGTGCCCGAAGTCACGAACCGCTAAGCTCCACCGTCGCATGGCGGAGCGTACGTATGGACAATGGGCGCTCGCGGGCGAGGCGGCAGCTAGTGGACCTTCCGAGAAGACGTTCCAGAATCCCCTGGAGCGGCTTTTGTTCGCTGGTCGCTATCTCACACTAGTGTGCTTACAGCTAAAAAAGGCAATTCCGGTGCCAACTTGTTGGGTGGTCAAGTGGCTAGCTGTCGCCTGCTGGGCCATAGACCTGGCCGCTTCCTTCTTGCCCCAGAAGTTTCCCAACTTGGCGCAGCCGCCGGCCATTGTGACAGCGGGATGTTCAATGTTCGTACGCGCCTCAAGACAAAGAAGTTGAACTTGAATATTTTAAAAGTCCTCTGTCATTTTGAACAATTTATTAATTTCTCTAAGAATGACGGCAGCCGGTATCTGTTTACAGATTTCTGTTCCTCTGTGTGTAGGGAGTAATTACTACAAGGTTTCTTTCGTTTCTGTAATTATTTAGTTGCTCTAATTCGTAGTTGAATCTTTAGATGCTTCGAAATAAAACTGATATGCAAATTATGGACAGGGCAGCGATTTGTTCATCGTCAAAGGATCGGTATCTGTCACCTGATTTCACATTCATTAATTCCTTCTCGACTCATCCTTTGTTCGCGGCTGCCCACGCTCTCGTCACAGCACGTGGCGCTGTTGGGAGGATTCGTAACACGATGTGTAAGAGTAGTTGAAGGATGTATCGGACACTATTGTGCAATTCTACCCTCCTTATTGAAATTTCCTGCTGAACTGTTAAATACACTTATAGTAGCCGGCCGGTGTGGCCGTGCAGTTCTAGGCGCTTCAGTCTGGAACCACGTGACTGCTACGGTCGCAGGTTCGAATCCTGCCTCGGGCATGGATGTGTGTGATGTCCTTAGGTTAGTTAGGTTTAAGTAGTTCTAAGTTCTAGGGGACTGATGACCACACATGTTAAGTCCCATAGTGCTCAGAGCCATTTGAGCCACCACTTATAGTAATAAAACTGATATCACAGACACTCCAAAAGCGCACAGATAACGGGATAGACACCAACGCTAAGTGGCACCCAGTCATCAGGCATACTAAGGAAGTGAAAACAAATTTTAACGCTCAACTGATGTCAAGCTCAATAGGGCGAACCACTAAATCTGCTAGATAAATACACTAGTCAATGATGTAAGGTAATGAAGGCAGAAAATAAATCACACACACACACACACACACACACACACACACACACACACACACACACACACACACACACCCGCGCGCGCGCGCGCGCGCGCGCGCACGCACGCACGCACGCACACACAAATCGTGCTTGGTCGCAGGCGCACATTAACAACTAAAGATCTATACTATACTAGCACCAAGTTGCCTGCGCCACGAAAGAGAAGTTACTAGTAACTGCAAGCAATACAGAATTTAGAGTGATTAGTAAGTCTTCGTCTTAACTACAATATCACATTTACGGGTTTTTCAGGAAGGATATTAAACTTTTAAGAGATAATACTAAAGTCTAATTCAAGTAAAACATTCCGTATAACATGTTTACAGTTTTTATTGTTTACTGATATACAGCTGATTACAGAGATCTGTTTTCATTTTCTGTATTGGTACTTCAGGTGTCATGTTTTCGTTTATCAATTGGCTTATTTTTATGTTGAAATTGTGAAGTCCAAAAATGGCTCTGAGCACTATGGGACTTAACTGCTGAGGGCATCAGTCCCCTAGAACTCAGAACTACTTAAACCTAACTAACCTAAGGACATCACACGCATCCATGCCCGAGGCAGGATTCGAACCTGCGACCGTAGCGGTCGCGCGGTTCCAGACTGTAGCGCCTAGAACCGCTCGGCCACTCAGGCCGGCTGTGAAGTTTTGCTTGAGTTTACATAATTGAATTTTTCAAGTGTGACTGTGGTTTCTTAACCAATTCTACTGTATCGTTTAAGCTCACCGCACTAATTTACAAACGCCGACGATGCTTCCGTATGGGTTTTCACTAAACTATATGAGCCTGGTGGAGTATCCAGCAACCACGTTTCATCTGAAAGTAAACATGAGCAGAGTGTGGATGAAGCATAATACATTATTCACCTGATAGAACGCAGTCCTTCAACAAACACACGCAGGTTTTCTGGGCGTATCAGTGTTCCACATTCATCAATATGGCAGACATTACATACGCACAACGTCTGTCTTTATCATTTACAGTGGATTCAACACCTTCGACCAGGAGGTGATGGTATGCGATTAGAATTTTGCATTTAGTTAATTGTGATAGTATTGTTAACACACTTTAATCGCATCGGAGATTCGAAGAAAACCCACATCCCTTTGCAAATAGACGTTTTCAGAAGCGCTTCTCTGTAAACGTGTGGACTGGGTCTCTTGTGTTACCACAACGCCTTACAGAGCCCCCTTATCTGGAATTTCTTGGAAACGAACTTCCAGCAATATTATCCTTTGACCACAAGAATGGGTATGTTTTTCGAGATGACGGAGCCCTGGCAATTGTATTCGTCTGGTGACAAACATCTAAACCTAACACTCCCTAGAAGCTTGATGGTCAGAAATGGTCAAGATCTTCGGATACACCTTTAGGTTTTTGCCTGTGGGAATGGATAAAAGGCGAAGTCTACAAAGAAAACGTAAATGCAAGGGATGGACTGATGGTTCGGATTATGAATAGTGCTGCCCCATAAAAGGACGCCAAGATGACCTCGTAAGCGCGAAACGTGATGTTGTCATGAGAATTCGAAAGTCTCTTGAAGCTGTAGGTGGAATTTACGGTAATCAACTTTGAACTTAATCATATGACTTCTCGTGTCACATTCTGTGACTGTTTGTCTGAATAACATTCTAACAACTGTAACTCTGCAAGCAATAAAAGTTGTATTGTATGGTTCCATTCACAAGTAACAAAGTCAAAATATTTAAACTTGAAATGAGGTGAGGGAACGTTTTGTGTTGGATGGGGATTCGAACCCAGCATCTAATCTAATTGTTAACTGTAGCATGACTATGCCGACTCCAGCCCATCTAATCAAAAAGTTTTAATTTGTTTATATGTGTGACATCACAAGCCACGCCACCTTGTCTATGACGACATTATCATGACGTCATCACCCTTGTCAATGATAACACCATCATCACATGACACATCGAACCCTCTCTCAATGACGTCATCACATCCCTCTGCCTTTCACTCTCCCTCCACCTCCAGCCAATCACAGTGTAATATTTTAGTGAGCATTAAAATTAATCACAGCTTAGTGTTACTGATTTATAGTGGGCATTAAAATGAGGCACTCAGTCACAGTGTAGCTGCCAACTGATGTAAGCTTCAATTGAATTGCATAAAAATGGCGCCATGTTTAAAGACATACAGTATTTCTACATTGGAAAAAAAATGCAATATCCTTACCCGAGTTGCGTAAAAAATATAGTCAGGTTGAAAAAAATTATGTAGGCTTTACTTGAGTTGCATAAAAAATTAGATACACGTCTTAACTCGAATTGTTTAACTCTCTCTCTCTCTCTCTCTCTCACTCACACACACACACACACACACATATAACGTTCCTCCTCTGTATTTCGTCTCTCTCTTCCTGTCACAACATTAAATTTCATCTCACATGTGCACACACATCAAAAAATTACTTACATTATTTCCACATCGGCCTCATCATCATGATCATCAACAAACTTCATCTCTGATTTGAAGACAACAAGAAATGTTTATCTTAAATGCTGCTCTGCCCCAGTGAATTTCCTTTTTCTCTTTATCTCTATGCCAACGGCCTTGCTGCAGTGGTAACACCGGTTCCCGTCAGATCACGGAAGTTAAGCACTGTCGGGCTGGGGTAGCACATGGGTGGGTGACCGTCCGATCTGCCGAATACTGTTGGCAATCGGGGTGCACTCAACCCTCGTGAGTGAAACTGAGAAACTACTTGATTGAGAAGTAGCGGTTCCAGTCTCGTAAACTGCCATACGGTCAGGAGAGCGGTGCGCTAACCACATGCCCCTCCATATCTGCATCCAGTGACACCTTTGGGCTGAGGATGGCACGGCGGCCGGTCGGTACCGTGGGGTCTTCATGGCCTGTTCGGGCGGAGTTTAGTTTTAGTTCTATATCTCTATCTCTCTGTAATGTTTACTTTAATGAGGTAACAACAGTATAATACCTGCAGCTTTGCCTGGAACATGTGTGTCACATATTGCATACATATATGTCTGAATCTCTGCTGGTATTCAGTCGTGTGGTAGGCTCTTTGATACAGAAACATATTGACAAAAGTATTGGCTCAATGTAGTGATCATTCTCGCGATGTACTTGACACAATGTACGGCACAAGTAAAATAAATTGCACTTCATACCAATATATTTTATAGAATATTTTTACATATTTTAAAAACCATTCAAAAGTCAGGATCACACAAAATATTTTTTATTCAAGACAACCGGTTTCAACAGTCTTAGCTGTTATCTTCAGGTCTTAAACATTTTTTTGTAGTAAAACATGTTCATTTTACACTTGCCTCATGCACAAGGTGTCAAGTGGATGAAACTCAGCAAATAATAAACGTTTGTCATGGTTAAAATATTTAAAAACACACAGGCCATGTCCGTATACATATTGCTCAGAGATACTTGTTACACGATACAAATGAGGTACACAATAGCACATCTGTTTAATATGCTGGACACAAAGTGTTAAAAACCGTTCAAAAGCCAAGATCACACAAAATATTTTTGATTCAAGGCAACTGGTTTCAACAGTCTTAGCATTCATCTCCGGGTCTTAAATATTTATTTTTAATAGTAAAAATAGTAGAGTTTAGTATGTGTACAGCATATGTAAACGGGTGTGCTATTGTGTACCTTATTTGTATCATGTAACAAGTATCCGTGAACAATATGTATGTGGATGTGGCCTTATGGACAAGATGCTGTGTGTTTCTTAATATTTTAGCGATGAAAAACGTTTATAATCTGCTGAGTTTTATCCACTTGACATCTTGCGCATGAGGTCAGTGTAAAATAAACATGTTTTACATGTTTCAGGACTGAAGATGGCAGTTACCTTTTGAAACTGTCTGTCTTGAATAAAAAAATATTTTGTGCGGTCTTGACTTTTGAGTAATTTTTAACAACTAAAACAGATCGCCCTTTAATACTCTCATATTGAGAAAATTCAATTTTTACTTATCTCATATCTGGGATAGCAGGCTTATCTCACTCCCATACTAATTTTGAAAATGAGTCATGCATATACCAAATTTTGTTGAAATGCTTTCATTAAAATTTATCAAGAAAAATTTAAATCTCTCACCGAATCTACCTTCCCCCTTCTATTTCTCTCCCCCCTCTTCCACCTGCTTCCTCATATGCTGTCTGTCTTCCACCTGTCTCCTCATACCCTGTCTATCTTCCATCTGTCTCCTCAGACCCTGTCTCCCTTCAACTTGCCTTCTCAAAAACTGTCTTCATTTCACCAAACTCTTCACAAAGTGTCTCTCGTCTGCCTGCCTCCTAGAACCTGTACCTCTGCCAACAGCCTTCACACACCACTTCCTCCTTCACCAGAAACCAAGAGAGGAACAACACATACAGCACAGTTCAGTCGAGGGGGATGGCAAACTGACAAACAAAGACATAAAAGGAACATTGAGGCAGCAGGAAGAGGAAAGAACAGGATGGAAAGTGGGGGAAACTGAGAGAGCAGGGGTGCCCCATAAACGTTACACACAATGTGGCACCAGCACCGCCGTCGACCCTTCCCAACCCCACGCCATACCATGATCATGAGACAATAGGGACAACACCAGGGGAAGAAAAAACAAGAAAAGGGGAAACAAAACAACACAAAAGGCCAGACAAAACGTAGGAGAAAAGGGGGAGAACCTGGCCAGTGTGAAAGCAAGGCCAGGGTCTCCATAGAAAATGCCAACGCTAACTGGGGAACTTCAATTCCAGAGGGATATCCAAGGACTTAAACCACTTTCGTAAAGAATACTGAGGACAGATGTAACCAAGTGAGGGTTGCCCCCTAACACCCTGGAGGGCATATTTAGTGTAAAGGGCCAGAAGGTGGGGCAGTCCACCAAATTTGGATTACTATGAGGGGGGTAGAGGGGGGGGGGGTGGATGCACAACTACAAAGAGGGTGCAGCTCATTGCAGAGTAGAAAACCATGAGTCAACCTAGTATGACTGAATGGAGACGACAGAGGATGGTAGATTCCCACCGGAAGAGGTGGAGGGAAGAATGCCACTTGGTGGGAGTCTCCTTGATAGCATGAAATTTATTAGACAGTCTTGCCCACTTGTCTCATATACTGTGCCTAAGGGATACTGCATTCTCGGAATGCTATACAACAATTCAAGCTAATAACATTAGTAGTTTTATTTCAATAAAACATATTGACAATACTTAACGATAACAAGCGATGGGCGACATGCAAACAGTTATGATCTTCACTATAGACAAAGTCCAAACAAGCGTTGGATATGGATCACTATTAACTGATATCGTAGCACACTCAGCTAGGCCATGTTAATACCGTCCACTAATGTCCGACCGAGGCTGGCAGGAGCGGCGCTTATATTCACTAGATGCCGCTCCTATCATGGTGTGGTCCTAATCAGCGCCCCATTGGCTCATGTCGTTTCAACGCCTTCTTTTCTCTTGCATTCTTCATCTTTGTTCTGGCGCTTGTGGTTACGCCAGAACAAAGGGGGTAGCCACCCAAGAGTCAGCCCATTAATGAGCAAGAAGTTATTTGACATGAAGCCACAAATTTCCCCCCCCCACCCCCACCCCCACCCCAGAGGGGTCACAGAGAATTGGGAATAGGTAGCTGTACCCCACCCAGGTGCTCAGCAACTTCATTACCTATGTGGCTGGCAACCCAACCGAACAAGTAGCATCTCCAAGATTGGTGAGAAGGTCGTGTATGGCAGATATGAGGGGATGATGGCAAAAAACCAAGTGATAGCCTGAGGACCACGCATTGAGTCCATACATAACAATACTTGTGAGAGGGAGGACTGTTAATAAAGCGGAGAGCCTGACAGATGGCCAGCCGGAATGGCCGAGTGGTTCTAGGCGCTACAGTCTGGAACCACGCGACCGCTACGGTCGCAGGTTCGAATCCTGCCTCGGGCATGGATGTGTGTGACGTCCTTAGGTTAGTTAGGTTTGAGTAGTTCTAAGTTCTAGGGGACTGATGACCTCAGAAGTTAAGTCCCATAGTGCTCAGAGCCATTTGAACCATTTTGAACCTGATAGATGGCCATCAGTTCCACTGTAAACATCCCGTACATAGCAGACAAGAGATGGTGTTCCATGCCAAAAGAAGACATGAAGGCATATCCCAGATGACTGGCAGATTTAGAGCCATCAGTGTAAAAAGCAATGGCATCCTGAAACTCCCATAAGCACCTTTGGAAGACATGTGCCCAAAACACAAGCTCCAAAATATCTCATGGATGGCAGGACGTACAGCTTCACATCACACCAATAACACATAACCTTGACTTTCTCCGGGAGGATGTCTCCCTCAAATGCCAGAATAAAAGTACTGGTATCAGAGCAATTGTCCTTACAACCTTTCTGAAGGAGTCAAACAAAATGAATGCCCCATCATTATAGACTGGCCCGGAGTTCTTCAGTTTGAAGGATGAATTCCCTATGAAAAATGACTCCCTGAACTATATTCAAAGACTGGTGAGGAGTAATTGACACTGGGACGTCACCAAGATGGTCACAAGTACGAAGGAACTGATTGATTTATTTGAGGGGATGAGGCCAAACAACGAGGTCATCGGGTCCATTGAATTAGAGATTGATGAAGAAGTCTGTCGTGCCGTTTCAAAGGAACACTTCCAGTATTCGCCTCAAGTGATTTAGCGAAATCGCGGAAAACATAAATTAGGATGGCTGGACATGGGTTTGGACTGTCGTCCTCCAGAATGTGAGTCCAGTGTGCTAACCACTGCGCCACCTCGCTAGGTGGCAAAAAGGGCTGCAGGTTGGGCAGCAGAAAAAGTTTCGATCAACAGGGAACCCGACTGCATCTTACTGAGAGACTGCACTTCGCCACACCACATGGACTAGCTACATATGCTGATAATCTAGCGAGGCAGATGGGGGCATTGGCGGGAAAGAAAGAGGGGGAAATGGGGGGGAGGTATCCATGCTATAGATGCTAGTGGTTCAAAATGGTTCAAATGGCTCTGAGCACTATGGGACTCAACTGCTGAGGTCATTAGTCCCCTAGAACTTAGAACTAGTTAAACCTAACTAACCTAAGGACATCACAAACATCCATGCCCGAGGCAGGATTCGAACCTGCGACCGTAGCGGTCTTGCGGTTCCAGACTGCAGCGCCTTTAACCGCACGGCCACTTCGGCCGGCCATAGATGCTAGTGAGGGAGCTCTTACCCAAATGACTCTCACTACAGAGAGAATATTTAGAAGTGGAGGTCAAACCCCAAAGAGAGACGAAACCCCGCGTAGTGGCCGCGCGGTTCGAGGCGCCGTGTCATGGAGTGCGCGGCCCCTCCCGCCGCAGATTCGAGTCCTCCCTCAGGCATGGGTGTGTGTGTGTGTTGCTCTTAGCACAAGTTAGTTTAAGTTAGTCTAAGTAGTGTATGAGTCTAGGGACTGGTGACCTCAGCAGTTTCGTACCTTAGGAATTCACACACAATTGAACTGAACGATAGAGAGACCAAAAACACCAAAAAGGAAGGATAAAAAAGAAAAGGCAAAGGGAACAAAACCGGAAGGAATACAGGAAACCGGGAGAATATCCAGATTAACATAAGCAAGGACACAGAGGGGGGGGAAGGCGGGGACAGAGGAGGAGGAGCCAGGACAGGGAGGGAGACGTACAGGGAAAGAAACGCAGCCTGGGAAGGAGGAATGAGCTGCAAGAGCTTGGGGCCCCATTTGCGCCCTGCGATTTCCCTAAATCCCCCAGCAAATGCTAGGAATGTTCCTTTGAAAAGGCATGGCCAATTTTCTTTCCAATCCTTAAAACATTCGGAGCTTGGGCTCCATCTCTAATGATATCTACGTTGATGGGGTGTTAAACCCTAATCCTCCTCCTTCTTCCTTCCATCTGCCTTCTGTGAACCCTCTCCCGCTTCCTCTTTCACCTAATACCGTCTCCCCCTTTCATCTGTCTCCTCACACCCTCTTCCTTTTCCACCTGCCTATTACTACTCTCCACCTTCCACATGCCTACTACACCTTCGACTCCTTCCCCCTTACTCCGTGCAGAAAGTCTTTCTCCTCATTCTCTACCCACCTCCCATTCCCCCTTTCTCTGTCTATCTTTCCTTCCCTCCCTGTCTCTTCCCCCCTTTTCGCTCTCTCTGCCCATCTCCTAGTCACCCAATTTTCACACACATAGTCCTACCTCAATGAGAAGTGGTTCTTACTCCACAGTATTTTTTCCAGGCAGTAAGTGGCATGGCCGGCCGAGGTGGCCGAGCGGTTCTAGGCGCTCAGTCCGGAACCGCGCGACTGCTACGGTCGCAGGTTCGAATCCTGCCTCGGGCATGGATGTTTGTGCTGTCCTTAGGTTAGTTAGGTTTAAGTAGTTCTAAGTTCTAGGGGACTGATGACCACAGAGTGCTCAGAGCCATTTGGACCAGTAAGTGGCATGCTGACCAAGGAAAAATAACCCAAACAAAAGATGTTATGGATATAAATATTTTTGTGACGGCCTTCGTAGCGACAACACTTCGCTGTAGAAACGGCCTATGAAGTCACCGCCACACTTTTAATAGCGGGCCGACCGGTCCGCTGGAACAGTGAACAGAAAGATGAAAACCCAAACACTCGGATTAAATGAAGGTCGGTACTTATCTTTATTAACGACGATACAGAACACAGTGGTGAACATGGTCTACAGAAATCTGTCTAGTTCGAGTCGGAGCGGCTCGGTCAGCGTCGGCTGACGACAAACAACAACTCTGCTGCGATGAACACACAACTGACTAGCAGGTACACAATTCGGTGGCGAGTATACAACTGAGCGGCGAATCCAGAACTGTCCTAGCGCTCGCGATTCCAGCGCTTAAGAAGCCAGAAGCCAGCGGTGGCGCGCGCAGACTTGCGGCGATTTCCTGTATCGCTGGCGCTGCTTATGCGGACGGCGTCCGGACTTTGATGCTGCCAACCTTTTTGGCAGCGGGCTCGGTTGGCATTACTGGCTAGGATATAACAAATATTATAATATTTGTTTTACATTTTCGTATTTTACGCTATCACACAGTGGAAACATACGAATTTAATACATTTTCTACATCATCTTCAACACTTTCTAGGATATCATCTACTGCAAACAGTATGTTGTTACAATCTGAGTAAATATTTACGATATCTCCATTAATAACGAAGTTTTTTTAATAAAACTGAAATGACACTCAATTTCTTTTTGTGAGCAAACAGTGTACCATATAAATAAATCATCCTTAAATCCTTAATGCAACAATCAACAAGTCTGTTATTCCGGAACGGAAACACTTCTATTTATCATTTCTGTCACTTCTATTTATCATTTCTATTTATCACACACTTCAAAAGCAATGAAGTTTTCAGAATCTGCAACTTACACCTTCTTGAACGACTGTATTGTTTTCACATTCACGTCTGCAAAAGCGTTTGGATTGTAGCCAAAACCAATGACTTTGTATGTGAGAATTACATATTATTGCGTATTAAACACAGAACCACAAAGTATTCTTTCAAAGAGCAAACTTTAATTTCTCTTATTACAGCGTGACATTTTATGGATAGAAACGGATGTTTTTCATTTACAATGTTTTTCTACTAGGCACATAAGAAAAAAATGTTACTTCTTATCATTGTTGTCGAAATCAACTGTGTCCGTTTTGCTCACTCTTCGACGATATATTATGCACACAATGTCACTGTTGCTTTAGATAGACCAGCACTGCCGCTCCAGATTTGGTGTTGACGTGTCTTGCACTCAGTACTACGAGGTGCTCTGTCTTCTCCAACGCTGACAGTCTTTCGGTGTATATTGCGATCCAGCACTCGCTCAGATGGTCCAAATTCTGCAACATGCAAGCTGAAGGATCCGTGCTTTCTTGAATTATAGCAACTAACTGATAAACAAAACAAATTTTATTAGTAGAAGTAGTATGTACTGCATTTCGGACTTACTTTTTGTGTCTAAAAGAAAGAAAGTGTTGAATGTTGATGAGGACTATGATGACTACAATGATAGCGTCCATGACTGTGCAACAATAATGACAAGCTACTCTCAGTGGGACTTCTGATTTTATAACTCACTATTACGCTGAGTCAAAAAATTCAAACAAGTTTTGACAGGCACAAAATGCGATCAGTTAGTTAGTCCTGTCTTGTCAACCAACTGTGAAACGGACGTGCACCCCACACCATCACTTCTGGTTGTTGGGCCATATGGTGGGCGACAGCCAGGTTGGTACCCCACCGCTGTCCGAGGCGTCTCCAGACAAATCTTCGGCATGGAATCACATTGACTTGAGTAGAACTGTCTTCAGTGATGAGTCTCGCTTCGAATTGAGCCCCGATGACCGGCGAAGCCTTCTCTGGAGGCGCCCTGTATAGCGGTGGCATACCAACCTCACTGTTGCCCACCATATGGCTCGACAACCAAGACTGATGGTCTGGGGTGTCATTTCATTTCATAGAAAGATCCCTCTGGTCGTCATCCACGGCACCCTTACAGCAAGGCGGTACATCGACGATATTCTGCAGCCCGTTTTTTTTGCACTCCATGGCAGGCCATCTTGGGCTTAAATTTCAGCAAGATCATGTCCGTCCGCACAGGGCGAAAGTTTCTATTGCTTGTCTTCATGCTTGCCAAACCCAGCCCTGGCCAGTGAAGTTGCCGGATCTCTCCCCGACTGAGAACGTTTGAAGCGTTATGGGCAGGTCCTAAAACCAGCTGCGGATTTTGACGATCTAACGCGTTAAGTGGATAGAATTTGGCACGGTATCCTTCGGGAGGACATCCAACAACTCTGTCGATCAATGCCAAGCCGAATAGCTGTTTGAATAAGGGCCAGATGTGGACCAACCCGTTACTGAGTTGCTCAATTTGTGAAGCTCTTTCTCATTAATAAATCATCCAATTTTTCTGAAATTGTAATCGTTTGTCTGTACATGCACATCACATCTACAGATTTCCTTCACACTCGGATAGTTTTTTCGGGCTGCTTTGGTTTTACTTTTCTTTTTTCTTTCTTTTCCTTAAGAGTGTACCTGAAATTCCAAAACTATTTTCTAACGTAATTTATTCTTCGCATTTATCCATCTACGACACAAACATTTCCAGCTCCCTCGGCTGCCTCTATTAAATTCAAAGCGAACAAACTGTCAAAAATGTTAGACATTTTCCACATCGAGCTCGCCGGCCAGTGTGGCCGAGCGGTTCTAGGCGCTTCAGTCTGGAACTGCGCGACCGCTACGGTCGCAGGTTCAAATCCTGCCTCGGGCATGGATGTGTGTGATGTCCTTAGGTTAGTTAGATTTAAGTAGTTCTAAGTTCTAGGGGACTGATGACCTCGGATGTTAAGTCCCATAGTGCTCAGAGCCATTTGAACCATTTGAACATCGAGCTCCGTTTTCTATTGCTTGAACAATTTCTCCATTTTTCGATATTGCACTAAAAGAACAGTATTCTAGAACCTAAAAGAATTGTGATTGATAAATCTGTATGTGCCATCCAAAGCGACAATTCGTGAAGATGGCAGTTTTGTTGATTTTATTTCAGTGGTTACAAAATCAAGTCGAATGTACGCATTGGGTAGCTGACTGTTGCTTTTACTGGCCAGTTGGACTGCGTCTAGCTTGGTATATGTAAGGTCTGGGTTCGATTCCCACTTCATGTGACCATTTGCAACAGGCATGAACAGACTCTCTTCACTTCTGGTAACACCAAGTGAAGAACGTACAGCTGCACCTTGGTTCCAAATCCACATTAAAAGTGAGGTCCCTTCGTTACAGACTGGAGGAGTATCGGTTTCTGTTCGATCATGACACAAGCTGAAGTTACGACTTGTCGAAACTCTGTCACCAGTAAGCTTTCTTAACATAGAAAATTAATTTTATTCAATGAACCAATGATTGTGTAAGGTCACAGGGTATTTATTTCTTATTTTATTTTGCAGAGCGCTGTACGTTGTTACACTTTTCAGACATTGGCCTCTAACCAACTCTCTAATAAAAGATTAATTTATTTTCTTGTTCCATTTTTAAAATGATGGCATTCACTTTTTATGTGCTACAGCCTTTTCCTGAAATTACAACTAAACCGGTCACGCCAATCAAAATAAAAAGTTGTGATCAAGACTGTTTTTATTCTTTAAATATTAATCTTAAAGATCGCTGATAACGTTTTCAAACCTTTAATATGTAAAAGTTTATGATTTTCTGTACCGTTACAGTAGAACATCTATTTCCGACTCCCTTCATGTACATCAAGGTCATCAGAGGTGAAGCACTACCTCGGACTGCACAATACTTCACACTGGTCGATTCAGCAACTTTTCTAGTAATCAAGCTATTTCAGGAAAAACAATCTTACAGTTGTTACTAGCACCATTCCTGTGAAGGGAAACCGTACTGGAAATAACTGAAGCCAGAATCCAGCAGACAAATACACTCCTGGAAATTGAAATAAGAACACCGTGAATTCATTGTCCCAGGAAGGGGAAACTTTATTGACACATTCCTGGGGTCAGATACATCACATGATCACACTGACAGAACCACAGGCACATAGACACAGGCAACAGAGCATGCACAATGTCGGCACTAGTACAGTGTATATCCACCTTTCGCAGCAATGCAGGCTGCTATTCTTCCGTGGAGACGATCGTAGAGATGCTGGATGTAGTCCTGTGGAACGGCTTGCCATGCCATTTCCACCTGGCGCCTCAGTTGGACCAGCGTTCGTGCTGGACGTGCAGACCGCGTGAGACGACGCTTCATCCAGTCCCAAACATGCTCAATGGGGGACAGATCCGGAGATCTTGCTGGCCAGGGTAGTTGACTTACACCTTCTAGAGCACGTTGGGTGGCACAGGATACATGCGGACGTGCATTGTCCTGTTGGCACAGCAAGTTCCCTTGCCGGTCTAGGAATGGTAGAACGATGGGTTCGATGACGGTTTGGATGTACCGTGCACTATTCAGTGTCCCCTCGACGATCACCAGTGGTGTACGGCCAGTGTAGGAGACCGCTCCCCACACCATGATGCCGGGTGTTGGCCCTGTGTGCCTCGGTCGTATCCAGTCCTGATTGTGGCGCTCACCTGCACGGCGCCAAACACGCATACGACCATCATTGGCACCAAGGCAGAAGCGACTCTCATCGCTGAAGACGACACGTCTCCATTCGTCCCTCCATTCACGCCTGTCGCGACACCACTGGAGGCGGGCTGCACGATGTTGGGGCGTGAGCGGAAGACGGCCTAACGGTGTGCGGGACCGTAGCCCAGCTTCATGGAGACGGTTGCGAATGGTCCTCGCCGATACCCCAGGAGCAACAGTGTCCCTAATTTGCTGGGAAGTGGCGGTGCGGTCCCCTACGGCACTGCGTAGGATCCTACGGTCTTGGCGTGCATCCGTGCGTCGCTGCGGTCCGGTCCCAGGTCGACGGGCACGTGCACCTTCCGCCGACCACTGGCGACAACATCGATGTACTGTGGAGACCTCACGCCCCACGTGTTGAGCAATTCGGCGGTACGTCCACCCGGCCTCCCGCATGCCCACTATACGCCCTCGCTCAAAGTCCGTCAACTGCACATACGGTTCACGTCCACGCTGTCGCGGCATGCTACCAGTGTTAAAGACTGCGATGGAGCTCCGTATGCCACGGCAAACTGGCTGACACTGACGGCGGCGGTGCACAAATGCTGCGCAGCTAGCGCCATTCGACGCCCAACACCGCGGTTCCTGGTGTGTCCGCTGTGCCGTGCGTGTGATCATTGCTTGTACAGCCCTCTCGCAGTGTCCGGGGCAAGTATGGTGGGTCTGACACACCGGCGTCAATGTGTTCTTTTTTCCATTTCCAGGAGTGTATTTCACAATGGTCTCTTACTGTAATTGATGCTAGGAACTCACTGAGCTATTCTAAGAGTCTTGTGTCGATAGTTTTCCTTACTGATACAGATGCATGCTCTAATGACTGTTCTCGGGAAGACATCCGAGAATTATATTTTCCATTTAGTACTAGATAACAGCCGTCTTTGGTCGGCCTTATATTGGCAGGCGTGCGAAATCAGTGATTGTTATAAATGTGTGCCATAGTCTGGAAAGAATCTTTATAACACAACCATTTAGGACGGTACGCAGTGTATAGCCCATCACCAAACATAACAAAAAAAGTTATGAATTGCGTCCTTGTGGCATGTTCCACACATTCACTAGCACTAATTACAACACCTCTATAATTATGAGCAACATAATTTTGAATAAGGTGTGGTTGACCATACGACTTTCGAGAATCACCAATGACTACACACCGAAGTTATCAGACGTCACACTGTCGTACTGCTAGCAACTTCGTTGTGGTCTACAATTCGAAGACTGGTTTGATGCAGCTCTCTATTCTGCTCTGTCCTGTGCAAGCCTCTTCATCCCCAAATGACTACTATAACCTAGTATATCCATTTTAATCTGCTTACTGTATTCATCTCTTCGTCTCCCTCTACAATTTTACCTCCATCCCCGCCCTCCGCCAATACCAAACTGACCATTACTATATGTCTCAGAACGTGTCCTATCAACCGACTCCTCTTTTAGACAAATTTCTTCTCTCTCCAATTCTATTCAATACCTCTTCATTGGTCACGCGATCTACCCATCTAATCTTCAGTATTTTTCTGTAGTACCACATTTCAAAGGCTTCTATTCTCTTCCTGTCTAAATCGTTTGTCGTCCACGTCACACTTCCGTGCAAGGCTACACTTTAGATAAATAACTTAAGAAATGACTTCCTAACACTAAAATCTATATTTGAAAAAAAAAAAATTTTTCTCTTTTTGAGAAGCGCTTGTCATCGCCAATCTAAACTTTATATCCTTTCTACTTCGGCCATCATCAGTTATCTTGCTGTCCATTTAGCAGCACTCACCTACTACTTCTAGTCTCGTCTTTCCTAATCTAATTCCCTCAGAATCGCTGGATATAATTCGACTACATTCCATTACTCTTGTTTTGTTGATGTTAATGTTATATCCTCCTTTCAAGACACTGTCCATTCCGTTCAACTGCTCTTCCAAATACTTTGCTATCTCTGACAGAATTACAGTGTCATCAACAAACCTCAAGGGCTTTATTTCTTCTCCCTGGACTTTAATTCCTTCTCCAAATTTTTCTTTGGTTTCTTTTCTGTTTGCTCAATGTACAGATTGAACAACATTATGGATAGGATACGGCCCTGTCTCCACTCCCTTTTCAACCACAGCTTCAATTTCAAGCCCCTCAATTTTTGTAACTGCCATCTGGTTTCTGTACAAGCTAGCAACATCAGCTGTTTTACTGATGTTTCTTAAGTTACTGCCTAATTTCGTTCATCATGTTGTACTTTCGACACTAAAACGCACTGTACGGTAGTGACAGAATACTAGCCCGCATCTCGTGGTCGTGCGGTAGCGTTCTCGCTTCCCACGCCCGGGTTCCCGGGTTCGATTCCCGGCGGGGTCAGGGATTTTCTCTGCCTCGTGATGGCTGGGTGTTGTGTGCTGTCCTTAGGTTAGTTACGTTTAAGTAGTTCTAAGTTCTAGGGGACTGATGACCATAGATGTTAAGTCCCATAGTGCTCAGAGCCATTTGAACCATTTGAACAGAATACTAGGCTCTTACTTCGTAAGGCCATTTGAGATCGATGTCTAGCAATTATTTCTAGTTAATCTTTTGTTCCTCTAAGCCAGTGACAACAACTGTTGAAATTATTATCATTAGGGTTAAGCTCTTAAGGAAGGGGCTGACTCAATACTCTTGTTGAGAAATAATATTATCTGTGAATACCCAAAAGTTTTATTTCTTCTTGTACTTCCACTCCGGCTAGTGGGTTATCATCGATAGCAATATCTGCAGTACTCTGATAAATTGGCGCTGAAACATCCAATATATTCTCCCTGATTTCACTTTAATGAGTCGTAAATTTGTGGGTGCAACATTTCTAGTCACTGTCGATTACGCCGGCCGGAGTGGCCGAGCGGTTCTAGGCGCTACAGTCTGGAACCGCGCGACCGCTACGGTCACAGGTTCGAATCCTGCCTCGGACATGGATGTGTGTGATGTCCTTAGGTTAGTTAGGTTTAAGTAGTTCTAAGTTCTAGGGGACTGATGACCTCGGAAGTTAAGTCCCATAGTGCTCAGAGCCATTTGAACCATTTTTGAACTGTCGATTACATAATTATTCTTGTAAACAACTGTGTTACGCAGCGATTGAGTAGTTTTAGCTATTGAATTATGGTAGTGAGCTGCTGCGTTGTTCAATTCTTCACATCGAATGGAACAGTTCGTGGAGTCACGGGAGCTGGATGTCCCAGTGACAGACGTTAGTAGGATGCGTAAAATGCGCGATATCAGCCGAGGTCGTGCGGGCAGTAGTAAACAGCAGACTGCAAGCGCACACACACGCACCCACGTTTTGAGCTACCAACGACCATTTAGTTAAACCTTACAAAGAAGCATATATGAAATAATTAATTAAAATCCAAGAGAAGATTCGAACTGTAAGGAATATGTCGAACCAAAGGACTGCAGTCACCGGTCGACCGCATTGCATAATTAACGTCCTGGTAAATTTGATTGGCATATATCACCCTTAAAGTAATTTTCACAGCGATTTCGAACGGACAGACGTGTTGTCAACGAAATTCACTACAAGATCGAAAGATCCGCATAATTTTTAGATGTCTGAAAGTAAATATGGTTAAAAAGGAAGACACGAGTGGTTTAGTTCAAACACGTTTCGCAGAAACCCTTCCATCCACGTCTACATCTATACGCTACAAACGACTGTGAAGTGCCTCCAAGAGGGTACATCCCATTTTACCAGTTATTAGGCCTTCTTCTCGTTCCATTCACGTATGGAGTGCAGGAAGAACGATTGCTTAAATGCCTCTGTGCACACTGTAACTAGTCTAATCCCGATTTCGCGATTCCTATAGGACTGGCAAGCAGAGAGTTGTAATATCTTCCTACAATCATCACTTACAATTGTTTTTATAACTGTGTTAGTAGATTCTTACAGTATAGTTTGCGTCTAATCTTCAAGTATCTGCCAATTCAGTTCTTTGACCATCCTCGTGACGCTCCCACGGGTCGAACAAACCTGTGACCATTCGTCCTCCTTATATCCGTTCAATGCCACCTGTTAATCCTATGTGGTATTCTACCAGTAAACTGCAGCCTGCCACCTCCTTTACCTGCGACTGAGATTATGTGATCATTCTATTAGATATCACTACAAATTGCAACATCCAGGTATTTGTATGTGTTTTTCGATTCCAGCTATTGTTGTCATAGGATATTACTTTTTTTTCGTTTTGTGAAGTGCGTAATTTTATATTTATGTACGTTTAAAGCAAGATGCCAATCTTTGCACCACTTTGAAATCTTATCAAAATATAATTGAACATTTATGCAGCATTTTTAGACAGTGCTTCAGTAGAGATAACTGCATCGTCTGCGAAATATCTGAGGTTACTATTAAGATCGTCCGCAGGATCGTTAACATACAACATGAACATCAAGGGTCCCAGCAGACTTCCCTAGGGCACACCTGAACTTACGTATACACCTGTCGATGATTCTTCAGCCAAGATAACTCCGTCCTTATCAAAAAATTCTCATTCCAGTAACAAATTCCGTTTGATACCCCCATACGGTCGTGTTTCTGATAATAAGTGTAAGTGTAATATCGAGTCGAAAGCTTTTCGGAAATAGAGGAACACTGCGCCTACCTAACTGCCTCGATCCATGGTTTTCCGGCTCCCATGTGAGAAACGACGAGTTGCACTTCAACCATATTGATGTTTTCGGAATCCGTGCTGGTTGACATGGAGGAGGTCTTTCTGTTCCATATATCTCATTTCGTCTGATCTTACGAATATGCTGAGATTCTGTAACAGTAGTATGGCTATGGGGACCACAGTGCACAGTTCGAGAAGCTGCCACTATTCAGCGCTGCAATGGTCGGAAAAGCCAAGATGCCAGTGGAGGGAGACTAAAAACTGCACAACAGCGCTGGCAAGAAATTATAAAAAAATGTAAGATGGCTATAATGGGAAATTTAAAAATGCAAGACGTCGGTGTAGGGGAAGTTTAAAAACCCAAGATGGTAGAACTGGCTCATTTGTGCTAAGTTTAAAATGGCGACATTTTTTGAAAATAATTGAAGATTTTTAGAACTATGTCCTAACTCTCATTCTGAGACTACTAGTCATGTTATAACAGTCAGGCACAGATCACAGAAGCGAGATTTAGATTTTTTTCGACAGAAGTAACAGCCAGCACAAGCTTCCAAACAGTAGATTGCCGAATTCAGAGGGCGAACAAGACACTGTAGGTTTAATTGTTCTTGTGGACTATGTTACAGTGGTGCCATGTTATGTGATGTAATTATGCAGAATGTGTCAGACTCACGTATTCGTGCTACTGTTCTCAAACTGCCGGAACCTGATCTGAAAACAGTTCTGTCTATTGTGGGTTTTCAAACTATTGTGGACGCAACTGCAGTTGATTTTGGGGCTCCATACATTTGCAGTTTATTTTTAAGCTCCATACAGTATACATTCGTTGTTCAAAATGAATGTGACAATCTGCCTTGCAAGTGTTAAAGTGAATAGAAATAGGGATCAAACAAACAGTAAACAAAGAGGCTTAAGTTACAGCCTCAGGGTACATGACATGAACCACAGAATACTGTGAGGAAGTTAGATCCTCAGTGCTTTTTAAATCGTGACCAAAAAGCTTATCCTTGTCGTGATATAAAATTTTTCTAGTGCGGAAAGAAAGGTCATTTTGAAACAGTGTGTTCACAAGATGACGCATGCCAATACTGTGTGGGCACACGGTCGTGGCATAGGACAAGCAAAGGCTTACACTTCCACATCGTGGAACTCTTCTGCTGCAGTACACAGACAGGAGAGCAATCTTTTTGTTCAGTTAAGAGTGGCTCGAAGGACAATTAAATTGCAGTTAGAGACTGTTGTATATATTTCCCTTATTAATAGAGACACATATGAAAAGATCGGAAGCCCACAGCTACAGCAGCCTACTTCTGTTTTGCCTGCTTACAACAAATACGAAATCGCAGTACTTGACGTGTACAGTTTGCAACAACTTTCTATGAAGTTAAGAAATGTGTATGTTTTCATGTACCCAGTTCTAGAAACAGTGCAACCGTGTTCGGTTTCGATTTTTTGATCTGTTCAACCTGTGCATACAACACAATGTGTTACAGTGCCTCACACAAACGTTTCTGATTTGTTCAAAAATGGATCTGAGCACTATGGGACTTAACTTCTATGGTCATCAGTCCCCTAGAACTTAGAACTACTTAAACCCAACTAACCTAAGGACATCACACACATCCATGCCCGAGGCAGGATTCGAACCTGCGACCGTAGCGGTGGCGCCATTCCAAACTGAAGCGCCTAGAACCGCTCGGCCACTCCGGCCGGCGTTTCTGATTTGTGTAATAAGTACAAGGTCCTGTTTGAACCAGTTTTAGGAACGGCTAAAGATTTTGAAGAGCACATTACTGATAAAGACAATGTGCAACTGTGATTTTTTTCTCGCATGGCCTGTCTCCGAGGCCGTACATGAGCAGTTTGCTCAGGAGCTGCAAAGATGGAAAGACAAGGGCTTATCCAACCTGTTTCAGCAAATAAAACGGGCATCGCCCTTGATAATTCTCAACAACCCATCACGAGGTTTACACTGAAGAGCCAAGGAAACTGCTACACCTGCCTAATATCGTGTAGGGCCCCTGCGAGCACGCAGAAGTGCTGCAACACGACGTGGCATGGACTCAACTAATGTCTGAAGTACAGCTGGAGGGAACTGACATCATGAATCCTGCAAAGCTATCCATAAATCCGTAAGAATACGAGGGAGTGGAGATCTCTTCTGAAGAGCACATTGCAAGGCATCCCAGATATGGTCAATAATGTTCATGTCTGGGGAGTTTGGTGGCCAGCGGAAGTGTTTAAATCAGAAGAGTGTTCCTGGAGCCACTCTGTAGTAATTCTGGAAGTGTGGGGTGTCGCATTGTCCTGCTGGAATTGCACAAGTCCGTCGGAGTGCAAAATGGACATGAATGGATGCAGGTGACCAGACAAGATGCTTATGTACGTGTCACCAATCAGACTCGTATCTAGACGTATCAGGGGCCCCACGTCACTCCAGCTGCACTCGCCCTGCACCATTACAAAGCCGCCACCAGCTCGAACAGTCCCCTCCTGATATACAGGGTCCATGGACTCATGAGGTTGTCTCCATACCAGTACACCTCCATCCACTCGATACAGTTTGAAATGAGACTCGTTAGACCAGTCATTAACAGTCGAATGTCGGTGTTCACGGGCTCAGGCAAGGCGTAAAAATTTGTGTCGTGCAGTCATCAAAGGTACACGACTGGGTCTTCGGCTCCGAGAGTCTATATCGATGATGTTTCGTTGAGTGGATCGAACGCTGACACTTGTTGAGGGCCCAGCACTGAAATCTACAGCAATTTGAGGAAGGGTTACAGTACTGTCACGTTGAACGATTCTCTTCAGTCGTCATCGGTCCCGTTCTTGCAGGATCCTTTTCCTGCCACAGCGATGTCGGAGATTTGATATTTTACCATATTCCTTATATTCACGGTACACTGGTGAAATGGTCGTACGGGAAAATCACCACTTCATCGCTACCTCGGAGGTGCTGTGTCCCAGCGCTCGTGCGCCGACAATAGCACCACGTTCAAACTCACTTAAATCTTGATAACCTGCCATTGTAGCAGCAGAAACCGAGCTAACAACTGCGCCAGAAACTTCTTGTCTTATATAGGCGTTGCCGACAGCAGGGCCGTATTCAACCTGTTTACATATCTCTGCCTATTCCAGTTTCTTTGGCACTTCAGTGTTTGTCTGTGTGCTGATTTTAAAGCAACTGTACATCCACAAACCCTCATGGAGTCTTTTTCTTTCCCACGAGCGAAGGAATTAATGGATAGGTTGCAACAGGAAGATCCTTTTCCGAAATTGATTTACGATAGGTATACTTACATGACAAATGGTTCAAATGACTCTGAGCACTATGGGACTTAACATCTGTTGTCATCAGTCCCCTAGAACTTAGAACTACTTAAACCTAACTAACCTTAGGACATCACACACATCCATGCCCGAGGCTGGATTCGAACCTGCGACCGTAGCGGTCACGCGGTTCCAGACTGAAGCGCCTAGAACCGCACAGCCACACCGGCCGGCTTTACAGGACAAGCTGTAGAAGCAATATTTTGTGATAAACACTCACCTAGATCTGTTCCAGTTTCAAAGGCTTCCGTTCGTAAGTGCTTCAGCTCCTGCTGTTTTCCACCGGCTCCTGCAACAGTTAACAGCAAAGATATATCTTTGTACAAACTATTTGGGCGGTATTATTGTCATGTGTCCTAGGCTTGCTGAAAATTTTGCAAATTTAGACGGTTTGTTTCAAGTTCCTTCTGCGGCTGGCTTAAAGTGCAACACAGAAAAGTGCTCCTTCTTCCAAGAAGAACTTGACTATTTAGGACAATACAATAAATGCACATGGAATTCATCCAGATTCTTCGTGCTTGTCGGCGATGAAAGATCTGCTGGTACCACATAACACTAAGGAGCTCCGAGCTGCAATGGGGACATTTACGTATTACATCAAATTCATTTCTGATGCTCCGCAAATTACTGTACCGCTGAACCGGAAGCGGCAGAAAAATATTCCGTTTGTATGGTCTCAAGAACGTCAGGTCACAATTCCGCAATTAAAGTTTGAGTTATTGGGTTGTCGCTGTTTGATTCATTTTGATCCAGCTATACCTGTTGCGTTAGCTCTAGATGCACTTCCTTACAGAACTGGAGCTGGTTCAAATGGCCCTGAGCAGTATGGGACTTGACTTCTGAGGTCATCAGTCCCCTAGAACTTAGAACTACTTAAACCTAACTAACCTAATGACATCACACACATCCATGCCCGAGGCAGGACTCGAACCTGCGACCGTAGCGGTCGCGCGGTTCCAGTCTGTAGCGCCTAGAACCGCTCGGCCACCCTGGCCGGCCAGAACTGGAGCTGTGCTCTCCCATAAAATTGGTTCTTCTGATAGATGTAGTGCTTTTGCCTTGAAAACTCTTAACAAACCACAGAGTAATTACAGTCAGCTTGAAAAAGAAGCGCTCCACATTATCTATGGTGTTACCAAGTTCCACCAGTATTTGTACCACCGGAAGTTTTATATGAATACAGATCATCGGCCGTTAATGGCCTTGTTCAATTCTTCCAAGTCCTTCTCATCTCAGACAGCGCAAAAATTGCAACGGTGGGAACTGATATTGTCCAGTTCTCAGTATGAGTTGATGTACATGTCCACTGCCCAACATTCGAATGCTGATGTGCTGTCTTGGTTACCAGTCGTTAATGACACAGCGTTTCATTCATCTGAGGAATCTTTTTTTCAAATCGATACACAAGAATTTGAAAGTCTTCAAAATTTTTCTATCGGTTTTCAACGTATTTCCGCAGCATCTGCTGGTTACCCAGCTCTTCAGGTTGTTTCCCAATACGTGCGCCATGAGTAGTTGCGAAGTGTGAAAGAAATTCACCACTCAGTGGCGCGTGTGTATTTTTAGCATCGTGACACGCTATCCGCGCGGTCAAGTGTTCTGCTGTTGCATACGTAGAATGAAGATGCGCCTGTAGCGATTCCTCTTTTCCTGCAGCGGAAAGTTTTGTTTTTATTGGATCAAGGTCAATGGGGCCTAGTTCACACGAATCATCTCGCCCGACGTCATCGTACTTGACAGAGTTTGGACGCCCAGATTGAGCAAACGACCTCTCGTTGCAAAGTTCGTGCGGGACGTCAAACAGCTCCGCCGCAACGCTTTTTAGAGTGACAATGACCTTCCGGATCATGCGAATGCAGCCATATCGATTTCGCTGGTCCGTTCTGGAAAACTCAGTGGTTGTTGGTAGGAAACGTAAAAGCTCATTTTTCTTACGATTTGGAAGCAAATTTGGATGGCATGATTAACTGTTATATCATTAGGCAGGACCCATGCAAGTAATTTCGTCTTTTGAGTTCTGTGCTGTAGTTTTCAACAACTTCATGTGAAAATACTGCCTCGTTTATTTGCAGTCAGAGCTTTTCATTTACGAACAACCGAATAACAAAAGATATCAAATATACTGTAATTATAATATTTGAAACCTGTAACAACGCTGTTTATTATGCTGCCAGCTTGCTATACTACTGGCTAACATAACAACATCTGATTAACTTCTAATTATTGCAGTTCACAAAACGAAACTAGATTAACAATGTACACAAAGTATTCATTTGCGTTGCTGTACTATATACTGAAATTCTGCTCACATCAAAAAAATAATGTTCTCATATTTGGAACAGGAAACAGGCTAGGAATATTTGGGATCAGATCGTTTCAGTGTAATGAACGAAAATGTATTCAGCATTGTTTGTTCGTACCATTTCTGCGTCATATTCCATGAAAACAAGAGATCTGTAATTGTCTTGGTATATTATTCAATGCATTTCATTTGTAGCCATCGGGTGATAACATTTCTTGTAATTATCAACAAGTTCTGTAATTGTAAGTTCTGGCGCTGCAGTCCGGAACCGCGGGACTGCTACGGTCGCAGGTTCGAATCCTGCCTCGGGCATGGGTGTGTGTGATGTCCTTAGGTTAGTTAGGTTTAAGTAGTTCTAAGTTCTAGGGGACTTATGACCTAAGATGTTGAGTCCCATAGTGCTCAGAGCCATTTGAACCATTTGTAATTGTAATTACCGAATTTACTATACGCAACAATATCTAAATTTATAGAAAAAGCATACAAGACGCGCGTGAAATCGTGTGGGAAATTCAGTAGGATGTAAGATTTTGAGCAGCACTATGTGACGTAATAAATGGTACACCTGAAACAATAACTGACTTTTCATGTCTTTTGAGAACCATGGTGTCCTGTGGCCCGTCTTAACTTAAGGAGGAGTAGTCATTTGCAGTAAAGCAGCGAAATGAAGATAAGTTGTGGTCAACGTTTAGAACAAACTGAGCTACGCGCACCCAACTTTAAGAACATTTATTTCAGCTACTGTCGACAAAATTAATATCTCGTGAAGACATTTATTTTGAATTTTTTTTTCTTTTGACGACATTGAGCCCCAGCAAGGCCGTCACACCGCATCACATACAGTAAATTTCCTTTTATTTTCCCGGAGACATCCCCACTACTCTGTCTTTTGTCTTTTGTCTTGAAGGTCTTCTCGATGTCAATGTCTCAGACAATGGACCATAACTCACGTCATCCGATTTTCAATAGTTCTGTGCCGCCAGCGGCATTCACCATGTGACTACTGCACCTTTTTACCTTCAGTCTACAAGTGAAGCTGAACGGTTCGTTCGAAAGTCACATGGAGAAATTCTGTTCCTACCACACACAGGATCAATCCTTAAGGATTTTCTTTTCCTCTTACCGCTCCATGCCACATGACGGGAAGTAGCCGGCAGAATTATTATATGGCCTTCGTCACCGTATCCTGTTGCATCTTTGGGCGGCCGCCGCGGGAACAATCTGTTCTGCCAGGTCAGTCAAAGTTTCAAGAGCAGGATGAAGTTTTCTTTACAGCATTTGGAAAGAAAAAGCGTTGGGAGCATGGCGTTGTTACAACGGCCGTAGGTCGTCGTTCTTACGTCGAGCAAGGTTCCACTGGGCTGCATCGGCGTCACCACGACCATCTGCGGCGTGCTTCGAATTACGTCAGTGATTCTGCCACAGAACTTTTGTCCACAGACCCAGCAAGTACCCGTGAAGGTCGACGCCCTGCGGCTGCCGCCGTCGCTGATGTCGCAGACGTCGACGCCTGTCCTTGTGTGTGATCGCGACGCCCCCGGAGACCATCACACTATCCCAGAATATCTCCTTGCTGTTCGCCCGACCACAGCGTCTGCATCTCTGGATGCGGGCACACACCCTGTGATCGGTTTTCGGCCAGTGTTCTCAGTCACTCACAAGGTGGATACCGGGTGTTCGGTCAGGGAGCTACCATCGGCTGCCGTTACAATCCCTGTCTCCTCATCTACGTCTTCATTCAGTCCTCCCCCCGTAGTTCTCACGTGAAACCGCCCTACTCGACGACGGTTCTGAGGATTACGGGGAAGGAATGTAGTGTCGTCTGAAGAGCAAGGTGGCAAGTTGAGGTTGGTACCCCGCAACGCAACCTCAAAAGAAGATAGTCGCTGCAAGCCACGACGACGAATGAGTGACTCTGGCTTAGCCACGGCCAGAAACGTTTCGCTAGTCACCGCAGCTGCTCTTCTACGAGTACGTACAGCCAAATACAGTACCGCTCGACCAGTCCGCGATAATCGACAAAGATGACACCATCGCCTTCCAGTAGGCCAGCTGTGTGATCAGTGTACTGGGCAGAACTCTACGTGAAAGTTATTGTTAAATGAACTCTGAGTGAGGAACTTGTATTTTGTCACTACCAAGTTATACGTTGATTTTCAGAGACAGTTGTAAATACTCATGACATTCTTGTGGAAATGTATTGCACAAAGTTAAGTAATTCTCCGTATCTGTGTTATAAGAAAGTGAACTAATACACTGAGGAGCCAAAGAAACTCGTACACCTGCCTAATATCGTGTAGGGCCCCCGCGAGCACGCAGATGTACCGCAACACGACGTGGCATGGACTCAACTAATGTATGAAGTAGTGCTGGAGGGAACTGACACCATGAATCCTGCAGGGCTATCCATAAATCAGTAAGAATACGAGAGAGTCGAAATCTCTTCTGAACAGCACGTTGCAAGACATCCCAAATATGCTCAATAATGTTCATGTCTTGGGAGTTTGGTGGCCAGTGGAAATGTTTAAATCAGAAGAGTGTTCCTGGAGCCACTCTGAAGCAATTCTGGAAGTGTGGGGTGTCGCATTGTCCTGCTAAAATTGCCCAAGTCCGTCGGAGTGCACAATGGACATGAATGGATGCAGGTGACCAGACAGGATGCTTATGTACGTGTCACCCATCAGACTCGTATCTACACGTATCAGGGGTCCATATCACTCCAACTGCACTCTCCCCCCACTACTAAAGAGCCGCCACCAGCTCGAACAGTCCCCTCCTGACATGCAGGGTCCATGGATTCATGAGATTGTCTCCATACCTGTACATCTCCACCCATTCGATATAGTTTGAAACGAGGCTCGTTCGACCAGGCAACATCTTTCCAGTCATTAACAGTCGAATGTCGGTGATGACGGGTCCAGACGAGGCGTAAAACTTTGTGTCGTGCAGTCATTAAGGGCACACGTCCGGACCTTCGGCTCCGAAAGCCCATATTGGTGATGTTCCGTTGAATGGTTCGCGCGCTGACACTTGTTGATGGCCCAGCGTTGAAATCTGCAACAATTTGCGAAAGGGTTGCACTTCTGTCACAGTGAACGATTCTCTTCAGTCGTCGTTGGTCCCGTCCTTGCAGGATCTTTTTCCTGCCACAGTGATGTCGGAGATTTGATGTTTTACCGGATTCCTGATATTCACGGTACTCTCGTAAAATGGTCGTACGGGAAAATCACCACTTCATCGTTATCTCGAAGACGCTGTATCCCATCGCTCGAGTGAGAACTATAAAACCACGTTCAAACTCACTTAAATCTTAATAACCTGCTATTGTAGCAACAGTAACCGATCTAACAACTGCACCAGACACTTCTTGTCTTATATAGGCGTTGCCGACCGCAGCGCCGTATTCAGCCTGTTTACATATCTCTGTATTTGAATAGGAATGCCTATACCAGTTTCTTTGGCGCTTCAATGTATTTTTTGTGTTCTAGTACCCACTCGGTGTCCTCTCGGAGTGTATTTTCATCCACTACAACATTTACTTTGGACGTGAATTGTGTACTTAAGAGTGTGGCACCGATATGGAACTTTAGTCATTAAGTGCAGCTTGACATGTCATTTTTACCAGTAGTGCTATTATGCAAGCCACGTGCATTTTTTTTCAAAGCTGCAGAACAGCTAGGTTCCGGCCATAGTGCCACTTGTGTTTCGTGCTCAAAATCTTACGCATCTTGAGAAATAATTTTCTTTTAGTGCAACATCGAATTTTTATTCGCCATCAGAGATCTGTAATTACACTTACATATTGTAATATGCAACTTGCATATGTTTTGCACTCGAAATTTCACTTATTTGATAAATAAATCTATTTTGATGCAATGATCGAATTTTCGAGTTTTCGAACTTTCATATCTGTGTGGATCCTTATTCCATTGTTGTCTTTGTCCGTGTTGTGTTACATGCAAACATTTCGTACTTCGAGCATTATAAAGTTCTACTTGCGTATTACGAAAATTCAATAGTGGCATACTGCATTTAGGAGTCTATTTTAGTTGAAATATAGAATATGATTCACTAAAAATTTTCAGAGAACATGCCTTAATCTCCAATAATCGAAAATTAAAATTCAAATATATAAAATTAATTAAAAACTTCAAAAATCAAACAAAATACTCACACCCTAACAATTTCAGAAAGTTACAAATTACTTGGCACAAAAATTACTGCATTATTTCTTAGTACTTCGCGGGATATCCTTTTGATTTAATCACTGTCTCGACTCTGCGTTGCATCGAGTCCACCAAAAGTCGAAGAACTTCTGGTTTGAACTACGAACTGACTGACGATGACCTCTAGGTGCTCCCTCTTATTACTAGTATTCCGTCCGGAAACCATGATTTTAAGCCTTGACCACAAGTTCTCAATTGGGTCCAGGTCGGGACTGTTGCCAGACCAGCGCAGCACACATATTTGATGGTCATCAAAGCATTTATTACTGATCTTTGTGGTACGATATGGTGCACTGTCTTGCTGAAAGATGCACTGATAGTTGTTACCTTTAAACAAATCGTGGATAAAGGGCACCTTAAGATTTCATCTTGGTACTTTTTTGCATTAATGTTGTCCAGTAACACAGCCAGACGCCCAGTGACATGACTTATCATGCAGCTCCACACCATGACTCTGCTGAGATGCTTCATAGTGTAAGTGGTTGACTGAAGTGGACTTGCAGAGAAAGACGGCAGATTCTACGACAGTCTTAATCAGTCAATACTGGTTTTCTCTCGATTCTTGCAGCAGGTTTGATTGACTCACTTTCTTCATACCGGTTGCAGAGTCATTTCCCACACCAGACTTTGTAGCGCCACAGCCTAAGATTTTTGCTGTTTCTGGATGCGTGTAACCTTCTTCGGGGAGTGTTACTGTCTTAATCCATTTACTTGGTGATCAATCAGCACGCTGCTGTGCAGGAGACATCGTTTTAAGCCCTTCAAATGTCCCAATTCAGCTCACACTATAGAAATCTTACATTTCAACAACAACAATATATTGATACTACTGGACTTTCAACAATTATCAGAACTTAAGAACCTTCAACATCGCAGCGCGTCAGCAATCGTTGGTTAATATATTAAAAACTAAAAACCCGCCTCGATTGCGAAAAAAGCACCTAGTGTTAAGTGTTAACCGAGGTTTCGGCGTAGATAACTACACCTTCTTCAGAACAACAATAAAACCCACAAGTACCTAAGAAGACCTTTGTTAATGATTAAAAGAACACCATAGCTATACATTTATAAGCGAAAAAGAAAAGGAAAACACAAAACAGTACATATGTACAAAGTCAAAACCACTACTTAACTTAATGGTGTACGCTCCAGCTCACACCGGCCTATGTTCGATGGGCCATGACCCGCCATAAACTGTAGCTACATTCCATTTTTTTATATACGTTGATCCACTGTTCGGAATATATGGGCTGTTTAGTCCCGACCCATGTATAAACTTTCTCGTATTCGTATGCGCATGCGCATTCAAGTAACTTCCCTTGTCTTGCGCCTGTGCATAGTTAACGGGTCAGGCTTGTAAATGAGCGACCATTTGTAGCTGCAGTGCTCTACCAACTGAGCTACCGAAGCACGACTCACGCCCGGTCTCACAGCTTTACTTCCGCCAGTATCTCGTCTCCTACCTTCCAAACTTTACAGAAGCTCCGCAATATCCTTTCTTTCAGGAGTGCTAGTTCTGCAGGGTTCGCAGGAGAGCTTCTGTAAAGTTTGGAAGGTAGGAGACGAGATACTGGCGGAAGTAAAGCTGTGAGACCGGGCGTGAGTCGTGCTTCGGTAGCTCAGTTGGTAGAGCACTTGCCCGCGAAAGGCAAAGGTCCCGAGTTCGAGTCTCGGTCGGGCACACAGTTTTAATCTGCCAGGAAGTTTCATATCAGCGCACACTCCGCTGCAGAGTGAAAATCTCATTCTGGAAACATCCCCCAGGCTGTGGCTAAGCCATGTCTCCGCAATATCCTTTCTTTCAGGAGTGCTAGTTCTGCAGGGTTCGCAGGAGAGCTTCTGTAAAGTTTGGAAGGTAGGAGACGAGATACTGGCGGAAGTAAAGCTGTGAGACCGGGCGTGAGTCGTGCTTCGGTAGCTCAGTTGGTAGAGCACTTGCCCGCGAAAGGCAAAGGTCACGAGTTCGAGTCTCGGTCGGGCACACAGTTTTAATCTGCCAGGAAGTTTCACATCTGATACAGTTCATGATTTAGTCAGTACCATCGCTATTTCTCTTCACTTAGATGAGGTGTAAACAGCATCAGTCTAACATTTCTACTTATCTTTCACTGTAAAAATAGCCATTCCGTCCATATTTGCGGAAAATTTTTAAAAGCAAGACGAAGCCTAACAGGCCAAGCACGTTTCAAAACCTGCTGCTTTTACATGGGAGGAAAATCGATCTCGGAATTGGAAACCCGGCAACCAGAAGCGGATTTCAAGAAATGATTTTTAAGTGTCTACATGAACACCCAGAAGCGGTATTAGGATATTTCTATAACGCAATTCACTTGAGAGCCAGTCTAACAGCAAGTATGCATCAAAGATTGCAGATTCTTATTGCAACTTATTGAGCACCATAGAAGTTTACAAAATATCTCCACACGCTTCTGATTATTGTATCTTACCATAGGCAAATGTTGTCCCAGACAATTCCAAGAGTAATTCACTTTAATGCGAACTTAAGAATCTTGCCGGCCGCTGTGGCCTAGCGGTTCTAGGCGCTTCAGTCTGGAACCGCGCAACCGCTACGGTCGCAGGTTCGAATCCTGCCTCGGGCATGGATGTGCGTGATGACCTTAGGTTAGTTAGATTTAAGTAGTTCTAAGTTCAAGGGGACTGATGACCTCAGATGTTAAGACCCATAGTGGTCAGAGCCATTTGAACCATTTTTAAAAATCTTAGATGGCGCACAGGTATTGCCGGTCGGTATACTAGTCGAAGACTTGGGTACAAACGTTTTCTGAGACTGGTTTAAACTTTGACTTAATTTGAAATTTTGAATGAAACAAAATACCTACTCGTGTCACGAACATGTTGCTGGTGTGAAAGGTAGCTACGAATTGCCTGAAAGTACCTTCTAGACTGAGCAGTCAGCAACGTTATTTCACGCCTGCCTGCTCAGGACGCACTTATCACTGGTCAGTTCAGCCCGCCAATTATTTACAACATTAACTGGAATGTTTAATTAAGCTTCGAGCGCGAGTTTAGAGTTACTGAAAGTATAATTATAAAACTTTAAGTGTGGATAACGTCGTTAGTATAGCTATAGTCCGATTAAATTTACATGATACTTGTCGCCCGTCACTTGCCGCTACATTATCGCAACATCCGTTGCTACCGTTCGGTTGTAGGTAGAGACCGCATTATATGCATTTGCATGCTGCACATGCATTTGCATATTTCGCTCCTTTTCACCGGTTATTTCATATTTTAAGTAAAAAGTAGTGACGATGCACATGTTTACAATATTTTAAAAATTTAGACGGGCGCTCTGTAGCTCGATCTAGTTTTGATGTCTCACAGATTAACCACGTCCTAGAACTGCGTGTAGTCGCTAACCTCGAGGCCACTGCCTAACGAAATCATTACAGAAGAGGAACAGGAACAGGCAGACAGAGTCAATGCTCCTGCGCCCGCGCCCCCGGTTAATCCCCTCGGCTGTCATACTGTCGGCGTCGGCAACAATTAAATTAAACTACGCAAGCTTTTAGTCACACGTCCAGTGTTTCAGTTTAGCATTCTATTTACTTACGCATTGTTAAACGTGTTTATAATATGTAGTGTGTAACGTGTTGTGCGCCATGCCGCCCGTAAAAAGAAACGTCGTTTCGTGGTTAGCTAACTATCCTGGAACATTTACATATGACGAAACTGTTTTATAATGTCGAGATTGCGGAAAAAACGTTTCATGCAAAAAAAAAATATTTCAAATACACCAGCTTGTAAAGACAAGTCTTAATACCGCAGGAATGCAGAAGAAAGGACCATGACAACTTCTGACAACAGCAAGTTGCAGTAGCAGGGATTTGTCCAAAGGTAACCATAAAAGTCGGTTTAACGTATACCTATGTGAAGCATTCACTGCAAGCAATATTCCTCTTCACAAACTTACAAACCCTATCCTAAAAGGCTTCCTACGCAAATATTGCTTAAATCAAAATATACCAGATGAATCTACATTGCGCAAAAGTTACATACCGACAATTTACGTAAATGTTCTGGTAGAAATACGCGATGAACTCAAGGAGAGCATTTTCTGGATCTCAGTGGACGAAACTATAGGCACTTGTGGCCGTTACATTGCAAATTTAATTGTTTCTGCTTTAACCTCCTACTACTAGAATTTTTTTGTTACACTGAGTACCCTCGGGGTCAATATGACCCCAAGAAATTAACACGGGATATATTGGCAGTATTTTATTTATTTTAATGAACTGACATAAAAGGATACATTACTGATTGAAACCAGATAAACTATGTATATAAGCACTTACAGAGCTTGTCTTTCCTTGATCTTATACATCTTTACATTTAAAACAAAGCAACTATTTACATTTAAAACAAAGAATCTCTGTATATTGTTTGCAGACAAAAGAAACCATGTTCTGCACGTTTCTGAATGTTTTCTATCCACTGAACGTTCGCATAGGGAGTACCGTCCACGTTTTGCCCCGTATGTACACTCCTGGAAATTGAAATAAGAACACCGTGAATTCATTGTCACAGGAAGGGGAAACTTTATTGACACATTCCTGGGGTCAGATACATCACATGATCACACTGACAGAACCACAGGCACATAGACACAGGCAACAGAGCATGCACAATGTCGGCACTAGTACAGTGTATATCCACCTTTCGCAGCAATGCAGGCTGCTATTCTCCCATGGAGACGATCGTAGAGATGCTGGATGTAGTCCTGTGGAACGGCTTGCCATGCCATTTCCACCTGGCGCCTCAGTTGGACCAGCGTTCGTGCTGGACGTGCAGACCGCGTGAGACGACGCTTCATCCAGTCCCAAACATGCTCAATGGGGGACAGATCCGGAGATCTTGCTGGCCAGGGTAGTTGACTTACACCTTCTAGAGCACGTTGGGTGGCACGGGATACATGCGGACGTGCATTGTCCTGTTGGAACAGCAAGTTCCCTTGCCGGTCTAGGAATGGTAGAACGATGGGTTCGATGACGGTTTGGATGTACCGTGCACTATTCAGTGTCCCCTCGACGATCACCAGTGGTGTACGGCCAGTGTAGGAGATGGCTCCCCACACCATGATGCCGGGTGTTGGCCCTGTGTGCCTCGGTCGTATGCAGTCCTGATTGTGGCGCTCACCTACACGGCGCCAAACACGCATACGACCATCATTGGCACCAAGGCAGAAGCGACTCTCATCGCTGAAGACGACACGTCTCCATTCGTCCCTCCATTCACGCCTGTCGCGACACCACTGGAGGCGGGCTGCACGATGTTGGAGCGTGAGCGGAAGACGGCCTAACGGTGTGCGGGACCGTAGCCCAGCTTCATGGAGACTGTTGCGAATGGTCCTCGCCGATACCCCAGGAGCAACAGTGTCCCTAATTTGCTGGGAAGTGGCGGTGCGGTCCCCTACGGCACTGCGTAGGATCCTACGGTCTTGGCGTGCATCCGTGCGTCGCTGCGGTCCGGTCCCAGGTCGACGGGCACGTGCACCTTCCGCCGACCACTGGCGACAACATCGATGTACTGTGGAGACCTCACGCCCCACGTGTTGAGCAATTCGGCGGTACGTCCACCCGGCCTCCCGCACGCCCACTATACGCCCTCGCTCAAAGTCCGTCAACTGCACATACGGATCACGTCCACGCTGCCGCGGCATGCTACCAGTGTTAAAGACTGCGATGGAGCTCCGTATGCCACGGCAAACTGGCTGACACTGACGGCGGCGGTGCACAAATGCTGCGCAGCTAGCGCCATTCGACGGCCAACACCGCGGTTCCTGGTGTGTCCGCTGTGCCGTGCGTGTGATCATTGCTTGTACAGCCCTCTCGCAGTGTCCGGGGCAAGTATGGTGGGTCTGACACACCGGTGTCAATGTGTTCTTTTTTCCATTTCCAGGAGTGTACTTCTGCTGAAGGAGGGGGGCGACGAAGAGAAGGTTGGCTGCTCCGACTTCTGTTTTTCTGTACTACACTTGTTATCAGATCCAGAAGAAATTATCTTCTTTCATAGTTTTTTGTATTCGAGTCAGGATTTAAGTCCAGCCAAATTATGAAAGCATTTAGGGCACAAATATCCAAAATATTATAAAAAATAACACTGGGCGATCTTCTTGTCATACGTTTTGTGGTGTAGGTCCTGACTAACTTGTCCATTGTGTCCACACCTGATTTAGTTGCATTATTGTCTAGAATTACAATTGGTTTTGCTGCTTCGCCATCATCTATTTCCTCTCTGAAATGCATATTACTCAGCAATGTCACTATCGTTCCCTTTTTTGGGCAATAGGAGACTATTGTAGCTGGTTCCTGGAATCCGAAGAGACATGAATTGCAGTTCTTCCCCTTGCTTCGATAAATTCTGTAGGTAGATCACTACTAATTTTTCTTAGTGTTCCTAGCAGAGTCATTTGTTTCCGTTCTAGTTCCTTTGCCAATTCCAATCTTGTTAATAAATTATCTGTTGCGATATTTCTACCACTCCCGGATAAATGTTCTGCCAATTGTAACACCACTCTTTTTCCTTGATTTATTTCTCTAGGCTGGCCTTCGCCCTTTCCTGTGTACACCTGCAGATGTGTGACATAGTAATTTGTGCTGTCACATGCAGCCCATATCTTTATACCATACTTTCCAGGTTTTGAGGGGATGTACTGGCGAAATGGACACCTGCCCCTAAAAGTTACCAGTTGTTCATCAACTGCAATATTCTTGTGTGGTTCGTATGCATCATGTAATGTTCTTACCCACTGTTCAAATAAATCCATTATAGGAGCCAATTTATCAGGGCTTCGATTCTGTCGCCGGTGCTGAGCATCGTCAAACCGAATACAGCGTGATATTTCTGTAAAGCGGTTCCTAGCCATAGAACTATTGAAAAAGTTCGGCCATGCTCTTTGTTACATAAAATCGCTATGCCATCATTGTGACCTTTGTACACTCCCGCAAGAATAAGCAGGCCAAGGAAGCATTCAAATTCTTCTCTATCAAGATCTCTCCATTTGTTACCGAAAGTAATGTTACCTTCTTCGTTGGTCCACTTCAAAATAATCTGGAAAGTGGTGGGCTTCATAAATAATTCAGATGCTGAGAGCACAGTATTTACGTTCCTTACAGTATGCCTAGTGGGACCTGGAGCCGTCTTCAATATATTTCGTGCTGGCTGTCTCCCAAGTAATCTAACATAATTTTTTCCCCGTGTTTCATTTCCATTTCTAATGCTTTTGCAAACATATGGTAGATTATACATACTTACTTCAAAACGATGAGATGTCAGCAACTTCAGGAAGTAGAGTTTCCAAATCTCCAACACCTTCATCAGAATCTTCAGTTTATTCACTACCTCCAGAAATAATAGTATCAATCTCTTCATCGTCATCAGACGGTATATCTCCTAATTCCTCTTCTTCATTCAAAATTGCTTGTATTTCAGCACTACTGAAACGTTTTCTAGTCACAATGTAGTTCTTTCATACGCTGAGGCAAAACACTAGTAACATCTGAGGCAATACACAACAAAGGCTGAGGCAAGAAACGGCAACAGTGGGAATAAATAAGAAGTGGGAGACGTTGTTGCATGTGTCTGTTAAACGTAACATTCGTCATTCTGTTTTCATAATGTTACATTCAAGAAACGAAACAAAAATTTAGACTGGGGTCACGCTGGCCCCAGTGGTACTCAGTGCATAGCCCAAGAATAAATTTTAATATGTAGCAAATGTAAAACTGAACAATTTGTCATTAGAGAGACAAAGTCATAAATATTGAAAATACTCGTTTTGAAAACAAAGGAGATATATATTTCAAATGTGCTTATGGGGTTATATTGACCCCAGTGGTATTAGGAAGGTTAAAAGAAGAGCCTTCTTCTTCCTACTTAGCTGCCTGCAAAGAACTTGTAAAAGTAATTCATTCTACAATCGTCAGATTTGTGGATGACGGTATTAGAAAAATATTTCCAGAATCTTCTGCAGATGAAAGGATGTTTGTGTTTATTTCAGATGCTGTTCCCCATGTGATCAAAGCAGGAAAAGCCCTCAGAGTATTTTATCCCAATTTGATTCAGATGACGTGCTTTGCTCATGGATTACATCGCCTTGCTGAAGAAGTACGTTTCACGTTTCATCCACAAAGAAAGTGTTTCTGAAGGCTCCTGCTCGCATCAAGACCTACAAAGAAAAAGTACTAAATGTGCCCTTACCTTCCCGTACCAGTGGTAACTCGTTGGGGTACGTGGGTCCAAGCTGTGTTGTTTTAAAATGAACATTTCGAGGCCATTAGAGGGGTAGTAAACGACTACGATAGTGGAGCAGCTTTTGCAGTTTGCCAAAGCAAGGAAGCTTTTAATGATTCCGGTATTAAAAAAGACATTGCTCTGGTTAGCATTCATTTTTCCCATATACCTGCACGTATTAAAAAGCTTGAAACGCAAGGTTTGGCGTCGAATAAATCTGTTCAGTCAATTGCCGGAGGTATTCCCAAGAAAACTTAAAGAAAAGTTTGAAAACATTTTACACAATAATGCTTTGAACCCTTGTGTTAAATTGATAGTTTTTTTTAATGGGCTCGGTGAACTTTTATCAGAAACAACAAGTGTTAACATAGAACCCAAATTCAAATACTGACCAGTTACCGCAGTTGATGCAGAACGGTCCTTTTCTGCTTATAAAAATGTTTTGAATGATCGAAGACACAATCTTACTACCGAACATTTGGAACAGTATTTGGTCGTTTATGTTTACAACAGTATAAAAATGTAAAACAGACTGTAAATGAGGCTTTGGTCCAATAGTGTTAATTAAAAGTTAATTCTGTTCAAAAAATTCATGATTGTATGTTTTTTTTAAATAAAATATATAAAATATTACGGAGCTTTGAGCGTGCCTCTCTGCATGCGATGTATCTTGAAGTTGGTTCCGTAAATATCGACTGTTTTGCTGCGACTCACTCGCATCGCATCCGCTTGTTATCGACAATAATTGCAAAAAAGGAACAATTCTTAAAACAACGTATGCGTCCCCATTTTTCAAATTTTAGGAAAAAATCTCAGAGAAGTGCCCTGACCTCTACCAGAAAGTATTCAGAAAATGATATCAGCGTTCTAAATGTACCGATTTTCCGTGTGGCCGGCGCTGTTCCTCGTAACTGATATGCACAGGTTCGACTTTGAGATATAATGCATGCCGTAACTACCATGTTTTTTATTATTTGATCTTGCACATTTCGAGCCTTTTCATGCATTTTTGAGCATTTTAATGCATATTTTAAGGTTTTTGCGATACATATGATCCGGTCTCTAGTTATAGGCGACACACAAGCACGGCGGGTCATTTCGCAAATGCTGTTACTGCACAACGTGGAACAATGTTGAAAGCGGCCGTCGTTATGTATGACGGAAGTGGGAGATGCTTTGTCGACAGCTGATTTTAAGTGACCAATGATTGAACTGCAGCAGACGACGGATTTTGTAGCCCTAAATTTAAACTAACGCCCTAAACTAACCACAACCTCGCGATGTGCAAGGTATGTTTGAAAACGTCGGCTACTCATTTGCGGCAAAACAAAATTCACGATTGC
Organism: Schistocerca nitens; assembly: GCF_023898315.1. Taxonomy (NCBI): domain Eukaryota; kingdom Metazoa; phylum Arthropoda; class Insecta; order Orthoptera; family Acrididae; genus Schistocerca; species Schistocerca nitens. The sequence continues at coordinate 562,046,878 of NC_064616.1, forward strand.
TTTGTTCACGGCGTTTAAGGCTAACATCTACGAGATTCCTCGACTTGCGCCATAGGGTGGTGAGGTTTCGGGTTCCGCTGGATAGTCAGGAGTCCACTACACGCAGCAAGCGGCTACACGGGTAGCAGGGGCTGTGTGGCATGGACTGGGCAGTTTTTTTAGGTTAGATGGCGTCGGGTAAGTACAGAAAGGGCAACAGCCTCAAAGGGTGCGGGGCAAAGTCAGGACATGCGGGGACCAAGCAGCAATCGGAATTGTAATTGTAAATTGTCGAAGCTGCGTTGGTAAAGTACCGTAACTTCAAACGCTGATAGAAAGCACCGAAGCTGAAATCGTTATAGGTACAGAAAGCTGGCTGAAGCCAGAGACAAATTCAGCCGAAATTTTTACAAAGGAACAGACGATGTTTTGAAAGGATAGATTGCATGCAACCGGTGGTGGCGTGTTTGTCGCTGTTAGTAGTAGTTTATCCTGTAGTGAAATAGAAGTGGATACTTCCTGTGAATTATTTTGAGTGGAGGTTATACTCAACAACCGAGCTAGGTTAATAATTGGCTCCTTTTACCGACCTCCCGACTCAGCATCATTAGTGGCAGAACAACTGAGAGAAAATCTGGAATACATTTCACATAAATTTCCTCAGCATGTTATAGTATTAGGTGGAGATTTTAATTTACCAGATATAGACTGGGACACTCAGATGTTTAGGACGGGTGATAGGGACAGAGCATCGAGTGACATTATACTGAGTGCACTATCCGAAAATTACCTCGAGCAATTAAACAGAGAACCGACTCGTGGAGATAACATCTTCGACCTACTGATAACAAACAGACCCGAACTTTTCGACTCTGTCAGCGCAGAACAGGGAATCAGTGATCATATGGCCATTGCAGCATCCCTGAATATAGATGTAAATAGGAATATAAAAAAAGGGAGGAAGGTTTATCTGTTTAGCAAGAGTAATAGGATGCAGATTTCAGACTACCTAACAGATCAAAACGAAAATTTCTGTTCCGACACTGAAAATGTTGAGTGTTTATGGAAAAAGTTGAAAGCAATCATAAAATGCGTTTTAGACAGGTACATGCCGAGTAAAACTGTGAGGGACGGGAAAAACCCACCGTGGTTCAACAACAAAGTTAGGAAACTACTGCGAAAGCAAAGAGAGCTTCACTGCAAGTTTAAACGCAGCCAAAACCTCTCAGACGAACAGAAGCTAAACGATGTCAAAGTTAGCGTAAGGAGTGCTATGCGTGAAGCGTTCAGTGAATTCGAAAGTAAAATTCTATGTACCGTCTTGACAGAAAATCCTAGGAAGTTGTGGTCTTACGTTAAATCAGTAAGTGGATCGAAACAGCATATCCAGACACTCTGGGATGATGATGGCATTGAAACAGAGGATGACACGCGTAAAGCTGAAATACTAAACACCTTTTTCCAAAGCTGTTTCACAGAGGAAGACCACACTGCAGTTCCTTCTCTAAATCCTCGCACGAGCGAAAAAATGGCTGACATCGAAATAAGTGTCCAAGGAATAGTAAAGCAACTGAAATCACTCAGCAGAGGAAAGTCCACTGGACCTGGCGGGATACCAATTCGATTCTACACAGAGTACGCGAAAGAACTCGCCCTCCTTCTAACAGCCGTGTACCGCAAGTCTCTAGAGGAACGGAAAGTCCCAAATGATTGCAAAAGAGCACAGGTAGTTCCAGTTTTCAAGAAGGGTTGTCGAGCAGATGCGCAAAACTATAGGCCTATATCTCTGATATCGATCTGTTATTTTAGAACATGTTTTTTGCTCGCGTATTATGCCATTTCTGGAAACCCAGAATCTACTCTGTAGGAATCAACATGGATTCCGGAAACAGCGATCGTGTGACACCGAACACGCTTTATTTGTTCTTGAGACCCAGAAAATATTAGATACAGGCTCCCAGGTAGATGCCATTTTCCTTGGCTTCCGGAAGGCGTTCGATACAGTTCCGCACTGCGGCCTGATAAACAAAGTAAGAGCCTACGGAATATCAGACCAGCTAAGTGGCTGGATTGAAGAGTTTTTAGCAAACAGAAAAAAGCATGTTGTTCTCAATGGAGAGACGTCTACAGACGTTAAAGTGACCTCTGGCGTACCACAGGGGAGTGTTAAGGGACCATTGCTTTTCATAATATATATAAATGACCTAGTAGATAGTGTCTGAAGTTCCATGTATACAGAGAAGTTGCAACATTAGAAAATTGTAGCGAAATGCAGGAAGATCTGCAGCGGATAGGCACTTGGTGCAGGGAGTGGCAACTGACCCTTAACACAGACAAATGTAATGTATTCCGAATACATAGAAAGAGGGATCCTTTATTGTATGATTATATGATAGCGGAACAAACACTGGTAGCAGTTACTTCTGTAAAATATCTGGGAGTATGCGTGCGGTACGATTTGAAGTGGAATAATCATATAAAATTAATTGTTGGAAAGGCGGGTGCCAGGTTGAGATTCAATGGGAGAGTCCTTAGAAAATGTAGTCCATCAACAAAGGATGTGGCTTACAAAACACTCTCGTTCAGCCCATACTTGAGTATTGCTCATCAGTGTGGGATCCGTACCAGGTTGGGTTCACAGAGAAGATAGAGAAGATCCAAAGAAGAACGGCGAGTTTCGTCACAGGGTTATTTGGTAAGCGTGATAGCGTTACGGAGATGTTTAGCAAACTCAAGCGGCAGAATCTTCAAGAGAGGCGCTCTGCATCGCGGTGTAGCTTGCTGTCCAGGTTTCGAGAGGGTGCGTTTCTGGATGAGGTATCGAATATATTGCTTCCCCCAACTTATACCTCCCGAGGAGATCACGAATGTAAAAATAGAGAGATTCGAGCGCGCACGGAGGCTTTCCGGAAGTCGTTCTTTCCGCGAACCATGCGCGAGTGGAACAGGAAAGGGAGGTAATGACAGTGGCACGTAAAGTGCCCTCCGCCACACACCGTTGGGTGGCTTGCGGAGTATATGTAGATGAAACTCAAGACAAAAAGATTTTCTAATGTGTTTGTTAGCATAGCCATCTTCCGCAGCAAAATTTCTGTTTTAGCTGTAAAAGCAAACTGTAATTTCTCGCTGTCACTGGTTACCTAAAACTATTCTCACTCTATCTGCAATTGATGCCGCGTTACCAGTCGATGAGCAGTTATGGCTGGCACTTGTTTGCGATTATAGGCGGCACAAGCAGATTCCAAACCATAAAACAATGAGAGGAAGAAAAATAAGAGCAAATAAAAAAAATCAATAGAATAATAAATGACGCGGTAAAACATTAGAAATAAAAAAAATTCATCTAAACCATTAACTGGACAATATTGATAATCAGTCATTTTGATTATATTTCGAAAATTTAAAAAAAATTCTCTGTATTCAACGAGATTTGAACCTTTGACCTACACGTCACGTTTATACACTAACCACTACAAAAGAATGTTGTATTTATAACTCTAGTATCCCAATCGCAACGATAAAGTGAATGCCTTCAAAAATTCCGCTTTACGCAATGCTGTGCGACTGTTATCTAATTTAAGTCGATCTCTGTGATTATAATAACCGTATAAACGACGCTTAATCGTGGCTTAGTTGGAAGGATCCAGTAGCGTTTGGTTAGTGCTTTGTATGAAACTTGTGTATTTCGTTAGCCGAAATAAAGGTGCCAGACCCAGGATTTGGGATCCAAACACAACAAAAAAGAAAGCCGGCGAGGAATTGGAAGTGAACTAATTGTTGTGGCAGCTTGACAACGGCGAGCTGTTCGGGCGTGACGTTGAGGGTCCTGATTGGAGGAAACTGGGAACAAAGCGTGAAGTGTCAACTATCAAGCAATTTTAATCAGACAATAGTGGTCTGAATAAACATTTAAACAGTAAATAAAGATAATCGAAGGGTATGCTCTTGGCGCCAAGTAGATGAATCACCGTCCTCTCTATACGGTCCAGCACGATCCTGCTTCTACTCACACCATCGTTCCCACGTTTCATGATCATCTGCCGCTTTGTCGGATGGGTAGGTTTACCGATATTGACTGCTGGCTAACTTACAGAAGCGTGAGCCTACATAGCTGTCTGATAAATCATCATAAATCATGGGCTGAAACCCCACGCCAAGAACAGATATAATGTCACCGAACAGTAGGTATTATAGAGAAGCCGTTCTCCACAGGAAGATCGAAGTTCATCACGACCTCCACTACCTGTCCATGGTAACAAAGGCACATTGGCGCCGGTATCGACTAGGCTCTGCAGCTTGGTGGCTTCATCTGTCACCAGTAGGAATTTCGATCTTTAGTCGCGTTGTTGCTAGCAAACTCGCAGCTCAGTCGCGTGGGTGGCGGGGCCGCCACTCGAGTTTCCTCCGCAGCAGCACATTGTCTACGTCGACGTGATCTGCCTCCGAATCAACTCTGATAACAACATACCTCGCAGCCCAGTGTGTGTGAGGATGGTGCGCTGCCAGACCTGCGTGACACAGTGCGTTCCTTTTTCCTGTGGGTTGTGGGTGGGCTCTTATACCTTTCACGCATGCTTAGGGCAGCAACCCGGCAGGCCGGCCGTGGTAGTCTAGCGGTTCTAGGCGCTCAGTCCGGAACCGCGCGACTGCTACGGTCGCAGGCTCGAATCCTGCCTCGGGCATGGATGTGTGTGATGTCCTTAGGTTAGTTAGGTTTAAGTAGTTCTAAGTTCTAGGGGACTGATGACCACAGATGTTAAGTCCCATAGTGCTCAGAGCCAGAGCCAGCAACCCGGGACGTGAGATCGTTGAGCCGCGATGTAAAATCGTCCGTAACCGACTTATACCGCAAGGTGCACAGGGTAAACGTCTGTGAAGCTACAACCTCTGATTCTGACCGCAGTCTCGAGGGGCTATTCCATTTCAAGTCGGACTAAAAATAAGAAAGTTCACCTCGTGAAAATCATTAATAATTTCTACATATGTCAATTATTGTAAAATAAAAAACTGTCATACAGTTTTTTTCGTAAATGTTTACTAAATTTCGAGTTAAAATTCGGTCGAAGTTTGCGTTACTTTCCGAACAAGACAGTTCTTCTGCTTTGTAACTCATGAACCTTATCTACATCAACATCTACATGGATACTTTGCAAATCACATTTAAGTGCGTACCAGAGGGTTCATTGAACCACCTTCACAATTATCTATTATTCCAATCTCGTATAGCACGCTGAAAGAACGAACACCTATATCTTTACGTAAGAGCTATGATTTCTCTTATTTTATCGTGCTGATCGTTCCTCCCATGTAGGCCGGTGTTAACAAAATATTTTCGCATTCGGAGGAGAAAGTTGGTGACTGGAATTGCGTGAAAAGATTTCGTCGCAACGAAAAACGCCTCTCTTTTTAATGATGTCCAGCCCAAATCATGTATCTTTTCAATGACACGTGATGGCTGGGTGTTGTGTGCTGTCCTTAGGTTAGTTAGGTTTAAGTAGTTCTAAGTTCTAGGGGACTGATGACCATAGATGTTAAGTCCCATAGTGCTCAGAGCCATTTTTCAATGACACTCTCTCCCCTCTTTCGCGATAATACAAAACGTGCTGCCCTTCTTTGAACTTTTGCGATGTACTCCGTCAGTTCTATCTGGTAAGGATCCCACACCGCGCAGCAGTTTTCTAAAAGAGGACGGACAAGCATAATGTAGGCAGTCTCCTTAGTAGATTTGTTACGTTTTCTAAGTCTCCTGCCAATAAAACGCAGTCGTTGGTTAGCCTTCCCCACAACGTTTTCTATGTATTCCTTCCAATTGTAGTTGTTCGTAATTGTAATTCCTAGGTATTTAGTTGAATTTACGGCCTTTAGATTTGGCTGATTTATCGTGTAACCGAAGTTTAACGATTTCTTTTTAGCACTCATGTTGATGACTTCACACACTTCATTATTTAGGATCAACTGCCACTTTTCGCACCATTCAGATATCTTTTCTAAATAGTTTTGCAAATTATTTTGGTCTTCTGATGACTTTATTAGTCGATAAAGACAGCGCCATCTTCAAACAACCTATGACGGTTGCTCATATTGTCTCCCAAATCGTTTATATAAGGAACGGCAAAGGGCCTATAACACTTCCTTGGGGAACGCCAGACATCACTTCTGTTTTACACGATGACTTTTCCCTCAATTACTAGGAACTGTGACCTCTCTGACAGGAAATCATGAATCCAGTCACGTAAGTGAGACGATATTCTATAAGCTCGCAATTTCATTACAAGCCGCTTGTGTAGTACAGTGTCAAAAGGCTTCCGGAAATCCAGAAACAAGAAATCGATATGAAATCTCTTGTCAATAGCACTCAACACCTCATGCAAATATAGAGCTAGTTGTGTTTCACAAGAACGATGTTCTCTAAACCCGTGTTGACTGTGTGTCAATAGACCGTTTTCTTCGAGGTAATTAATAATGCTCGAACACAATGTATGTTCCAAACTTCTGCTGCATATCGACGTTAATTATATGGGCCTGTAATTCACTCCCTGAGGGTTCCTTTTCATTTTCGAAGCGAAAATTATTCATAATTTTATTCTCTGCTCCTACACACATCAAAAAAAAGTTTTGCATCACACCAATTCAAAGAACTCCTGAAGAGAGACGTTGACTGTGGATATTGTATCACAGAATCAGTCACTTTGACTATTCAGAGATGTCACTAAACCCGCACAAAGATGTAAACAACCATGCATGAGCAGCGCCTATTAGACGGAGAGGGTTCGACAGCTCATCAGTTCGTCATTCCACCAGGAAGGAGGCACACGGCTCGTCTTGTCTGTAGCTCAACCATGCCTAGACTGTCAATACCACGGTCCGATCGCGTCCACATTGTTCCTTTGTGCCAGGAAGGGCTCTCAACAAGGGAAGTGTCCAGGTGTCTCGGAGTGAACCAAAGCGATGTTGTTCGGACATGGAGGAGATACAGAGAGACAGGAACTGTCGATGACATGCCTCGCTCAGGCCGCCCAAGGGCTACTACTGCAGTGGATGACAGCTACCTACGGATTATGGCTCGGAGGAACCCTGACAACAACGCCACCATGTTGAACAATGCTTTTCGCGCAACCACAGGGCGTCGTGTTACGACTCAAACTGTGTGCAATAGGTGCATGATGCGCAACTTCACTCCCGACGTCCATGGCGAGGTCCATCTGTGCAGCCACGACACCATGCAGCGCGGTACAGATGGGCCCAGCAACATGCCGAATGGACCGCTCAGGATTGGCATCACGTTCTCTTCACCGTTGAGTGTCTCATACGCCTTCAACCAGAGAATCGTCGGGGACGTATTTGGAGGCAACCCGGTCAGGATGAACGCCTTAGACGCACTGTCCAGCGAGTGCAGCAAGGTGGAGGTTCAGTACTGTCTTGGGATGGTATTGCGTGGGGCCGACGTACGCCGCTGGAGGTCATGGAAGGCGCCGTAACGGCTGTACGATACGTGATTGGCGATCCTTTACAGAAGCTTGAAACTTAGCGCGGAGTTCAATGCGAGACGCCTATAACAGTTTCCACAACGAAACTTTGTCTCGAAACCTGGTAGAAAATCCAAAGAGATTCTGGTCGTATGTGAAGTATGTTAGCGGCAAGAAACAATCAATGCCTTCTCCGCACGATAACAATGGAGATACTATCGAAGACAGTGCTATCAAAACAGATTTACTAAACACAGCCTTCCGAAATGCCTTCACAAAAGAATACGAAGTAAATATTCCAGAATTCGAATCGAGAACAGCTGCCAACATGCGTAACGTAGAAGTAAATATCCTCGGAGTAGTGAAGAAACTCAAATCACTTAATAAAAGGAAGTCTTCTGGTCCAGACTGTATACAAATTAGGTTACTTTCGGAGTATGCTGATGCATTAGCTCCATACTTAACAATCATATACAACCCCTCGCTCGACGAAAGATCCGTACCCAAAGACTGGAAAGTTGCACAGGTCACACCAATATTCAAGAAAGGTAGTAGGAGTAACCCACTAAATTACAGGCCCATCTCATTAACGTCTATATGCAGCAGGATTTTAGAACATATATTGTGTTTGAACTTTATGAATTACCTCGAAGGAAACGGTCTATTGATACACAGTCAGGTTCGAATCCTGCCTCGGCCATGGATGTGTGTGATGTCCTTAGGTTAGTTAGGTTTACGTAGTTCTAAGTTCTAGGGGACTGATGACCACTGATGTTAAGTCCCATAGTGCTCAGAACCATTTGAACCATTTTTTGATACACAGTCAACATGGGTTTAGAAAACACTGTTCCTGTGAAACACAACTAGCTCTTTATTCACATGAAGTACTGAGTGCTATTGACAAGGGATTTCAGATCGATTCGTTATTTCTGCATTTCCGGAAGGTTTTGACACTACCACACAAGCGGCTAGTAATGAAATTGCGTGCTTATGGAATATCGTCTCAGTTACGTAACTGGATTTGTGATTTCCTGTCAGAGAGATAGCAGTTCATAGTAATTGACGGAAAGTCATTGAGTAAAACAGAAGTGATATCTGGCGTTCCGCAAGGTAGTTTTATAGGCCCTTTGCTGTTCCTTATCTACACTCCTGGAAATTGAAATAAGAACACTGTGAATTCATTGTCCCAGGAAGGGGAAACTTTATTGACACATTCCTGGGGTCAGATACATCACATGATCACACTGACAGAACCACAGGCACATAGACACAGGCAACAGAGCATGCACAATGTCGGCACTAGTACAGTGTATATCCACCTTTCGCAGCAATGCAGGCTGCTATTCTCCCATGGAGACGATCGTAGAGATGCTGGATATAGTCCTGTGGAACGGCTTGCCATGCCATTTCCACCTGGCGCCTCAGTTGGACCAGCGTTCGTGCTGGACGTGCAGACCGCGTGAGACGACGCTTCATCCAGTCCCAAACATGCTCAATGGGGGACAGATCCGGAGATCTTGCTGGCCAGGGTAGTTGACTTACACCTTCTAGAGCACGTTGGGTGGCACGGGATACATGCGGACGTGCATTGTCCTGTTGGAACAGCAAGTTCCCTTGCCGGTCTAGGAATGGTAGAACGATGGGTTCGATGACGGTTTGGATGTACCGTGCACTATTCAGTGTCCCCTCGACGATCACCAGTGGTGTACGGCCAGTGTAGGAGATCGCTCCCCACACCATGATGCCGGGTGTTGGCCCTGTGTGCCTCGGTCGTATGCAGTCCTGATTGTGGCGCTCACCTGCACGGCGCCAAACACGCATACGACCATCATTGGCACCAAGGCAGAAGCGACTCTCATCGCTGAAGACGACACGTCTCCATTCGTCCCTCCATTCACGCCTGTCGCGACACCACTGGAGGCGGGCTGCACGATGTTGGGGCGTGAGCGGAAGACGGCCTAACGGTGTGCGGGACCGTAGCCCAGCTTCATGGAGACGGTTGCGAATGGTCCTCGCCGATACCCCAGGAGCAACAGTGTCCCTAATTTGCTGGGAAGTGGCGGTGCGGTCCCCTACGGCACTGCGTAGGATCCTACGGTCTTGGCGTGCATCCGTGCGTCGCTGCGGTCCGGTCCCAGGTCGACGGGCACGTGCACCTTCCGCCGACCACTGGCGACAACATCGATGTACTGTGGAGACCTCACGCCCCACGTGTTGAGCAATTCGGCGGTACGTCCACCCGGCCTCCCGCATGCCCACTATACGCCCTCGCTCAAAGTCCGTCAACTGCACATACGGTTCACGTCCACGCTGTCGCGGCATGCTACCAGTGTTAAAAGACTGCGATGGAGCTCCGTATGTCACGGCAAACTGGCTGACACTGACGGCGGCGGTGCACAAATGCTGCGCAGCTAGCGCCATTCGACGGCCAACACCGCGGTTCCTGGTGTGTCCGCTGTGCCGTGCGTGTGATCATTGCTTGTACAGCCCTCTCGCAGTGTCCGGAGCAAGTATGGTGGGTCTGACACACCGGTGTCAATGTGTTCTTTTTTCCATTTCCAGGAGTGTATATAAACGATTTGGGGGACAATCTCAGCAGCCGTCTTAGGTTGTTTGGAGATGACGCTGTCTTTATCGACTAATAAAGTCATCAGAAGATCAAACCAAACTCCAAAACGATTTATAAAAGATATCTGAATGGTGCGAAAATGGCAATTGACCCTAAATAACGAAAAGTGTGAGGTCATCCACATGAGAGCTAAAAGGAACTCGTAAAGCTTCGGTTACACAATAAATCAATCTAATCTAAAAGCCGTAAATTCAACTAAATACCAAGGTATTACAATTACGAACAACTTAAATTGGAAGAAACACATAGAAAATGTTGTGGGGAAGGCTAACCAAAGACTGCGTTTTATTGGCAGGACACTTAGAAAATGTAACAGACCTACTAAGAAGACTGTGGGATCCTTACCAGGTAGAACTGACGGAGTACATCGAAAAAGTACAAAGAAGGGCAGCACGTTTTGTATTATCGCGAAATATGGAATAGAGTGTCACAGAAATGATGCAGGATTTGGGCTGGAAATCATTAAAAGAAAGACGGTTTTCGTTGCGACGGAAACTTCTCACGAAATTCCAATCACCAACGTTCTCATCCGAATGCGAAAATATTTTGTTGACATCGGCCTACATGGGAGAAACGATCACCACGATAAAATAAAATGAAATAAGAGCTCGTACGTAAAGATATACATGCCCGTTCTTTCCGTGCGCTATGCGAGATTGGAATAATTGAGAATTGTAAGGTATTTCGATGAACCCTCTGCCAGGAACTTACATTTGATTTGCAGAGTATCCATGTAGATGTAGATGTAGATGTAGAACCGAGGTGATGCAAAACTTTTGTTGATGTGTGTATATGATGAATACTTTCTTCAGGCATATCGCTTAAACGCCTTTTTTTTCTTATTTCTTTTTTTTCCACCTCTGCCTCTCACTGTTCGCCTTCCAAGTGTCCATACTCTTTTGCATGGAGTCTATTGTAATGTTGCTGTAAACTCGATTTTTTCGTTGTGTTCAAAGTTTTGAAGCATAGTAATAGAACACCAAACATATCAAGACACCATTGCATACAATAAACCTATAAAATAGGCATCCTACACTTATACGTTGATGTTGATGTACCTGACCTCTTTGACGTTCCTAGCCCCAGCATCATACTACTTTTCATACCTTTAAAAACCATTTTAAGGGGAAGACTCCACCCCAAAAATTTCATTTTTTTTAAATTAATGGCTATTTCACGTCTTTGAAGTGTTTACTCTTAGATTCCAAAATGATTTGTCTGTATTCGCTTTACAAGTACGTTTAATAGGGGCTGTGGCACACTGAAGGTGCCAAACGCAATTATTTATCTCTATCAGTAGCAAAGAGAACCATATTTACTTCCAACTTGGAGTAAACTCAAACTGGGAAAAATAAGTTGCAAGATTTCCAGGAAAACTGAAGCGAAACAAAAATACATCCAGTCGTTGGAAATCAGTTAATGTGCCTGTTGACTGTGTAGATATAAATTTAGGTAATACACTGAAGCCCTGATGAGTACAATCAAAAAGCAATAAGGAAACAGGCATTAGCTTACAATCAGATAGCCCTATCACAGCACCTCCTCAAGAACACTTTCAGTAGATTTTTATTTAGAAATTTCCAGGAAAAAGGCTACCCTGATCTTGAAATTACAAGAAGAAGCCTCTTATAATCAGGAAGGGAAATCTTTATGGTGATGGTGAATTTTAGTGGGTATGTGTCTTCTAGTAACATTCATTTTTTTGTATAATGTTTGAATCCAATACACTATAAGTTCTTCTTTCTAAGCTCTGTGCCAACTTTATCATAAATATTAACCAGTCTGACTGAAATTTTTGCAGGTAGTAGTCTCGATTTGTTTACATACTTCTATGCATTAATGTTACCGAGAATATAATTTGTTTATTTTATCACAAAACTTATGTACCGATAATTATAGAAAATTTCAGGCTGAAATTTGAAACAAACACTGAAAACAGATTATTAATATTTCTCGTAAAATGAATGCACAGAACCATTGAATTATGTCTACAAAATCTGGCACGCGAAAATTGTGGTTTGAGTACCAAAATTTGGTTTTCAAGAATACCATTAAAATCGAACTCGAAAACCAAAGAAGTTATGGACCTCAAAATTTGGGTATTGCTACAGCTTTACATAATAGATAAGATTTTAACATTTGGTTGCTACCGGCAAAGTAGAAGAAAAATTAAACATTTGGGAGGAATCTCCCCTTAAGCACTGCGCCGTACACTGTTGAGCCAAAACATTATGGCCGGCCGGAGTGACCGAGCGGTTCTAGGCGCTACAGTATGGAACCGCGCGACCGATACGGTCGCAGGTTCGAATCCTGCCTCGGGCATGGATATGTGTGATGTCTTTAGGTTAGTTAGGTTTAAGTAGTTTTAAGTTCTAGGGGACTGATGACCTCAGAAGTTAAGTCCTGTAGTGCTCAGAACCATTTGAATCAAAACATTATGACCACCTGCTTAACAGTATTTTTGCCCGTCTTTGGAACGAAATACATCACTGATTCTGCATATCAAGGATCCAACGGTTTGTTGGTAGGTTTGTGGAGGTATGTGACATTAGATGTCTACCCACTGGTCATGTAATTCGCGTACACAACCGGCCGCTGATTTGCGTACGAGGTGATGGGCCCTAGAGCGACCCAGATGGGTTCCATAGGATTTACATCAGACGAATTTGGTAGCCGAGAAATCAACGTGAGTTCACTATAATGCTCCTCAAACCACTGTAGCACGGTTCTGGCTCCGAGCAAGGAAAATTATACTGATGAAGGATGACTTGGCCGTAGGGGAAGAAGTCGAGCTTGAAGCAATGCAGGTGGTTTGCAGCTGTCAGCGCTTTAGATTACTACCACAGCTCCCGTGCAAGACCAGGAGACTCTCCCATAGCATAATACTGCTCCCACCAGCCTGCGTCCGTCGCGTGCTGCACGTTTCGAGCCACCGTTTACCTCGATGACCTCGTTTATAGAGACGACCAGCGACCTAGTGTAGCAAAAATGTAAGTCACCCGAAGAGCCGACCCATTTCCATTGATCGACAATCATAATTGACGACGTCGTTGGGTCAACATGTGAACACGTAGGTGTGGTCTGCTGCGAAGCTCCATGTTCAACAATGTGCAATGAATGTTGTGCTCTGGAACACTTGTGTGTGCACCAGCATTGTGCTCTTTTGGCAGGATGCCACAGATCAGACGAGCCTCCGAACCCCTGTTCTGTGAAGATTCGTGGACGTCCAACCATTTAGCGCCTAGTGGTGGTTTCACTGTCCTGTAAGCTCTTTCCTTAATGCTCACGACAGTAGCAAGTGATCATTCGACCAGCTTCGCCGTTTTCGAGATACTCGTTCACAGGCTCTGCGTAATAATAATCTGACCTTTGTCAAAGTCGCTTATGTCAATGGATTACACATTTGCATTCCATATCTTCACTACAGTGATCCCCCATCCGTGTCTGCTCCGCTTACATACTTTTGTTACCGCGGTCACTTGCGCGCAACGCCACCAGGCGGAATCCAGCGAGCAGTGCGCAGCTATCATAGTGTTTTGGTTTATCAGTGATATACTTTATGTTCGTATCTAAGACTACACCTAACCTAATGGTGGTCATTCTTCTGAAGGCAACACACTGTTTGCACATCACCTGCGCAGCAAGTCGGCCTTGCCGCACTATGTAATGAAGTCTGACCGTCCCATTTTAGCGCGAGCGCTCACAACCCAAGCGGCGAGCAAACGTGAGCGCTCTTGTGTTATTAGAAATTAGTTTTAACATGTTGAAAGGTTTTAAAACTGCGATCAGTCACTTTTCTATGATACTTTATATTTTCTTCGACGGTTTCATGCCGCTCTGCCATCTTTTAACGGGGGCAGAAAGTATGGATTTAATTGCTTGTCATTTGCTTGCGTTTCTTCTGCAGATATTTTGTATTCGGCGTTCGCCCGAACAGATTTTGATTCTAAGAACGTCCCAAGACGAATGCTGATATTATTCCCAAGGAAAGTGTTGGCCTTTAAGATAGTCTTGGGCAACGGCCTTGCCGCAGTGGCTACACCGGTTCCCGTGAGATCACCGAAGTTAAGCGCTGTCGGGCGTGGCCGGCGCTTGGATGGGTCACCATCCCGCCGCCACGTGCTGTTGCCATTTTTCGGGGTGCACTCAGCCTCGTGATGCCAATTGAGGAGCTACTCGACCGATTAGTAGCGGCTTCGGTCAAAGAATACCGTCCTAACGGTCGGGAGTGCGGTGTGCTGACCACACGCCCCTCCTTATCCGCATCCTCCTCGGAGGATGACACGGCGGCCGGACGGTCCCGGAAGGGCCACTTGTGGCCTAAAGACGGAGCTTTTTTTTTTTTTTAAGATAGTCTTGTCAGTCTTCATTAGGGAATATTTTACAAATTTCAAAAGACATTTAGCCAACTTTGTTTCTTTTCCGGGGAACACCACAAGGAGGTAGTCTCTTTTCATCCCCACATTAAATATATACAAGATTGTCAATGATTATATTAAACTATTTTCCAATATTTACAAATTTTTCGATGATTCTGACATTTTATTCGTCATTGTAACTTCTGTACGTAGGCCTCACAAGTCAGAAATGATTTAAAGTTCCTATCAGTTTGGAGTTTCTTTAAAGCCTTTGCAATCGTTTCGTCAGTCTTAATTGCTGACTATTTCTTGCTTTCCCATCAGAGTTTGAAATTAGGCAGTCAAACTGGTGGCCGCGGTACTCTGCATCTTCTCGAAGATTTTTCACTGATGTGTAAACATTCGGATAAACTTTTGATATTAATGTCTTTATTAATTGGTTCCATCTTTCTCAGACGTTATTCGTGCGATGGCGCCTTCCACTGCAATTCCACATCTCTCTTGGCATACGTATATTCGTTATAGAGTCAATGGACCACAAAATAATCATAAAAGTCCCGAAACTTTTGGTTTACAGGCGTGCTCTCCTGAAGACACAGCCAACCATCATCCAACATTCTTTTTAAAGTTTACACAACGCCAGTAAGTCACTTCTTGTTTGTTTGTATAGTCCACTATATACTGGTGCCCGTTGTAAATCAGTAAAGGCTTCCCTTCGGCGGTCTCGATGAACTCCATTATCTCAGCACTTAAACATGGAACACTACTTGCCAGTCGGAGGTTAACAGCAGAACTGAACTCTGGAAGAAAGCCACACACACTACGAACTGATGCGGGGATAGGGAACTGCCTTCGCCTAGTACAGAATACGTCGCAGGCAGCGGCGTGGAGGCCGGTGATCCTACTTCTGGAACACCCTGTCCGCTACCTACAGTGTCCTGGGCTCTATGAAAATGTCAACACATACCCTCTCCGTACAAGTACACCAACAGACAGTTTTCTGTCTGCCCTGGCCCTAAAGGTGCGGCATGCACTGAGAGCGCTGGCTGCGATCGACTTTAGTCAATCATTTGATAGAGTCAGCCGTTTATACTTAAAATACTGTCCTTCAGAATATGCACTACCTGGCCGCTTTCATCGAGATGGTGCTCCGTCTCCTATGTGACGGAACATCGAAAGAACTTGTCAACGGTAGGTTGTCTAACACCTTGCCGATTCACCACTCTGTTACACAAGGATACCCCCTATTGACGATTATTGTACGCTTTAGCTTTGGAACCGTTGTTGTGCGGTGTGCAACATCGCCTCAAGGGGTTGTCTCTCGGTGGCATCGTTTTTAGGTGTACTGCGTATGCAGATGATTTGATGTTAACTCTCTGTGATAAACATGATGTTCACAGAGCAATGGATTGGTTAGCCACTTACGGTGAAGCTTCTGGAAGGCCGTGTAAACGTACATAAATCGGTGGCCTTGAATACTGACACTGGGATGATACCTGCAAGCGTCGCCCCACTAGACTGCGATACAATCGGCTGTGTTGGTATCGACATCACAGACGACATCTCACGCACGAGGACCCATAATTATCGGAGCCTCATGCATCATATCCATGCTGGACTTGTGGACCATCAGCTCTGTGCTTTGAACTTTCATCAACAGATTGAAGTTATTAATGTCCATCCGGCATCACGAATTTCGCATGTAGCACAGACGCTACAAATGCCTGAACACATAGCCCGGAGCCTCTTGGCGGAATTCGATTTATTTGTCAGCGTTGGGATGATATTTAATGTTCGATAAGACTCTGTCACTCTTCCGAAAGAACGCGGCGGACTTGGTCTTGTCATTGTTTATGACCGAGTAGTGTCTCTATGCGTTGGCATGCGCCTCAAGTTTTGGCGGCGATGCCCGACTAGTCTCATGGGCTTACTGATGGAGACTCTCGCACTGTCTTCCCTAGATACTTTGGTAGCGTTTTGAGATACCAGTGCCATTTTCCTATTTTAGGAGTTCAGCTGCCTACGGGACGTTCTCCCTGTCTCTCGCTTACCGACGGCCAATGACGCTATCGCACCCTGCTCCGCCGCCGGTTGCCTAATGACGTCGAATTGATACATCCTTTCGGGCATCTGAAGAAAGTATGACGCACTGTCAACGCGGAAACGCTAGATTCAGACGAACGTTCACCTGGTATGTGACGGTAAAGGAGAGGCGGCATAGGGTTCATCTTGTCGGTTCTTCTATATGTATGAACTGCAACGTTCAGGATACAGACGAACACCGGCTACACTGTGGCCCTGTGGGAGAAATCTGGTGTTTTGTGCGTTTGATTTTGGCTCTCATTTTATGGACTTCGCCCTCTTAGGCCGATACACGCACTCTCCTCTACCGGACGCTGTTTATTACCGGACAACAAAACACGGCGCCGCCACGTAGGTCAGAGGTCACACAATTCATTACTTGTTTGAAGGCGGTGTCATAGGTCTCACGAATGTTTGGAACTATTTAAACGATCGTCATTGTGCTACAGTCAATACTTTTCGAACAGAGTATTCTCCACGATCCGCCCCACAGCTGGATCATGCATGGCAAGAGATGAATTTGATATATGCACACGTAGAAGATTGAACAGGTAACGGTACATACACGACTTTAAGATAAGACATGCCATGAAGGGCGGCAGCATTCGTGCAGTATCGACGCCGATATATGTGTTCCATAAGTGTTACCTTATGTTTGTCTTCTTTTTTCACACAAGTAGTACGTACCTGTCCTTTTTTTAAAAAAATCTTAGTGTTAGGTACCTAAAAACTTTGTAGACTATATCTTTCCGATATTATTGCTTATTACGTCAGCAGAGCGAAAAGAGCGATGTTCATGTGGCAGCGGTATTTAAATACGCGAAATGTGTGTTCAAACTGTGCAGTTGCATTCCACAAAAAACTGAAAATAAAACTACACCACCACAAACATACAATACGATTGTCTTATTGAAGAAAGGAAGGAATAAGGTGTATTCACTACCAAAATATTATTTAGACTTCGAAGGACATGTACTGCTTGTAAACACATGACCAAACATGGTAATATTGAGAGATATGACATTACCAAAGACAATGTCAGAGTCGTTATCTCGGAAAAACTTCTTGTCGTATACTGCGTGACGTCTCACACTTTGCGCGCACAAATTGAATATTGCCGCATCTAAATTGTCTGTTTAACTCATTAAATCCATGTTTAGCATAACATAAGTAAAATCGCTAAGAAAATTCCATTGCCGCGCGGGGTAGCCGTGCGGTATAAGACACCTTGCCGCGGTTCACGCGGCTCCCCACGTCGGAGGTTCGAGTCGTCCCTTGGGCAAGGGCATGTGTGTGTGTGTGTGTGTGTGTGTTGTCCTTAGCGTAAGTTAGGTTAAGTAGTATATAAGCCTAGGGACTGATGATCTCAGAAGTTTGGTCCCACAGAGCGTACCACAAAATCCAAATCCAAAATTCCATTTTGTGCACCTTGCAGACACAAAGAGCTATCAAAACACGCCTAACGCAAGACATTGTATGACAACCATCAACTGCTATAAAAGTTAAACAAATGCCGCAATACCTATTTAAGTTATGTTATTCTCTATAACGTACAGATATGTGGACGTAGATGTGAAAGTCGTCGTGTTCCAAATAATTAATGTATCACAACCAGAAATGACGTTAAATGGTCTACCAGCCCATTAAGCCGCCTAAGCTGGAATATACGCTTACTATCAGGTCCTCAGCCACATCGTTCATGTTCGGGCCTCCAATAGCTAAAGCTTAAACAAAATGGCCCAAACTATTACGAAGTATGGAACCCCAACATTGCAGTGTGACAGTATGACAGAGCCGATTTGCAGAGACGAAGATATCTATGTCGTAATACACGGAAAACAGAGATGAAAGAATGTGATAAAAGCAGCAATAGCGGTGAGACATTATCGATAATTGCCGAAGTGATGTTATTATTTTCCATAACAGAGTAGTTGAAAAGAAACATACAAGTCATTGTGTAAATATCCGAACAGAATTGCACAGGGAACAAACTGACGATCCGTTCTGTACTATTCTCCATTCAGGTAATACAATCTTCTTTAGCCAAGGAAGACGTAAGAAGTTTCCTGTAGTCACATGTCTGGTCAATTTATAAAAACTGTAAGACGATTACCAATGACATTTTCCCACTCCTGGGATTGTGATTTGACATATGTAATATAAGATACAAGTTTTACTCTACAGCTGGAGATCACCCACGATAAACAGTCAACCCTAACTTTCTTATCGGTATAATATAACCCCAGGTCACTTTATATGAGAGATGTCGCCTCCCAACGAACATCACTCTGCACATAGAAAAAACTTTATAGAACTATCAAAGCTGGTTGGTTCACATAATGTAGGTTTACAGTATAGTTTCGTGAGGTAGAACAGTATGTGACTTCCACGTGCACTGTGTACACATTATTGGTGTCATTGCATACTGCGCAAAAAAATGGCGGCGAATAACAACATAACGGGATAATTAAGTGGTAAATTCTGCGATTTTGTTTATTTATTTTTATTTATTTTATTTACACGTCAAGTTCCGTAGGACCAAATTGAGGAGCATATCTCCAAGGTCATGGAACGTGTCAGTACATGATATTACAACATAACAGTAGTAACTGATAAAAATAAAATGTTATGAACCCAAAAAAGTCAAGCCATAAGTTTAAGTGCACGCAATCAACAATACAACCTAAGAATCAGCTTAATTTTTCAAGGAACTCCCCAACAGAATAGAAGAGTGACTCATGGGGAAATTCTTGTGGTAGCTTATTGAAAATGGATACAGCAGTATTCTGCACGCCTTTCTGCACAAGAGTAAAGGAAGTCCGATCCAAATGCAGGTTGAATTTCTCCCGAGTATTAACTGAGTGAAAGCTGCTTATTCTTGGTAATAAGCTGATATTGTTAACACGAAACGACAGGAAAGAATATGTACGTTGAGAGGTCAATGTCAAAACACCCAGACTAGTGAACAGTGGTCGACAAGAGGTTCACGCACTTTTTTACACCACTTATTGCCCGAACCACCCGTTTCTGAGCGAGAAATATCCTTTTAGAATGAGAAGAGTTACCCCGAAATATAATACCATACGACATAAGCGAGTGGAAATAAGCAAAGTAGACTAATTTTCGTGTCGAACAATCACTTACTTCAGATATCATTCGAATAGTAAAAATGGCAGCATTAAACCCTTGAACAAGATCCTGAACGTGGGTTTTCCTCGACAGTTTAATATCTATCTGAACACCTAGAAATCTGTACTGCTCAGAGTATCAAATTGAGACAGACAAGACTGTACCACAGACCTTATTCTGAAGACCTACGCTTACGCTGTTTTAATATAGCACTTCCGTCAGACTCAGAGTAACTTGTTATAGCCTTATGCAGACAGAACATGGTTAATGGTCTACATGTACGCCAGCAGACAAACAGGGATAACGTTGTTAAACACCACACACCGCCTGTTCTGTACGTTATATGGAAGCAGTTGGCACAGAGTAGTAATACTCCTACTCAGTACTCGCCACTACCAAGTCGCGACATAGTTTTGTTGCCATTGCAGCCCCAGAGACTTCCGACCAAATGCTAGCAGAGCTGACGGAATCACAGCGTACAAGTCTAGGAGGAGGCACATTACCGGATTGGATGCTCGAATACAATGAGTGGAACAAACTATAACTGAGTGATAGTAAATTGTCATCTGTCATTCATTTCTGAAGTGCTGTAAACGATTCGAATATAGCAGGAAGGCGGAGCTGCAGCGGTGTTAGTGATCAACAGCAAACCGATACTGCGGACATAATGCTCTCAAACCATGTCATTCTATGTATAATACATCATCAAGTTCGCGTGGATGGTTAGCAAGCCTACAAGATTACCTCACAATAGTAGCATATCCCAGTAGTGATGTAAGTGTTGTTATCTAATGGGAGTTTCTAAATAAGGTCTGCACCTCATAGTCTGAACGTTACTGTGCATGATTCAGACACTCATAATACCACTTTTTAAAAGACATATACACTGAAGCGCCAAAGAAACTGGTATAAGCATGCGTATTCAAATACGGTGCAGAGATATGTAAACAGGCAGAATACGGCGATGCGGTCGGCAACGCCTGTATAAGACAACAAGTGTCTGGCGCAGTTGTTAGATCGGTTGCTGCTGCTACAACGGCAGATTAAAAAATGGTTCAAATGGCTCTGAGCACTATGGGACTTAACTTCTGAGGTCATCAGTCCCCTAGAACTTAAAACTACTTAAACCTAACTAACCTAAGGACATCACACACATCCATGCCCCAGGCAGAATTCGAACCTGCGGCCGTAGCGGTCGCGCGGTTCCAGACTGTATCGCCTAGAACCGCTCGGCCACCTCGGCCGGCCAACGGCAGATTATCCAGATTTAAGTGAGTTTGTAACTCACTTAAATCTGGATAATCTGCCGTGGTGTTATAGCCGGCGCATGAGCGTTGGGACACAGCATCTCCGAGGTAGCGGTGAAGTGGAGATTTTCCCGTGCGACCATTTCACGAGTGTACCGTGAATATCAGGAATCCGGTACAACATCATATCTCCGATATCGCCATGGCCGGAAAAGATCCTGCAAGAACGGGACCAACGACGACTGAAGAGAATCGTTCAATGTGACAGAAGTGCAACCCTTCCGCAAATTGCAGTAGATTTCAGTGCTGAGCCATCAACAAGTGTCAGCCTGCGAACCATTCGACGAAACATCATCGTTATGGGCTTTTGGAGCCGTTGGCCCACTCACGTACCTTTGATGACTGCACGACACAAAGCAGTGTCATGAGTGTGCCCGTCAACACCGTCATTGGACTGTTGATGAGTGGTAACATGTTGCCTGGTTGGACGATTCTTGTTTCAAGTTGTATCGAACGGATGGACGTGTACGGGTATGGAGACAACCTCCTGAATCCATAGACCTTGCATGTCAGCAGGAGCCTGTTCAAGCTGGTGGAGGCTCTGTAATGGTGTGGGGCGTGTGCAGTCTGATACATCTAGATACAACTCTGACAGGTAACATGCAAGTAAGCATCCTGTCTGATCACCTGCATAGATTCATGTCCATTGTGCATCCCGACGGACTTGGACAGTTCCAGCAGGGCAATGCGACACCCCACACGTCCAGTGGCTCTTCTGAGTTTAAACACTTCCGTTGGTCACCAAACTCGCCAGACATGAACATTACTGAGCATATCTAGTGTGCATTGCGACGTGCTATTCAGAAGAGATCTCCACCCCCTCGTACTCTTCGGATTTATGGACAACCCTGCCGGATTCATGGTGTCAACTCCCTACCCAGCACTACTTCAGACATTAGTCGAGTCCATGCCACGTCGTGTTGCGACACTTCTGCGTGCACGCGGGGGGCCCTACACGATAGCAGGCAGGTGTACCAGTTTCTTTCGCTCTTCAGTGTACAATACATCATGAAGTTCGTGGGTACGGTTGCAAACTGCTCATAACTGCATACGTGAACTTGCTTACAAAAAAGACATTTATTGTGCTTTACAACAAATACACATTAATTTGTTAACTGTGAAGTTTAAAATGTCGCAAAGGCAAAAAAATGCACTGAATAAAATCTTGTCGGTTTCCAAACAGCGGCAGTTCGAATAATATTCTTGAGCTTTCTATGACTATCTATGCCATCGACGTCAGGAGTAAAACCACTGACTGCCAGAGGTGGCACATTTTTCCGCTTATCTAGTCACGATTGCGGCCTCTGGCACCAATCAGAAAGGGCCGTAATGACGCGTGCGCGGAAGGTGAGTTGGGCAGCTCATAGCAGAATTTTATCCGAATTGATGCAGCTTGAAAATCGAGAAGATTTTAGTCAGACATACGGTTACGAAAGACTTTGAGGACAAAAAATTACACTGCTTGCTGATACTGTCTTAATTACGTTGATTCCATACTCTAACTGTAGGGTTCGATTCCCGGCGGGGTCAGGGATTTTCACCTGCCTCGAGATGTTATCCTCATCATTTCATCATCATTCATGAATGTAGCGAGATTGGACTGGGCAAAGGTTGGGAATTTGTACGGGCGCTGATAACCGCGCAGTTGAGCGCCCCACAAACCAAACATCATCATCATCATCATCATCTAACTGTAAGTACTATAGGCTCCTACACACGACACACGAGTAAATGGAGAGTGCACATTTAATACGGGTAGTAATGTGTACACATGGATGGAACATTGCAGCCACCTCGTCCTGGAAGCAAATTTTACACAGACGAGTACCCTCAACCACATGCAGTTCAAGTGACGCTGCTTTGTTCAGAATATCTGAATGGTTCAAATGGCTCTGAGCACTATGGGACTTAACATCTGTGTTCATCAGTCCCCTAGAACTTAGAACTACTTAAACCTAACTAACCTAAGGACATCACACACATCCGTGCCCGAGGCAGGATTCGAACCTGCGACCGTAGCAGTCGCGCGGTTCCGGACTGCGCGCCTAGAACCGCTACAGATAGTATCCACAAAGTCAGTGCCCTTCACACGAATGAGAAACAGACATGTGTGCTGTCCATGGATCTTCCTTTTCATGCCAGTGCTTCAAACCACCACCACAACGAAAACAAACTGTTTCATCACCACTACCACTGTAACAGTATCCCGCTCCAGTTACCTCATCCTGTCGCTGCTTAATAGCAAGAGGCCACTATTGAACGACGCTAATCTAGCCTCCTGCGTATTGTATTTAGGCCCTATATATATACCCGCATGGTTACATGACCATTATTGATCTGCAATTAAAGTGGACTGGAATAACAAAATAACAAGGCACACTGTTGCACCATGGGAAGCTAAAGTGGAATCGGAGAACTGACGACTCAGCACAACGATACTACGCCTGTTGCGACCTGATCGTGCAACCTGAGAGACAGGTCAGGTCCGCAAGGCTCTTCTTGGTACCAGCCAATGTTGAGAACCTGAGGACTGACGTCCTGGCACCGTGCCTGTTGGAACCTGCTGGTGCAACTAGCGAACAGGCGGGTCTCCCACTTAGTAGCAACAGCTGTACCGTAAGTAGCAATCGACCGCTTGCACTTTGACTGTCGTATTAACGATGTATCCAAAATTATTACTCCTGTTCTTCAAGGTAAACACAGAAGAACTATGTTAAATACTGCCTGAAGCCTGTAAGCGAGAAATTGGAAAATAGGAAGTGAACAAACAAATACAAATATCGGTGGACTGCATGATGGTATTTTGCAGAAGCAGCCAGACTAGTGAATACGCTCACATCACAGCTGACCACATGCATTTTCATGCCATAGCTGCCACAGACAGCCCTCAGCGCTCGCGCTAAGCACAATACATGAAACGTCTGACGCCCGACGCCCAACTCCTGTCCCCTGCTGTCTAACGCATTAGTTAAACATTAAAAGCAAAAGACGGAGATACTTATTAACTGGCAACTAGACAAAACATTATATATATACTACGGCTTTATTCAACATTTAAACGTCACTACAGATATTCGGATTTGGGTTATGACATGTTCTATGTGCCTGCCATCATTGGCGATGATGAGGTGCAGACGAATAGCGAAATTCTGCATGACCCGCTGAAGTGTCAGAACATAGATGCTATCGATGACCTCCTGAATGGCTGTCTTCAGCTGAGAATGGTTTTTGAGTTATTGTTGTACATCTTGTCTTCAATATAGCCCCACAAAAAGGAGCCGCATGTGTTCAAACCCGGAGAATATGGCGGCCAATCGAGGACCAGGCCAATGGCCTCTGGGTACCCCAGAGCCAGAATGCGATCCGCAAAATGCTCCTCGAGGACGCCGCTTTACCTGGACCAGCACACGGGATAAGGAGACCAAGCTCCCACACCACGTCCACCCGCTAATAAAGCGGTTAGCCGGCCCCAGAATACCCGGCGCCGCCAGTTTCTAAAGAAGTGTCATTTCGCATTCAGTCACGGCATTCCCACCCTCTTGCTTCGGCCACCAGCGGAACACGGCCGACCTCCAGATTGGTGGCCCATAAACCACTGCCCTGCCATGCCCACAGCCTGCTTCGGTGACTACAAGGAATCCTCATATTCACTAGCTGCTCAGAGAAATTTCTAAAGCTGCCCCTAATGCAATGGTCACCGCCAGAGTCCAAAAATCTGTCTCTATAGACGAGCTTAATTCTACTACTGCTACTCAAGTCATTCAAGTACTGTGAGATCAATCAGTGGTTTACCCTAACCCTAATAGTCCATCAGACTAATATCAATCAGGGAAAATTTAGATACACCAAAGGCGAATGAAATTGTATGATAATCACCGAAACAAAATGAAAGGGGAGGTGCCTGACGGGTATTGTCACGGCAGCGGTCTGCTCGGAAGGCACCGCCACCTTTCACGCTAACACTACCAGAGCAAAAGAAACTTAACCTGTATATGCTTAAAGTTCATAGACTTTCGGAAAAATAGCACACACTTGCCACAGTTGCACATGAGGTAATGTCTGAAGCGGAGATACAAACAGAGGGTCAGGAGGATAAGTTTTATGGTTTTGAAGTTAATAATTCTTTAGAACACCTTACAGTAGAAGAAACGAATACTCTAGTAAAAGAGTGCATATTTCTTACGACAGATTATTGAACTATCTTAACAAATGGTTCAAATCTAGTGTCCATGCTAAATTTATGTCAAACAGAACTATTTTCATTTAATGACTTGGCCGAAGTAGGAAAGAAATTGAAAATTAGTTTCGATGGAAACGAATTGCATGATGAGTTTTCTGCTTTGAAATCGGTAGTATCAGATCTTGATAGGGAGATTAATAATTGATGTAAAGTGTGGAGTAAGTTTTCCGAAAACACATATGCATCAAATCTGTTCAGAATAATGCAGCTTGTCCTCGCAATTCCTATCCGTAACACACACGTTGAACGTGTGTTTCGCGTGATGAGTAAATTATGGTCAGATGATAAAAGCATAATGTCTATTGTACTTGTGGAAGCCGAGATCTGTGTTCAGATGAATTTGGGAAACAACATGTGAAGATTTCTACAGTGTGGTTCTTAAAAACAAAGCTCTCTTGAATGCAGGTCCTCAACAAGATATGAATACTAAGTTATGCGTTTCTAACAGTAATTTTTTGCTATTTTTTTATTTGGTTTATTATAGTTTGGGTAACGGCAATGCCAGCCTTAGTAGCTGATTAGCAGTTGTTTTGGTATCATGGTCGTTTTCAAACATTACTGTTCCACACAAAAACAGTGCGACTTTGGTAACTCTCTGCATGAGCTATTTCTCAAATGTTCTCGTCGTGGGTGCGCTTGATGAATTTGGGTGGAGGTAATACGTTGCCAGACTCTCTGTGGAAAGTACGCTCTGGCGAATCCTGCTTCGGGCATGGATGTGTGTGATGTCCTTAGGTTAGTTAGGTTTAAGTAGTTCTAAGTTCTAGGGGACTGATGACCTCAGATGTTAAGTCTCATAGTGCGCAGAGCCATTTTTAGTAATATATTCTTAGGATTCTTCCAGAGAATCTCTGTCTGGCGTCAATGTGACTGACATGATGCTGAGCATGGTTAGTGATGCGCACTATGCTTCTCATCATGAGATGATTAAATCACTTCAGAAGTACCTTGAACAAAGCTACGACTGGTATGCCCTCGTGCACTCTTGAGAGAACATGTTGTGTTGCTTGTCTTGAGTGCCTCTGCACGTTCCCTAATGCCGTCGTTGTTTCCTTTTTCTCCTTCAATGAAAAATTGTCTCATTGTGGTCTAACACGAGTATCATAGCAAGTATCATAGCAGATAGTAGGCTGGCCTTCCTAGCATGGACACTAGATTTGAACCATTTGTTAA
This sequence comes from Schistocerca nitens, assembly GCF_023898315.1. Lineage (NCBI taxonomy): Eukaryota > Metazoa > Arthropoda > Insecta > Orthoptera > Acrididae > Schistocerca > Schistocerca nitens. The sequence continues at coordinate 562,073,241 of NC_064616.1, forward strand.
GAGTGTTTAATAATCTGTCGTAACAAGTGTGCACTTTTTTACTAGAATAGTCTTTTCTTCTCCTGTAACGTGCTATAAAGAGATATTATGTTTACAACCACGTCACTAGGGACAAGAATAGCACCAGATAGAGTTTTCGGACCAATCCAGGTCCCGTTTGTTTGAACATGATGGCCACATTTTGATTCGCGTCAGACAGGGGGAGCAGCATCAAAAAAATGGTTCAAATGGCTCTGAGCACTATGGGACTCAACTGCTGAGGTCATTAGTCCCCTAGAACTTATAACTAGTTAAACCTAACTAACCTAAGGACATCACACACATCCATGCCCGAGGCAGGATTCGAATCTGCGACCGGAGTGGTCTCGCGGTTCCAGACTGCAGCGCCAGAACCGCGCGGCCACTTCGGCCGGCGGAGCAGCATCACAGTGACTGCATTCGCACAAGGCATACAGCGTCAGCTCAAGGCCTTACGAAGTGGGATGCTATTGGGTACATCCACAGATCACAGTTAGTGTGTTCCAGGGCACTGTCACCAGTGTCACCTACGTGACTGACGGCCTGCGACCCATAGCCATACCCTTTATGCACAGCATCCCAGGCGCCATTTTTCAGCTAGACAATGCACAACCACATGCTGCTGCACGAACAGGCGCCTTCTTGGTACCACAGGATGTCGGCCTTTCGCCCTGGCCCGCCAGATCACCAGACTTGTCGCCAATCGAAAATGTGTAGGATATGGTGAAACGACCGGCGCATCGCTGTGGCCCAGTGCCATCCACCACAGATGAACTTTGGAACTAGGTGAACGCAGCATGGGTGGCTATACCACAGGACGCCTTTCGCGCCTTATATGCATGTCGATGTCTTCACGCATGGAACATATTATTAGGGCCCATGGCGGACCATGGATCTGCTGAGCAACAGGACACATACTCTACCGAGGTGACTGAACTGCTAATCATTTCTGCAGAACATACTAACGTACATTTCCTGTGAATATCAACGTCCTATCTCTAGTCGTTCAAGGCGTTCCGTTCTTCCTGAACATGAGTGTATTAGGTAACAATTCGAAAGAACATCCATTTATCACTTACGTACATTTGTTTGTATTAACACTTAAACAGTATGTGTTTACATAATTCCAACACAAAAAGGAACCCAGCATACTACACGTACAGAACAGTACTATTGCATTACAACAGTGTCTCGATGTGGCGACCACCAACGCTGTTACAGACGTTTTACCCACGAAGCTTGTTCTGGTGCAGACTCTCCATCTCACCTGGTGTGTCTTCAATTTTTAGTGCAGCGGCCAGAACTCGTGCAAGCAGCTCTTTCTGTCTCGTAAATTAAACTTTCCATACGACGTTATGTGACATCAGGTGACCGTCTGATGTAGTACACGTGATCCTATCTACCCTACTGCATACCAGGACAACTCTGAGTCTTCTCTCTTTCCCACAGCAGACGTAGACGTGGACATGGACGTAGACATCTGAACTGAAACCGTCAAAGAACGGAAATGTTAAGATTCCTAACGTGGGTTTCTATTCAAAATATCATGTACTCAATCCCCTCTACAAGTCCCAGAAGTTTATAACGGGAATTTCCGAACACTCTGTATAGAGAACAAAATTGGTTCTATCAAACTTCGCTGGGGCGCTCCAGACGACATCCCTGTCTCTGATGAACACCCGTCTTCTGTGTCAACGTAATGGGTTCTATTACTCAAAACGTCTCCGAGCCACTCGCATACCTGGGAACCTAATCAGTATGCTCGTACCTTCGTTAACAGTCTGCAGTGAAGCACCATGTCAAATATTTTCTGGAAATCTAGGAATGTGGAATCTGTCTGTTGCCCTTCATCATGGTTCGGAAGATGTCGGGTTCGAAAAGGGAATGCCTTCTAAATCCTTGCTGATTCATGAAGAGAAGCTTTTCGTCTCAAGGAAATTTACTGTATACGAACTTAGAATATGATCAAGAATCCTGCAGCAAACCGATGTTAAGGATATTGGTCAGTAATTTTTCGGATCCGTTCTTTTTCCTTTTTTATATACCGTGTACACCTGCGCTTTCTGTCTGTTGCTAGGACGTTTCGCGATAAAAACAGGCTACGTAAGGAAAAATGCCGTAGAGAACCCCTTGTGAGATCGAGCTGGGACTCCATCGGACCTGGCGATTTATTTGTTTCCAGCCCCTCAAATGTTCAAATGTGTGTGAATTTATAAGGGACCAAACTGCTAATGCCATCGGTTCCTAGATTTACACACTACTTAAACTAACTTAAACTTACTTACGGTAAAGACAGCTCACACACCCATGTCCGAAGGAGGAATCGAACCTCTGGCGGGAGGGGCCGTTCAGCTCTTCCAGCTGCTTCTCAATGCCAGGGATGCCAATTTCTAGATGCTCCACACGGGAGTCTGTGCAACGGTCGGACTATAGTATGTCTGTACGACAGTTCTCCGAGATCGATTTTTTAAATACGAAATTTAAAATTTCAGCTTTCCTTTTGCTATCTCCCATTGCAACACCAGACAGTTCGACGAGTGACTAAATAGCATTCGACCTGATTAACAATTTTACATAGCACCAGAATTTTCTCTGATTCTTGTCAAAGTGTTTTGCTAACATTATACTGTAGAAGTTGAATACTCAGCGTATCGACTTTGTTATAGCAATACGAATTTTTACTAACTTTTGTCTGTCGACACCTCTGCATACTTTTTTGAACAGACAGTGCAAAAATGTCTTTTTCCTCAGAATTTTCCAAATTTTATTACTAAACCACGGAGGGTCTTCTCTGTCCTTAATCCACTTACTCGGCACATATTTCTCCTGAGTACGTTATACAATCAGTTCAAATTTTGTCCATAATACCTCTACGTCCATCATACTGGGACTAAATTATGTCCATTCTTTGTCTAAGTAGGATGCTAACAACGGCAAATCTGCTCTTTCCAGCATTAAAACTCTTCTAGCGTTCTTAATGGCTTCATTAACCTTATTAACTATCGTCGTCATAATGACATGATTATAATCCCTGTCTCTATACTTACACTGTCGATAAGGTCAGGCCTATATGTAGTTACAGGGTCTAAAATATTTCCATTGCTTGTGGGTTGTCGACGAAGCTGCTCAAGACAGCTTTCGGAGAGCGTGTTCAGAAATACTTCACAAGACCCCCTCTCCCAGCTAACAGCAACGACTCGATAAACACCGCAGTCTATACTAGATAAGTTAAAGTCGATTCCAACTAACACTGAATGAGCGAGTTATTTCCTCGCTACTGAAAGCTGACCTTCTTTGAATGATTCTACAACTGTTACAGCGTTATCGGGTGGGCGGTAAGAAATTCGGTGATTGAGCTCACCAGGGCTGGTTACTCTCCTCCATATAATTTAGCAGACGCAATTTGATCTCAATAGAGATAATATTTTTAACGATTACAGTGTACACTCTCCAAAATGGTTCAAATGGCTCTGAGCACTATGGGACTTAACATCTGAGGTCATCAGTCCCCTAGAACTTAGAACTACTTAAACCAAACTAAACTAAAAAAGGACATCACAAACATCCATGCCCGAGGCAGGATTCGAACCTGCGACCGTAGCGGTCGTGCGGTTCCAGACTGAAGTGCCTAGAACCGCTCGGCCACACCGGCAGGCGTACACTCTCCCTCTCTGTCTGTCTTTTCGATAGACGTTTTATGACACGATATCCCAAAAACGTCCTCACACAACATCGTGTATCTTTTGATCATCTCAGGAGCATTCTCTGAGAGCCTGGTGCAGTTGTTACTGATGATGATTTCGCTACACATCTTCTTGGCCTCAGGAACTTTTTCTGGGTTTTTGATGGTGCTGCTATTAATTTTGCTGTGGATCTTTTTGACGTTAGGTTGCTTACTTCTGTTGTTGACAAGGCTTATTAAGGAGGGATCATGTATTCATTAGCTGTAGGGTCTTTTTCGTTGTCCTTACTTTATTGCAGGATTCGTGCTTGGGTTGGTCAATAATGGTTTCAGTACGCAGTGGATTGACTTTCGTAAATGTTTTCGTCTCACTTTTCTTTGATAACCCGTTTGTAATGAGCAGATGTTTAGGATTTGGTTTTCAGGCATCCTAAAACAGAAATTATTTTCGCTGCTAGTAACTGTTTTTCTATTTAGCTAAAGTGTTGTCCATGATTCGCATGAATTCTGAATCTCAAGTAACTTATACACACAATTTCAAAATTCTTAAAATTCCTGCAAAAACAAATACTTGCTGGTTTGTGCTGCAGATTCGTTGTTGACACACGATTGTGACGGTAAGTCATAACGTTGTGGAGTGTTTATGATTATTATATTAGTGTGTGTTAGATGTTCTATACAGTCTTATAGAGCTTTATCAGCTATTTGCGACTCGTTTCCGTATATTTGAATGTGCTGTCAACACAATAAAGGCATAGAAATTAAGGTTGGCTCACGCGGTCCCTGTCTTAATGAAGGTTGAGATTTTTTTCCTTGTGATTTCGTTGATGCCACTTCCATGACTGGCCCCACAGTTATCACTGTTCCTTCGTTCTCTTGTTTTGTCTTTATATAGCACTGCTGCATTTCGCCTGGGCGTTTAATACGTTAGTGGAAACATTTGGTTTAGTTAACTCAGGCTAAATTCAGTTGACTTCATTTACAACATACCTGTTTTACTCTTTAATTACGGGTCTGATTCTCAAGGTAGCGTTGTTAGTGGCCTCTTGTTAATCTTCATACATGGCCAGGCCACTGAATTGTTTCTCACTGGGATAGTGCTCTCAGGATTATGTAAAACGCCGTTTTGATTGTTAGAAGATTGCGTTGTACACATTAATGATCGTTCCAGTTCACTGACGGATTTGTTAGCTTCATCGAGGGGTGTTATGCTCATTCAAGAGAAAACTCTTTAAGACCGATCTCATGACAGTGTTAATAGATGAACTCATTTGCATGAAATAAAAATAGTGCTGATTTTAAGACTGACGGCCTGGATTCATTAAGAGAATGACTTACGAAGACTGAGCGAGGTGGCATAGTGGTTAGCACACTAGAGTCGAATTCGGGATGACAACGGTTCAAACCCGTGTCCGGCCATTCTGATTTAGGTTTTCCGTGATTTCCTTACATCACTTCACACAAATGCCGGGATGGTTCCTTTGAAAGGGCACGGCCGACTTCCTTTCCCGACCTTTCCCTAATCCGATGGGACCGATGACCTCGCTGTTTGATCCCCTCCCCCGAATCAACCAACCAACCAAGTTACGAGGAGAACATGGCAAGCCCCACAACCTGATTTCCCAGAAACTTCGCTCAGTGGCAGTGGGGTCTAAATAAGCGAACACTTGTCTCGGCTTATCTTTAGATACTCGACCGCATTTGAGAAAACGACAGTCAAAGTTTTCTATAGACTTTAGGTGTCGTTTAGTGCGTTAAGTGTTAAACCGAAGCGGTGTCATAGCAGCTAGCATCGCGGTTCACGCTTCTGCGCCCCGTGTTCGAAACATGATTATTGTTTTGTTTTTGATTAATATACTCATGTCCGTAGAAGACTGCTACACGAATGTTTCTTATCTGCTTAGCGGACGCAAAGGCGTTATATCAATTCTAAAATTACAACTAGGTTTTACAATACATGTCATGTACATGACTTATGTGTGAATTTATTTTCTGAGTTTAAAATCTTTTAAAATTCTCATAGTCTTATATTTCATTCTTATATCAATTTTTATATTAACTTTTATATGAGTTCTTGCATTCATTCTTATATTTAATTCCTATATTAATTCTCATATTTTATTCTTATGCTTATTCTTCTGAAAGATTTGTTGCGTTCCCTTGGATGGTACCGAAAGTAGAAACATTTGAAACATAGAAATTTCGAACACCTTGAGCATAGGGGGAAGATGGGTTTACCAGACTCACAGTTCTTGGTATGAATCTCATTCGGGAAAGAAACGTCGTTTACATTGCTAAGAATTTCAAGTGTTGGTAAAAATTTCGCTTCAAACCAAGCATAATGGACCACTTTTCCAAAAGTATAAGTAAGCAACACAGTAAATGTTACTGGCAGGACACAATATAGGAATTCCACCGAAAACAACTTCAAATACTTTTCTCATCTATTTATTTTGTTTCATTAATTCACCAGACAAACAATAGTAGACGAATAAGGACAATATTATTTCAACATACACAGGAAAAAAGCATTCGTGAAGTAATATTCTGCACACATGGCTAGATAAATGAAGAAAAAAAATCGGCTTTCGAACACAGGGTGCAAAAGCCTGAAGCCACGACGCTAGCGTCGGTCCCACCAGTATAGTTGTCTTGCGTTGAAAGACATGTAAACTACGTCGAAGCCTTTGACCGTCGTTTTCTCATAAACCGTCGAGTATCTTCAGGTAAGCTTATTTTGACCCCTTCTGCAATTAGTAAAGTTTCAAGCAACTCAGGTTATGGCGCTTGCCGTGTTCTCCGCGTAAGTCAGTCTTTTAATGAATGCAAGCCGTCACTTTCAGAATCAGCAGTATTGTCTTTCAAATAAATGAGTTCATCTATTAACACTGAGATGATGTCGCTCTTCATGAACAGAACGTCCCTTTGCACACAGCCCTATTTTCTGTTTTTTTTTTCAGCATTCACACAACTATTGTATTACTTGATATTTAAAACGCATAATTCCCTTCGTTGCTCGTTTTCCACAACAACAAACGTTTTCTTCTAAAACACAGATGTATTTGTGACAAGACGTTGTTGCTGTACACTCCAACTCATCGACGTGTTTGTTTGCTTTCGTTGTGCTTATTTAGGTCACTTCTGTTATTATATAACACGAGATGCACGTATTTTCACTGTGAATGCTAAGGTTTTTGCAACATCGCCGTTTTCGCTTTATATTACTTACAGAGTTCTGGAATTTGCGATATTCTGTACTCTCGGCACCATTACCCTGATTGTGTCACACTACTGAGAACGACAAACTTAGATCTGTCTGCTAGGAAGTATCTATTAACCTGAAGAAATGTTTCATGCGCACTTTTTAAGCTATCGTAATAACACAGCACGCGACGGCAGTCACTTTGATGCTAAAACAGTGCCTCAGAGGTGGCTTCGCGTCCAAGACAAGCTACAACCTCTCTAGCCAGGATTCAAGGTTGGTCTTCGCACGAGGGGGGATATTCAAGGCAACGTGATTCATAATGCAGCTAGACCGAGCACTAAAAGCACTGCGCGTTCTATTTAGCAAGCACTCGTTGATGAACTTGCGCTTCTTGCTTTTAAGACGTCTTCTTTTCTGCGTCTGTAATAATGGAATACCACACACAAGTTTTTCGCGCCTTAATAATAGGTTTCATAGTGTTAAATTCGAACTGCTGGACGCTCGTGAAGCTGTCTGCCTACGGTGCCACTGTTCACGGCAAGACAGTCGACGGCGGGTACAAAGTGTTCAAGTTAACGGTGAGTGCCGGCCAGAGTGGCTCAGCGGTTCTAGGCGCTACAGTCTGGGACCGCGCGACCGCTACGGTCGCACATCCTTAGGTTAGTTAGGTTTAAGTAGTTCTAAGTTCTAGGTGACTGATGACTTCAGAAGTTAAGTCCCATAGTGCTCAGAGCCATTCGAACCATTTAACGGTGAGTCGTGCACGCATCCCGCGGTACACACGCGGTGTAGAAAAACGGTGCACTAAGGATGAAAATGTCACTGAATCCCAGACTTCAAACTTTCCTGCAGTGGTAGCTGCATGACTCAACTGTGTTATTTCCAGCCGATCCATGGTTGCTGGGGCGCCGCTTACCCGTGCCTGCAGTGGAGTTGGTGACGGCTATGGTTCAGTGGGGGACAACGTTTCAGCCTTTATGGGCACCTCATGCCGACAATGGTCAAGCTTTGGCAGTTACTTAGCGAGAAGGTCTGAGGCGTCGATAGGAGCTGGAAGTATCTTAAGGGGTTGACGTCACTGTTTATTGTCGACCTCTGTTGGTTGGCAGGTAGGCTGTCAGGCAGGCTTCTCCCGGGCCTGGTTGTACGAATCGTGCCCAGTTGGCTGCTGAGGGTGAGTGGGGAAGGGGGAGGGGTGCTATGTCTCTTCGCAACCGGCGTTGATAGTGATGTCTCACTATGTGCTGCAAGCTCAAATATTTGCCGCCTCCTATAACCAACGACGACACCTTGGATCCACAGGGGGTTCCGACCGAAACTACGATCCCAAACGTGGGATCCCACGTGCTGATAAGGCTGTGTACATGGGCAGTGGGACCGCTGAGTCGAGCACTGCTGGTCGCAGAGGGTGCAGAGTCTGCATCCGTGTAAAATTTTGGCCGGACTACCGTTAATAGCAACGAAGCAGTAGGTTGCGAGAAAGCTGGTGAGTGCTTTCCCGGAGTCGACTACCATCATTATGTTGCGGATCTGTATTCTGAAGGTCCCAGCCATCTGCTCGGCTTTCGAATTGGATGCTGATTGGAGAGGAGCCCTAGTCAGTTTCTAACCGTTGCATTTACAAAAATCCTGAAAAGTAGCTGCTACAACTGAAGGCCTTCTCGGAAATCAGAATGGAAGATGCTGTCTCTATTATAAATATGGTGGTGAGAGTGTAGATGGTAGCTGGTATGACTGTGGTAGCTATCTGTGCCACATATGGAAAGTCAGAGAGGGTGTCAACAACTAGCAACTACAGTGCTCCTCAGAATGGTCCTGTGAAATCAATATGTACTCTTTGTCAGGGGTGGTCAAGGCGTGGCCAGAGATTGAAACACTGCTCCAGGGCTGACTGACTGTGGACGTAGGCCTGGTAGTTCGTGACTTGGCCAGTATACTTTATTGCTGCGATATTGTTTTTATTCTGCACATTCCCAACATGTAGTGTGGAGGAGCTTCACTATGCTGGTGCTGGACTGGAGTATGGCCAGAATTACCACCCCACACACAGATTCGCCAGTGGTTAACAATATCAAGCCAGTATCATAACGAAAAATATGTGCCTCATGCAGGGGTCTGCGGCCTTAGGTAGGTGTTCTGGTCACGCCCGCTGTGCGACAGATAACACTTTGCGGAGTAAAGGATAACGGCCTGTTTATGTTGGTATTCGATCGCCATAACTGGGAATTTGTCGAGGGTGTGTAGCTCATCGGCATCTAATGCAGAACACAGTGCTTCGTCCCTGTCATATTCTGCATCTGGGTTGTATGACAAGTGGAAAAATGCATCCGCGTTTGAATGCTCAGTGGTGAGCCGATAGTGGATCTCGGAATTGTAGTTACTAAGGAACAACACCCACTCTTGCAGCCACTGCGCCATCTTGTCGGGAATTTCAAGTGGCTACTGAATAGAATCAGTGGCTTGTGATCAGTGATCAGGTGAAACTCAGTGCCACAGAGACACAGATGAAGCTTCTTGATGCTGTGTATGACAGCCAATGCCTCTTTCTCTATATGCTAGTAATTTCACTATATGGCATATAATGTCTTAGACATAAATTCAAGGAGCTGTTTTGTGCCATCGGCCTATTTTTGGAACAGCTCTCCGCCTATTCTACAATCTGACTTATCAGTAGCAAGCATTAGCCTTTGGCCCGGTTTGAACATTGCTAAACAAGGAGACAAACAAGTCACTTTTTAAGTTGCAAGAAAGCTTTCTGGTGCGCCTCTGACAACTCGAATTTAACTCCTTTTTCATGCAATTGATTACGCGGGTAGGAAATATGGACTGCTTTGGGAATGAATTTCGTATAATAATGAACTTTACCCAGGGACGATTGTAGTTGAGGTTCCTAGGAGCTGGTAAGTTATTGATTATGTCCACATGATCCTGTATGCACGTGAGCCCTTACTTACTCAATACACTCTAAGACAAAAACAAAAATGTCTCTGGATAGCTCCCCAATTGAGAACGTTTGGAGCGTTATGGGCAGAGCCGTCCAACCAGCTCTGGATTTCGACGATCTAAGGCGCCAATTAGACAGAATCAGGTACGACAACCCTCAAGAGACCATAAACTAATATTCATACATGCATCGACGGAAAGTACTCAATTGTAAATTTGTAGGCCGATTGAAGAATGTGTGACGCTGCTGCGCATTTTCACCACGCAGCTTGCAAGGATAATAAATAGGGGACATATCGATACCAAGGCATAAAGTCTTTGAGAATTTCATTCTGTGTCCTTAGCAGGACAGTAACTATGCCTCGCAGACATGACTGAGGTAGAATTGTCTTCATTGATGAGTCCCGCTTCGAGCTGAGCCAATGAACAGCGAAGACGTGTCTGAAGACGCCCTGGACAGAGATAGGATACCAATATGACTGTGACACGCCTTACGGCCTGACATCTCATTTCGTAGCTGGACTCCTTGTGATGGCAACCGCGGCGCCCTTACAACACAGCAGTATGGCGACGATATTGTACGCCCCTATTTGTTGCCCTTCGTGGCACGCCATCCTGGCCAAGATAATGCCCGCCCGCACACGGCGAGAGTTTTTACTGCTTGTCTTCGTGTTTGCCAAACCATACGTTGACCAGCAATGTCTCTGGATAGCTCCGAAATTGAGAACGTTTGGAGCGTTATGGGCAGAGCCGTCCAACCAGCTCTGGATTTCGACGATCTAAGGCGCCAATTAGACAGAATCAGGTACGACAACCCTCAAGAGACCATAAAACAACTTTTTCAAGCAACGCTAAGTCGAAAAACTGCTTGCATAAAGGCCAGAGGTGCAGCAATACATTATTGATTTGCTCAACTTATGTAGCTCTTTCAATTGACTAAATCATCCAAGTTTTCTGAAATTATAATCATTTGTTTGTTTGTACATCTACATCATATCTACCTATTTCCGTCCCGTTTGGATAATTGCTTCATGGTGCGTCGGTTTTTCTGTCTTACAGTGTATATGTCCATGGTACTTTACACTTGGCTCAAAGAAACTACATTCACGAAGGCGACACCGTCACGCTTGTATGCATCTGGAATTCTGGCTGCTGCTGCATTCGTTTCCAGTTGCACCATGAACTTTTGTACATCGTCTGTTGCTGTTATTGCCGGCAGATGTGGCCGAGCGGTTCTAGGCGCTTCAGTCTGGAACCGCGTGACCACTACGGTCGCAGGTTCGAATCCTGCCTCGGGCATGGATGTGTGTGATGTCCTTAGGTTAGTTAGGTTTAAGTAGTTCTAGGTTCTAGGGAACTAATGACCTCAGATGTTAAGTCGCATAATGCTCAGAGCCATTGTTTTGTTGCTGTTATTGACACCGGCAAGATAGAATGCACCGCGCTCGTTGCTGCTCTTGTCTCCCGCTGGCCAAGGCAGACACTTGCTATGTGTCTCGATTTGCGGCATGTAAAACAGCTGACGTCATGGACAGGGCAGTGACGTCGTTCACGCCTTGGAACACAATCTCGGTACGTTTTGATTGCACTGACTTTTCTTGGAGTCTTTTATAACGACGTGGAGAAAACTTTTGTACGAGCTTCCTCTCAATTTGGGACACCCCGACAGCGAAGAGTTTGCTCACGCCTGCCAACAATGAGGGAAGTGGACCGCTAACTACTGCTGTGACTACTGAGTCCTGCTTCGCCAGGCTACCAGACGATCCAGTGCTCATAAATTGGGTTACGATGTTGACTAGTTGTCATCAGTTGATCGCAGAATACAACGGCGACTACCACTACTATAACAACTACTGCTACTGCTAAGAAGGCCGACAGCAGAAATACTGTGAAACACAGGTTGCACTGATGTTATTGCCTCGTGAGATTTGGAAGTTTTTAACATATCGCTCAGTGGTGTAACAAATGAGTCGCACTAGCTTCTCTATCACGAGCTAGACGTATAATAAAATCAAGGATTAATGATACTGCATACGATGTGCTACACCAATTACAGGAAGAATCACACTTGAGTGGTAAGCCTTGCAATTCAGCTGCGTATATTTGCTTGCACTGCTTAATATGTAGATTAAATATGAGCCTAGTTTCAACTACGAGGGTTTGGCGTGCACAGTAGTCAGTCAGCAAACCACAAGCATCAGAAAGATCAAATCATTGCTGTCCGTGAGTGTGCGTAATTTTTGCGTCACTTTATACCGTTTGTCTGCCTACGTAGCCGCGTGGTCAGCGTGTCCGGCTGCTATGCGGACGACCCAGCTATGACTCCCAGTACTGCCAGGGATTTTTCCTTTGTGGGAGGACTGAACCGGGCTGTACTCAACCTCGAGAGGTCAACGGAGGAGCTACTTGTATGAGAAGTAACGGCTCCAAGATCAAGAAGGCCAACAACGACCCAGAGAGCGGTGTGCTGACCCCACATCCCTCCTTACTGCAGCCGATGACGCTATTGACAAAGGATAACAGGGTGATCTGTCGGTCCCGACTGTTCCATCACGACCAGAACGAGGAGCTTTCCTTGGCTTTTATACAACTTATTATGAGAAGACAGTAAAAGTGCATTCTGACGTTCATTTTCAGTTACTTGGCTTGTCCTGCAGTGAAGAATAAAATGACGTAAATAAATTTCCCATATCACGTTGGCGTCGTCAAAACAAGCAAACGATTAAGGGAGAGGCAATGATTCTGCATCTGCAGAATCTGTTTGGTTTTGCAGTACTTGGAATAGCAATTCCTGCTTTTAGTGTGCTGCTGTGAGAATTACCACTGCTTTTTCCTGTCGCTGCAGTTGTTATTCGATTTACGGTTGCAACTCCTCTTCCATAACTTTATAAATTCAGGATCCGTGCTTCACGGTGAATAGATGCTCGGAGAGGAAGTCGTCGTCGCCACTTTTCTATCCCACTTGGCGCACGTAGAACACTGTTTACGATCGATCACTCGCACTGACAGTGATGTCGAGACCGGTGGAATAAACAGGCGGTTCCTGTGGTTGAAGAAGACGGCGTTCATGCCGTGTACTGTTAGATAGAAGAAAAGTTCAAACTGTTGCGAAAGTCGTAGTAAGCGTGCGCAGGTGCCCGCCCGGTTAGTCGAGTGGTCTAGCGCACGACTTTCCGGAGTGGGAAGGAGCGCCTGGTCCCCGGCACGAATCCGCCCAGCGGACTTGTGTCTAGGTCCGGTGAGCCAGCCAGTCTGTGGATGGTTTTTAGGCGATATTCCATCTGCCTCGGCGAATGCGGGCTGGGTCCCCTTATTCCGCCTCAGCTACACTATGTCGGCGATCGCTGCGCAAACAAGTTCTCCACGTACGCGTAAACCACCAATACTCTACCGCGCAAACATAGGGGTGACACTCGTCTGGCGTGAGACGTTCCCTGGGGGGGGGGGGGGGGGGGGATCCACCGGGAGCCGAACCTAGGACCCCGGTTAATGTACAATACGCCGGCCGATGTGTCCGAGCGGTTTTAGGCGCTTCAGTATGGAGCCGCGCGACCGCTACGGTCGCAGGTTCGAATCCTTCCTCGGGCATGGATGTGTGTGATGTCCTTAGGTTAGTTAGGTTTAAGTAGTTCTAAGTTCTAGGGGACTGGTGCCCTCAGATGTTAAGTCCCATAGTGCTCAGAGCCATTTGAACCATTTAACTTATAATACATACAGTACAAGTGTGCGCAGACTGTGCAGGACGCGATCCGAATCTAAATACATAAACACAGGGAATAGTCACTCTGTTATAATGGTGCATATCGAACGCTTCAAGCAGCAGCGAGAACAGCTGGACAAGTGCGGAGCCGCGGTATTTAGGAATACTGTCAAGTGTGGATAGGCCCATGTGAGACGCCTGCAGCGGCGGCCACGCCCTCCGCAGGAACAAGCTGCGCCCGTGAGTTGATGCCTGAATGTCCCTGAGCTTCCCTCCATACTGATGCTTGGGCTATCCTGGGAATCCGAATCACTGTCAGATATTAAACCAGGCCTGGCCCAGACTTGCGCGCTCGCGCTCTGCGAGTGCAACCGTCTGCTCGGCTTCCCCCCACCACTGTGCTATTCCGAGCAGGTGTGTGAGTGAAACGACTATATGCTGAAGGCTGCACACGCGGGAAACTTACGAAGACACATTTGCAACACAGTGCGATTACGTCTAAGGCGCGAATACTGCAGCAAACATTTATAAGTAGGATTCTATTGCTAATGTTTATTTTCTACTTTTTGTTTTTCTGCCTAAAGGATGACTTTACTTCTTAATTCAATAAGAGTACAATACAGCGGTAATACAGTGAGTTTAACTACAGACAGCTTAAGTACAATACAGCGGTAATACACTGAGTTTAACTACAGACAGCTGTAAATACATGCATTTAACGTTAAGTTGCGATGTTTATAAATTTATGGATTTTAGAAAATGTCATATACTGGCATTACGGTTCCTGATACAGTCAAACACACATAGCTACGCAGATTAAAATCTGTTAAACCAAAACATTGGCGGGACATCGACAGTTTCATAACAGGAAAAAACCGTCTGTACACACATGTTGAACCGAACACTGACATAACTTAGCGGCTTGCCTGTGCAATCAAGGATGTAGCTCACGAGGAACATTTTATAAGAGTCTTGTAAATACCTGGATTGGACAAACAGGTCATTGAGCCAGGCGCTACAACAAACAATGACGAGGTAAATCAGCAGCCAAAAGCGAGAAATGTCTGACAAACAAATCGAAATCAGTCTTCAAAGTGCTTAGCCTTGGAATCTCTTTTGAGAACTCATGATGATGTCTGGTCCACAAATGGCTGCCCTGAACTGTGGAAAATGTTCCACGTCATGAATCTGAAACTGGCATTTCCAAAGCATTAATTTTTGTTTCATATCATTAATCTCATGTGGCATATCTGTTACCAAATGATTCTCCACTTGCATTAAGTCGCTTAATGAATTCCAATAATTGGCGATGCCGACCATAAAAATGTTTTTCACTGCTCCATATAGCCATAACTAAGTTTTTTTTCTCTACACTCTTTTTTTTCTCCTTGTCAAAAGACAAGTGCATCATACTGCCTTTGTGGCTGGTGTTGCAGTGATGTTCCAATGTTCTAACACATAAGAGTGCAATGGTGTATTAAGCACATTGTGTGGCCTTCAAACATCAGAAGAAGTAAAACAATTCCCTCTGAATGCTGAATAACGTGGCTTCTAAACTTTTTCTATTTTTGGACAAGTGCATGGACGCCATGGTATTCCTAATGCAGAAAGTGAATCTTATTTAATAGAATTTTAAATTTAGCAGACTGTGAGAAGCTGACTGCCTCGCCTTAAATGCGTCTGGATGCAGCCTTTCCCTGCTCACCGCTCACCCCTCACCAGCACTCGCCTTTGTGCTAAGGAGTGATAGGCAAGAGCGCGGCTGCAGCGCTCGCACTCGCGGAGGGCTGTTTGACCAAACCTGTATTAAGCTATGCTAAAGTAAAAAGTATTCAGATCAATCATGGTAATATGTAGGACGCCTAGGCTGAACTCATGGTGTAGGCCATACCAGAAGAGATTGTACAGTGACTAACCCGCAAAAAACAGCACTGTAGAGCCATTTTCGCATTAAAAGCCTGTAAGGCTTATTATTTGATTGTATAAAATTTTACTGCCATTTTATGATTTAGTGAAGTGACAAACAGCCGGCCGAGGTGGCCGAGCGGTTCTAGGCGCTACAGTCTCGAACCGCGCTGCTGCTACGGTCGCAGGTTCGAATCCTGCCCCGGGCATGGATGTTTGTGATGTCCTTAGGTTAGTTAGGTTTAAGTAGTTCTAAGTTCTAGGGGACTGATGACCTCAGAAGCTAAGTCCCATAGTGCTCAGAGAAATTTGAACCATTTTTGAAGTGACAAACATACAAAAAAGTTATACGAATTTTCGTTTGGCACTTATGGTTTTCCCTTTAGTTCGATTAGTATGTATTTTATGACAGACCTTAAAAATAGATTACACAGGAAACACAAAAAACATTATTACTGAGCTTGCTTTACTTTGCTATTACATTTTTGCTATGCACCCAGAATGACAGATACAGCACAGTAGAAGTTGTGTATATTGTGTTGCAATTATGGGTAAAGCCATCATAATGTTGTAATAGTGATGTGGAAAATTATTTTGAATTTATGCAATTGTTGTAATTATTACACCAAAAATATTCAACTTTTATTAAACACACTATCTGATCAAAAGTATCTGGAAATCCCTAAGTAATGTGGATTTCCTAACTACATGTCATGAGAGGCGGAACCAACAGTGTAAGAGGATGGGGAGAGTATTGTGTTGTCAGTAGAGGAGCAGGTGGTGGTGTTAAGTTCCTACTGACTGGGGGGGGGGGGGGGGAAGAGGGAGCCGACCGGAATTTCGCAAGGCGTCTAGGACCACGCGGCAGTAGAGCTGCAGGAACAGCATAATCGATCGCTGAGGTGAGTTCAGTGACTTCGGACAATGACTAGGCATTGGAGGTAAAACAGTGGTATTTCAACCTTTCTAAAACTGTCGAAGTATACTGTTGATGAAGTGAGTGTGGGATGGAAACGTGGAGAAACTACCAAAGAGAAACCAGACCAGGCAGACTTAATGTACTGATGGATACGGACCGTCGAGCACTCCAAAAGAAGGTTGCAAAAGACGCACTAAATCAGCGGAAGTAATCACTCGTCAGCTCCAGAGTGCTACCAGCTAACACAACGAGTGTGCATGGGGAGCGAAAGAGTGGGGAACAATTGCCGAGTTGCTCCTCATAAGCTTCACATGTCTGTGTTCAGTGCTAAGCGACGCTTTATATGGTATAAAGAGCGACGTGAATGGACAACGGACGATTAGAAAAGATCGATTTAGAGGGATGAATCACGCTACACCCTATGACAATACCAGTGAAGGGGTGGGTGTGGAGAATGCCTGGAGAACGTTACATGCAATCATATGTAATGCCAACAGTAAAGTACGGAGGAGAGGGTGTTATGGTATGGGGGGCGGGCTTTCCGTGGTTAGAATGAGGTCCCCTTGTTGCAGTTAAGGAAACACTGAATGTGGAACGATATGAATACATTTTACCTTTTACTGCATTGTGTTCTGCGCAGAGTACAGGAACAGTTCAGAAGCGATGATTGGTTTATCATAATGACAACGCACCCTGTCTTAAAGCAACATATCTGAGTGACAATGGTTTGTGGAGAATAACGTTTTTGAAATGTATCGACCTGCCCAGAATCCCGACCGGAACCCGATGGAACATTTTTGAGATGAGTTAGAACGTCGACTTCGTTCCAGACCCCAGTGTCCAACACAGCTACCTCCTCTGATTTCGGCTCTTGAGGAAGAATCGGCTGTCATTCCTCCACAGACATTCAGAGGTCATTGAAAGTGTCTCAAGCTGAGTTCAAGTCGTCATAAAGGCTAAACGTGGACACACCCCATATTAGCGTCTATCAATAGGTGACCTGACACTTCTGTTCAGACAATGTACATTCGTGTTTTTGTAACTCATTTCTTTACATGACTTTCGAATTTCCCACTAAAACGCTCACGGTGGTCGCGTGACATTTGTTATGACGTCACGAGTCAACAAGCTGTCGGTCGGACGCCATGGATTCCAAAACATATTGTGCGCTTCCTGCACTACGATGTTAACGAATAAAGTTATCTAGAAATGGTTTAGTCCAGCTTCAAACGGTCAAGAATGTTCGTCTGGCGACGGGAAGGCAAAAAATTTATGGATCATGATTTCGGTGAAAAGAGGTGTGTAAGAAATTGGCTTTCCACGATACCGAATCTACTTCAGGCTCGTAGAATTCCATTAGCCAGTTTTACGAGTGTAATTCTTGGCGATATTGACAACTGAAGAGCCACGTGTTTGAGTGGGCGACGCTGGAAATTTGACGCAAAGGAGCGCAGGCTCGAGACGTGTATGTTTACTTAGCTTATCCACTGAAAAGTTCAGCAAAATAAGACTATATAAAATAATTACTTCTAGGTCTTTTTCGATAGTTAGAGGTATATTGAAACACAGAAAATGAAAGAAATAAAGAACATCACTATAAAATTCTGCAAAAATAAAATGAGTCACTTTTCTATGCAGTAGTGGCAATACTGTGGCTTATTTAACCATTTAAGGAGGAATAGTCTTTACACTAACATCTAATTTTACTAGCAACCCAGGTATAATTTTAATAAAGTAATGAAGTATAATAGACTTTCTGACAGCTTGGCCTGCAGCATCTGCATCTGGCTGAAATACATATTGTTCGACGTCATCATCCGCCACATATCTCCATCTTCTATTCCAAAGTTGTGTAGAACTGCAGCAGCCACAATAACATTCCCACACTTGTTAGTTTAGATCGCACTGTTTTAGTGAAAATTTGGAAACCTTTCTTCTAAACGCCGTACGCTCGCTCTATTACACGTCCGGTTGCAATATGGACTCTATTGTAGTGCCGTTCAGCCCCTGAGTGGGCTCAGTTCAAATGGCTCTGAGCATTATGGGACATAACTTCTGATGTCATCAGTCCCCTAGAACTTAACTATTTAAACCTAACCAATCTAAGGACATCACACACATCCATGCCCTCGGCAGCATTCGAACCTGCGACCGTAGCGGTGGCTCAGCTCAGGACAGTAGTGCCTAGAACTGCTCGGCCACTCCGGCCGGCAGTGGGCTCGGAACACAGGCGTCATAAGATGTTTGGAGAGAGTATATCTACTATCTCCAACAAGCAACCCATCATATTGTTCATTTTCAAATTCTGCAGCAACTCGACGATTGTCCAAAATGTGTGCATCAAGCGTGGAAACCGGCCAACGGCTTACCATGTTCAATATCTTCATATTGGCATCACAGATGATTTGTGTACTGAAAGAAAAGAAATTCTTGCGATTTCTGCGTAGTTCTGCTTGTGCTCGAGAAGGAAAAAGTATGGGTATATGTACACAATCTATGGCTCCTATGAGATTTGGGAATCCACCAGATCGATAGAGTTACCATTGATTCTTTGATATATTTTGTTGGCTCTGTGGCATGGACACATACAGTGGCTTTAAGGCAATTAAACTGTTTATCACACTGATAAAAGCTCTTCCAGCAGTAGTACGACGGATATTAATGAGATCCCCTGCCACGATTTGATAAGGACCTGTGAGAAAGATTCGCAGTCCACAAAGAAGTTGCAGCCTAGGAGAAAACTCACGGTTCCTGTCAGAATTGTGCTGCACTAGCTGCTCCAGCATACCAAGCAGCAATTGAAAAGATTCCTTACGAAACCCAAACCGCTCATTGAAATCACTATCGCTACACATCTCAAATGGGCCTCTTCTCTCCATTACAGCCCTTATTTTTGGGATGTTCACATCTTTCTCCATCTCCATATATCCTTCGTAGTCCAGGAAATCCATAGAATTCGACATTGAAAACACAGAACTCAAAGATAGCACCTTACGCTTACATTACTCCCACTACTCCCACTACTCCCTAGGAACAAACTTTTGCCTTATTTTCTCTTTAAGTTACTAATGTAGTAGCGTACTCTTCAGTGGTGCTCTCCACCAGTAAGGGAGTAAATAATTTTACTTCGGAAGTTAATGAAAAACTCACTCATGGAGTACTATCGACTGGAAGTCGCCGATTTCCTACTCTTTCAGTAACTTACTACTTCAGTTTCACTTACTCCTGGTTGGTGCTCGCCACCCTAAGTGTAGTTGAGTGTGTAGAACTAAAACATAATTTCGTCATTAATGTAAACAGTCGCCTTATTTACATTCCCCGTAAACTGAATAATTCCACAACATGAGGCAATACAATGGTTCAAATGATTGAGGGAACATGTAACAAACTAACATATGCTCAGCTGTAGGGACAGAAGATGGCAGATTTCGTTTCAGTTTTAGAATACTAGGGAAGTGCTCAGCCTGGAAGTAAGATTGCTTCCGAAACACTCATACGACCCTTCCTAGAATATTTCTCTAGTGTATGGGACACATTCCAAATAGGACGAACAGAGAAAGGCAGCACGAATGATCAAATGTTTGTTCGAACTGTGGGAGAGTGTCACGGAAATTCTGGAGAAACTGAACTGGCAGACACCTGAAGAACGACGCAGACGGTTCAGGGAAAACCTACATACAAAGTTTCAGTAACTAGTTTTAGATGAGAAATCTTGGAATGTACTACTACGCCACCACGGGGATCGCGAGGACCAAATTAAATTAATTATAGTGCATACAAACGCGTATAAACAGTCATTCTTCTTGCACGTGAAGAAGCAGAAATTAATACAATAGGAAGTACTCTCTACCATAGATTTCATAGTGGTTTGCAGAGTATGGATGTAGATATGTGGTTCGACAAAAATGTGGAAACATGGTGAGGAATGCAATGCATAATGCTGTTGCTAGCCAAAGCTGCTCGTTCTGCTGTTGTATTTGGTCACGAACGGGGTCTGTGCAATTCTCTCAACGTGTTACAAGTGTCAGTCTTTTTCAGAACAGTGTTCTGTGCAGCTTTAAGAGTATACTGTCAGAGGTAAGTAAATACATACGTGGGCAAATTGTTGATGTCTTTATGATATTTGTTACTGTCCTCAAGGTTGTTGAAGTGGTTGGTATTTCAGGAAGCAACGTATCAAAGATTTATACTACGTGGAAGGAAAGCGGGGAAACATTATACCCTAAGTCACAACGCGGACGAAAGTGTGTTCTGAGTGATCGTGAGACATGATAATTGAAAAGGACTGTGTTGAAAAATAAGAGGACGACAGCTGCAAAAGTCACTGCAGAACTGAATGCCCCACTCACAAACCCTGTCAGCACCAAAGCAACACGAAGGAGGATCCATAAGCAGGGAATTGCAGACCGATCTGGAATTCCAAAACCAAGCAGAGCCATTTAATCGCCGTAACAGGAAAACGAAGTGCCAAAGCCATAAAACCTTCACTGTGGAGCAAATTAAGAAAGTAATTTGGTCCTATGAGATTTATTTCACACTGTTACCAACCACTAGGCGAATTTACGTTTAGCATACCCATGTCCCAAACAAACCTACGATATAAACAGCCTGCTCCCAAGAGGTAAACATGGCGAGGACTCAGTAATCAGTTGGGCAGCCATACTGTGGTATTCCTTGGAACAAACGGTTGCACTGCAAGATCACTTTGCTGTCAAGGATTGTGCGATAATTTTGGCTGATCAGGTCCATTTCATGGAACTACTTTGGTCACCAATAGTGATGCTGTGTTCCAAGAAGACATAGCTCCTCTTCACACAGCTCATATCGGCCAGGACTGGTTTGTGACCAAGAGATTGAATAGTCGCAGTTGCCTTGGCCACCACCAGTCACAGGTTTCCATATTTTTTCTCTTTATGGTCTAATTTGGAAAGAAGCCTGAGTGATCGCTATCCACTTCCATCATAGTTACCTGAACTTGCCAATATTTTGCAAGAAGAATAGTATAAGATTCCCTTGAAGGCCGTGCGGGACCTGTGCACAGTCATTCCGAAACGACTAGAAGCTGTTTTGAATGACAACGATTTTCGCACGCTGTATTAGGCGTCGTAAGGGGTTGTGTTTTTGAATTTTCCATTTTTTTGTCCACTCTTTGTAGACGTAGGCGCAGACTAGTGTTGGAAAATGATCAAGTTACCAAGTTCCTCCTACGTGTGGTTTGCCCTACAGCCAGATTGTTGCATGATGTTTCTACAGAGATAGTTGTGTACTACAACATTGATCCACTAAACAGCAACAATAGTAAATAGAGCATTCAACTCGTTGTAGCGTTCCTGGAAGTACGCCTCAATGTGTCCCCTACTGTTTCCCCACCCAGCCTTGCATCACACGTATGCTCACGTCCACACACACACACGAGCGCGTGCGCGCGCATGCGCGTACGCTTCCGTACTTCTGGGTAGCAGAATACTCCTTTCCTTAGAACAAAGCTCAAACCGAGTGAGGTGGCGTAGTGGGATGACGCAGGAATCACAGTCTGGGGGACTGATGACCTTAGCTGTTTAGTCCCCCTTAAACATCCCAACAACCAACCAACCACAGTCAGGAGGACAGCAGTTCGAGTCTCCGCCAGAACATCCACATTTAGGTTTCTTTCTCATCATTCCCCAGTCCACGCTTATGCTTGGAAAAATGCGGGAAACCTAAATGTAGATGGCCTGACAGGAGTACGAACAGCCGTTCTCCTAACTATGATATCTGCCTCATCTCGCTATGGCACCTCCCTCGGTTTTGGTGATGAGATTTGGTGAATACAGAGGATGCCGTCTGCGTAGTTCTTAACCTTTTATTTTGTTACGAGGCTTTCGCATTGTCAAATATTATAATCTTGTACTTGTTGACAAGTTCACGTGAGGTGATTATTTTTTTATGTGGCCAACTCATCGTGTTCGAGTACTTCCCAAAACTGGTCCTTCCAGCAGAGTCCAACAACAAATAATATACAATATCTGCAGTACATCAGTCGCTCACATTGTATTTGATGTGCAATGTGGAGCAGCCATGGAAACGCTGGACTCCCGTTCAGGAAGCTTAACATTTCCTGAGGTTCCTCTACCTCATTTCATGCGAATGATGCGATGGCTCTTTAAACATGGTTATTCCCCTGTATGTTTCCTACTGAAGTTCCAAGTGAGAGTGTGTCCCTTTGCAATAATTCTGATTCAAGGCATCTTGAACTGTAACCTTCATTACCACAGAGAAAGAACAACGAGCTGGCTAAAAATCCAAGTATATGTTTAATAACGCTCCAACATTCCTAGTAAAATTGCATTGTAGCCTTTGAATTCACGTAGAGAATTATTTATTTACGTAACACACGTACGGAGGTATTTCAGGCTATTTTCAAAGAATTTCATGTCCTGAATTCAAACAAGGCATTAATATTTACCGAGGAGGTCACATTTGTAAAACATAAGATTTTAGTGAAATTTGCATCATGTGCATATCCAATCTTCGTTGCTAGCGTCTGTCATAGTTTTCATACACTGATGAAAACTTTCATCTTGTTTCTCACTGGCGTCTCTTACATTTTAAGAAAAAAGTTCTAAATGATAAAAAGCGTACCGCAACTCACGTTACGCCCAAGGGATTTCAAATATTAAGCATCTCGTTTACCAGTTCAACATACTTTCAGCTATTCGCTTGTCTGACAACTACAACAAATGAAGTCGAGACCTCTCAATCAGCCTTATTTGTGGAACATCAAATACACCTGCTTTATTTTTTTTCCGCACTCATCTCAGACATTTTTTCCTGTATCTGCAAAGCGTGATTTGTTCTTACCAAACTCCCTTACAAACTGCTTAAAAAGGCCTAGCTTGGTATGCAGTGGAGGAAAGGTCATTTTCTCTCGTTCAACTAAGGGGTCATTAATGGCATTCTTTCTCCCAGCATCCACGTTTTCTCTCTGAGGCCTTCTTCTCTAACTCAGAGGTGTGCTTTGTCTTTGTTGTTCCAAAGGCACAAGAAGCGAGTATATTTGGTGTATCCATTTTGATAAACATCGAGAAAGTTCGCCATTTATAACTCACTGAGTGAGCAACTGGTATTCAACTGCATTTGTTACCATTGAGTATTAGTACGCATTTCAAACTTCCCTTTGAGCTGCCATTAGACAGGAGCAAATCATCTGGAAAACATTTAGGAAGAACCATTTTCTTAGGTGTTCTCTCATTTCGTAACAAAATACGAGTTTGTCTTCTTGAGAGTATAACAAATCAAGATGGAAGGGTTGCTGGATCAAAAAGAGGTTATGACCACTTCCTGGGTCAATCGTAAGATACGATACCACATCCATATGGGTAACGTTTATTCGCATTTCGATCGTAAAGTACCGGATATATGACTTTTATGCAAGTACGCGATACTTGAAGTATTTACGAAACAATATTTTGTTCCAAATTTACTCTTTTATTGCGACTTAAAACACAAAAACTTAAAATTACGAATACGAGTCATCCTACAGATTTGTCTTTGCGTCTATATTTTTAAAAAATTGGTAACTTCATTGGTTTTTATTAGAATTCATTCCATTTATATAACCTGTCGTGATTGCCACATGTTTTCACCAGAATTCCAAATATCACTTTGAGCTACAGATATTCGTAATTTATTATTCACCAGACAATAACCTTTAGTCTATTCAGAAACCGTCACTAACTTCACCAGAAACAATTTCGCTTGATGTAATTATGTATTATTGCGATATGTAAAAAAAAATCTTGGGACTTTTTGTGTATTGGAAGTATTAAATTTTTTTCGTGAATATGTAAAATTTCTTTTGTAACTGTTTTGGTTCTTGGCTTATGTAACCATAAGAAGATCAGTTTTTTCTTCAATTCCCTTTCTTTGCAAAACCAAATATCAGTATAATAATTACTTCAACAAAGGAAATTCTAGAATGTTCTGGACAACAATTCTATGTTATATAGAACTGAATAGTGCCAAATCAGACACAATGAGTGAGTTACCTTTTAATCAGTTGTTTATGACACATTGTCTGTGAGATTTCTTATTAGCAACTGTCATGTGTGAATGAGCTGCTTTAATGTGAAAAGTGGTCTCCATGATGTGACTATACTTTTGCTCCTTATTGACTGACAAAAACGTTAACACTAAGTAAACCTGTGTATTGTCTTTTGCCAAGGGGGCAAACTAACTGAAAAACAAATCAAAGAGAAATATTAAGAATTAGTTTCTTCAGTGCCTAGTAAAAAAGCTGAAGACCAGTTCATACCCTAATTAGACTACGATCCCACTTCTCACTGAAAGAAGTTGAGTACTTTTCTTTATTATAGAAACTGCCTGATTAGATCTTGAATGAGTCTCTTTGTCACGAAGTTCCATTGCAATAAAATGGCAGAAAAGAACTCCAGCTAAAAAAGTGCATCACATTTTCAAATAAGTGTGCTATTACATAGTTTCAATAGAGGCTCATTTAAACTAGAATGTCTCCTCAGTGATGTTTGGGCTCAGATGGACCATTTCATGGGGAAGACAGGTAGCAAACCACTTTCTCTTCTATGGTAAACGGTAAATTGGTTCTTTGTTCAAGCACATTTTTGTTGTTCAACCAGTAAGCCAGAAGTTCAGCAGCTCCTTTTCACAGATTGATATCTCTAGTGGGGACATTAATACATCTCAGTTGGCCGCGCGGAATGGCCGTTCAGTTTTGTCTTCATGTCACGAATTGCACGACCCCTCCCACTGGAGGTTCGAGTTCACCCTCGGGCATATGTGTGTGTGTGTGTGTGTGTGTGTGTGTGTGTGTGTGTGTTGGTCTTAGCATAAGTTGGTTTAAGTAGTGTGCACGTGTTTACTGATAGCCTCAACAGTTTGGTCCCTTAGGAATTCAGACATATCTGAATATCTCAGTTGAATCTTTTATGAGCTCATGCCATACCCTCATAATCACTGTCATATTCATAAGTATCAGAGGAACAACACTGGCCCTCACAAATAACAGTCATCGGAGTTGTTTCTGGGTTCCCTCTAAACCAACTGTACCCCAAATTTGAAACTTTGACGTTGTTATTGTTGCCAAACTCTTTACACAATCAATAATAGGTCTTCTTTTATCTTTCAGCATTTATTCTCAATCTATGTAGCAAAACACATCAGAATGATTCACACAACTTCTGCTTTAACATATTTTATTTCTGTTCAACAACACAAATACAAAAATCTGCAACACAATATGTTTCCTAGCAGAATTATCATGTGAAGCCACCCTTGCTCTACTATGCAAGACGAGATCTACCAAACTGACATCCGACTCCATCTGGTGGATATTCCTGGAACTAATTGCAAAGGAGACGGACAATAGGGCAAACATGCAGGAGGCAATCGTGGTACATGTGATTTAGAATCGAACAAAAGTGACTTATAGTTGCACATTTCGTGTAGAAGTGTATGTTAAACAACACTGATCCAAAAAAGTAGAGGAACCGACGAGAACTGATTTCATGTTTAGATTCAGCGCCCGAACTATAGCTAAAACCGATTCCAAAATGCTGAAGAACAGTTCTTAATGTTAGTAATATGTGTACAAAGCGCCAATGTAAATTTGCTTTCTTCAGTCTGATTAGCTATATAAACAATAAATTAATTCTGTTTAAGATACTAAATTTTCTTTCAGAAGAAGCAGCGTTCAAGCATCCATCCACTCAAATTAGGGTTATCTATGGATGCCTGTGTATCGCGTAACACAGCTGCCAGAAAGATACCTCTAATGACATGCAGCTGAATTCTTTCCCATCCTTCTCTCACTGAGGAAGTATTCCGTACATAATAATGCCGTTGTCGATGTAGATTTGAACCACAACGTTACTTCTTTTCTTTCAAACATCTTCATTGAACGACGACTGGTTTCGTTGTTTAGTTAATATCTGTGGTGGCCACGCTGTGCAAAGACCGAATGATGGTATTCTGAACGATCCTTGCTTCTTTCTATCCTGTACTTTTAAGTAATATTAGTTTCGTTGTCTAGTTAGTATCTGTGCATAATCAGAATGCTCTACTTCACAAACTACTCTGCTAAATGACACATTACGCACTGAAATGTGAATTCGTGGGAAACTCATTCCTATTTTGAGACTTGCAACTCCTGCGTGATAAGGAGTTACATTCAAACACTGTTTTGGAACAGATATCATAATTCGTAAGTGATAATCGTTGATGATATTTTTGTAGGAAATTCTAAGAACGAACGAAAATACGCTGCTAGCCTTTGAAACAAATCACCAGGAAAGACAGTAAAAGATGACATTTTATTTATAGTGCGTGTAGTGTCATAGGATCAATGCAGGAAAAAATCTGTACGTGATTTGGAAGTATACAGGTTCCGAAATTCACATGCTACAGTCACATTAATGTGACCAACAACTGTTGCAGATGCGGAAAACAGTGCAGTCGTTAACGTAATGCGAAAATGGAGTGATTTACGAGTATATGAAGTCGAAAAGGAACATGATAATTGGCTTTCGGACCAGCGGTGGAAGTATTTCTGAAATGGCTAAGTTTGTGAACTGTTCACGTGCCACTGAGGTTACGGTAAAGGTCTATCTTGAATAGCAAAATGGCTCTATCCGGAACCAGCAGTGCAGCGTGGGCCATAGAGAACTAAGGTGAATGACGACTTTGGAGATGTGTATGTGCGCATAGATGTGCAATGGTTAAGCACCTGACCACCCAGATGACCCAAGCAGCTACCAACAGCGTTTCTGCAACGACCATTCAGCGTTACTGTGGATGGCCCTCTGCAGCAGGAGCCTGGTTTATGCACCCATGCTAAATGCAATACATCAGTAGCAATGTCTGGAATATGCATGCAAATCCTGCAACTGGTGTCCACAAAGTGGCGACAGGTGGCCTTTTAGGGTGAGTCACGTTTGAAGTTCCATTAGATGGATGACTGTTGGTACATACAGAATGAAACGACTCAAAGGAAACACTCTGCAACCTGCAGGGGGCCTAATGATCTGGGGAATTGGTTACTGGCATTCCGTAGGTACTCTCGTCTTTCTGGTGGCACAATGGATCAACACAAGTACTTGTATCGACCTGTTCTTCGGGATCATATCCACATCTACATGTAGTGTCTTTTTGCTTGACACAATGGCATCTACAAGAAGGATGAAGTTATGTGTTACACAGCTTGCGGTGTATGTGCGCGGTTTGAAGATCAACAGGATGAGTGTACTGTACTCTGCTGGCAATCGACCTCGCCAGGTTAAACCAAACCGAGAATCTACGGGACCAACTCCATTGGTTGTTCCTGCTATGGATCCTCAACTGAGAAACGTAGCTTAGCTGATAACGGCACTGGAGTGGACAAGGCTACATATACATCCTGGTATCATTGAGAACCTCACTGGCTCTCACCCTCAACATCCCATTTTCTCAGATGTCCTCTAATTTCGTGACAAAACACGAGATTTTCTTCTTGAGAGTATAGGAAATCTAGATGAAAGGGTTTATGTGTCAACAAGACGTTATGACGACACCCTGGGTCAACCGTAATATACGATACCACATCCATTTGGGGAACTTTTGTTACCATTTCGATCGTAAAGTACCTGATTTACGATTTAATCTAAGTACACGATACTTACAAGTATTTACGAAATAATATTCTTTTTCAAATTTACCTTTCTATTGCGACTTAAAATGTGAAAAATTAAAATTACGAAAATTGGTCATCCTACAGATTTCACTTTGCGTCTATATTTAAAAAGAAATGGTGATTTTAAATGCTTTTATTAGCTTTCATTCCATTTATATAACTAGTCATGAATGCCACATGTTTTCACCAAAATTGCGAATTTCATTTTGAGCTACAGAAATTCGTTATTTATTATTCACCAAACAATTGTCTTCAGTTTATTCAGAAACTGTAACTAACTTCGTCAGAAACAATTTCGCTTGAAGTTATAATTTAATATTGCGATATGTAAACAAATCTAAGGTCTTTTTGTATTTTGAAAGTTCTTAATTTTTTTCATGAATATATAGAATTTCTTTTGTAACTATTTTGGTTCTCGGTTTTTGTAACCAGACACAATTAGTTAATTACGTTTTAAGCAGTTGTACATGATACATCATGTGTGAGATTTCTTATTAGCGACTGTCGTGTGTAAATGAGCTCCTTTCATGTAAAAAGAGGTTCCCGTGATGAACTATGCTTTTGTTTTCTTATTGACTGACAAAAATGTTACAACTAAGGAAACCTGTGTATCGTGTTTTGCTATAGGTGACAAACTAATTCAGAAATAATCCAAGAAGGAATATTAAGAAGTAGTATCTTCACTGCCTAGTAAAAAATTGAAGACTAGTTCATACCCAAATTTGACTACGATGCCGCTTTTCCATTGGAACAGGATGAGTACTTTTCTTTATTCTACATACTGCCTGATTAAATCTTGAATGAGTCTCTTTGTCACGAAGCTCCATTGCAATAAAATGGCTAAATAACTTTAGCTAAAAAGGTGCATCACATTTTTAAATAAGTGTGCTATTACATAGTTGCTATAGAGGCTCATTTCAACAGGAATATCTCATCAGTGATATTTTATCTCAGATGGACCATTTCATGAGGAAGATAGGTAGCACACCGCTTTCTTTTCTATGGTAAAAGGTAAATTGGTTCCGTGTTCCAGCACATTTTTGTTGTATAACCAGTAAGTCAGTAATTCAGCAGCTCCTTTTGACAGCTTGAGATCTCTGGTGGGGTCATTAATTCATCTCAGTTGAATCTTTTAGGAGCTGATGCCGTACCCTCATAATCACTGTCATCTTCATTAGTATCAGAGGGACAACACTGATCCTCACAAATAAAAGTCATCAGAGTCGTTTCTGGGTTCTTTCCAAACCACCTGTACGCCAAATTTGAAACTCTGTTGTTGTTTTTGTTGCCAAACTCTTTGCAAAGTCAATAATAGGTCTTCTGTTTTCTTTCAACATTTCTTCTCGACCTATGCAGTAAAACACATCAGAATGAGTCACACAACTTCTGCTTTAACGTTTTTCATTTCTGTTCAAAAACACAAATACAAAAATCTGCAACACAGTATGTTTCCTAGCACAATTATCATGTGAAGCTATCCTCACTCTACCCTGCGCGGCGAGAGCTCACAAACTAACATCCAACTCCATCTGGTGGATATTCCAGGAACTAATTGCAAAGAAGACTGACAATAGGGCAAACATACAGGAACCAATCCACGTACATGTGATTTAGAATCACACAAAACTGACTTACAGTTGCACATTTCGTGTAGAAGTGTATGTTAAACGATATTAATCCAATAAATTAGAGGAACAGAGGAAAACTGAGTTCGTATTTAGATTCAGCGTCCCAACTATAACTAAAATCAATTCTAAAATCCTAAATATAAAAAAAAACTGTTTTATATTGACCTGTGTAATTACTACATTTCTTGATTTCTCTAAGTATTTTAAAACAGAGTAACGTTGTGGTACGCTGGTGAACAATTATTAATGTTAGTAACACGTGTACAAGGCGCCAATGTAAATTTGCCTTCTTCAGTCTGATGAGTTAAATGAACAATAATTTATTTTTTCTTAAGATACTAGATTTGCTTTCAGCAGGAACAGCTTTCAAGTATCCAGCCACTCACATTAAGGTTGTCTACTGTTACTCTGAATCGCGTCAGGCACCTGCCAGAACGATTCTTCAAATGACATGCAGCTGAATTCCTTCTCTCACTGAGGAAGTATTCCGTACGTAATAATGTCGTTGTCGATGTAGATTTGAACCCCAACGTTCCTCTTTTTCTTTCCAATATCTTCATTGAACGAAGACTAGTTTCGTTGTTTAGTTAATACCTGTGGTGGCCACGCTCTTCGAAGACAGAATGACGGGATTTTGAACGATCCTTCCTTCTTTCTATCATGTTATTTTAAGTAATATTAGTTTCGTTGTCTCGGTAGTATCTGTGCATAACCACAATGCTCTACTTCACAATTTACACTGCTAAATGACACATTAAGCACTGAAATGTGAATTTGTGGGAAACTCATTCCTCGTTTGAGACTTGCAACTCCTGCATGATATGGAGTTATATGCCAACATTGTTTTGGAACAGGAATCAGAATCCGTCAAAATACACTCCTGGAAATTGAAATAAGAACACCGTGAATTCATTGTCCCAGGAAGGGGAAACTTTATTGACACATTCCTGGGGTCAGATACATCACATGATCACACTGACAGAACCACAGGCACATAGACACAGGCAACAGAGCATGCACAATGTCGGCACTAGTACAGTGTATATCCACCTTTCGCAGCAATGCAGGCTGCTATTCTCCCATGGAGACGATCGTAGAGATGCTGGATGTAGTCCTGTGGAACGGCTTGCCATGCCATTTCCACCTGGCGCCTCAGTTGGACCAGCGTTCGTGCTGGACGTGCAGACCGCGTGAGACGACGCTTCATCCAGTCCCAAACATGCTCAATGGGGGACAGATCCGGAGATCTTGCTGGCCAGGGTAGTTGACTTACACCTTCTAGAGCACGTTGGGTGGCACGGGATACATGCGGGTGTGCATTGTCCTGTTGGAACAGCAAGTTCCCTTGCCGGTCTAGGAATGGTAGAACGATGGGTTCGATGACGGTTTGGATGTACCGTGCACTATTCAGTGTCCCCTCGACGATCACCAGTGGTGTACGGCCAGTGTAGGAGATCGCTCCCCACACCATGATGCCGGGTGTTGGCCCTGTGTGCCTCGGTCGTATGCAGTCCTGATTGTGGCGCTCACCTGCACGGCGCCAAACACGCATACGACCATCATTGGCACCAAGGCAGAAGCGACTCTCATCGCTGAAGACGACACGTCTCCATTCGTCCCTCCATTCACGCCTGTCGCGACACCACTGGAGGCGGGCTGCACGATGTTGGGGCGTGAGCGGAAGACGGCCTAACGGTGTGCGGGACCGTAGCCCAGCTTCATGGAGACGGTTGCGAATGGTCCTCGCCGATACCCCAGGAGCAACAGTGTCCCTAATTTGCTGGGAAGTGGCGGTGCGGTCCCCTACGGCACTGCGTAGGATCCTACGGTCTTGGCGTGCATCCGTGCGTCGCTGCGGTCCGGTCCCAGGTCGACGGGCACGTGCACCTTCCGCCGACCACTGGCGACAACATCGATGTACTGTGGAGACCTCACGCCCCACGTGTTGAGCAATTCGGCGGTACGTCCACCCGGCCTCCCGCATGCCCACTATATGCCCTCGCTCAAAGACCGTCAACTGCACATACGGTTCACGTCCACGCTGTCGCGGCATGCTACCAGTGTTAAAGACTGCGATGGAGCTCCGTATGCCACGGCAAACTGGCTGACACTGACGGCGGCGGTGCACAAATGCTGCGCAGCTAGCGCCATTCGACGGCCAACACCGCGGTTCCTGGTGTGTCCGCTGTGCCGTGCGTGTGATCATTGCTTGTACAGCCCTCTCGCAGTGTCCGGAGCAAGTATGGTGGGTCTGACACACCGGTGTCAATGTGTTCTTTTTTCCATTTCCAGGAGTGTAGACTCCTGGCCACTGAAAAGATTTAAAATAATGACATTTTACTTATAGAGCGCGTAGTATCGTATGAAGAATTCCTGAGTAATTCTGTAGGTGATTTGGAAGTGCAGGGGTTCCGAAAATTACATGATACAGTCACATTAATACGACGACCGACCATGTTCGATGTCAGCATGCAATAACCACTCACAGATGTTAGGTAACAGCGCTAGCAGTGGAGAGTGTATAAAGCGTGTTGCGGGGATTATGAAAACAGTGAAGTCGTTATTGTAATGCAGAAATGGAGTGATTTATATGACGTCCAAAAGGGTTATGATCATTGGCCTTCGGGTCAACGGTGGAAGTATTTCTGAAATGGCCAAGTTTGCAAACTGATCACGTTTCACTGTGGTTAAGATATAGGCCTTTCGTGCATGGCGAAATGGCGCTATCCAAAAATGGCATTGCACTATGGGCCATAGATGATAGAGGTGAACCACAACTGTGGAGATTTGTATGGGCGAATAGACGTGCAACTTCTAAGCAACTGACCGCCGAGATGCCCCAAGGGTCTATTAACAGTGTCTATCGACCATTCATTCAGTGACCTTCGCTGTGTATGGGCCTCTGCAGCAGGTTCCTGCTTCGAGCACCTATGCTGACCTTCATTCCGAGCAAAGGCTGTAATTTGCGTGAAAATACCGCAACTGGCGTCCACTGAGAGGCGACAGGTGACCTTTTAAGATGAATCACGTTTTATTTCGATCAGATGGATAGCCGTTGGCATGTAGAGCACGAAACGTTTGAAAAGAAACACTCTTATGATCTGATGAATGTTTTTTTGTGGCATTCCCTGAGTAATCTCGTTATTCTGGAGGCACAATGGATCAACACAAGTACTTGTATCCATCTGTCCTTCGGCTCCATATTCACCCCTACATGCAGTTTGTTTTTCCTTGACACAATGGCCCACCCCTACATGCAGTTTGTTTTTCCTTGATACAATGGCATCTACCAGCAGAATGGAGCAACGTGTCACACAGCTTACAACGTAAGCGCGTGGTTCGAAGAGGATGAGTGTACTGTACTCCCCTGGACCTCAAACTCAGCAGATTAAATCAAATCGAGAATCTGTGGGACCAACACGATCGGTTGTTGCCGCCACGGATCCTCAACCGAGAAACCTAGCTCAGCTGACTGTGTCTCCATATTCCTCCAGAACTACATTGTCTCTCTCCCTCCACATCTCGTGCTGAAAACGGCGGTCATTCACAGTTCTGTCAGGTGCTCAAATTTATGTGACTCGACTAAGAAGTACGCCTCTTCTGGCACCATTAATGGCTGTATTCCAGCAGGGCGTCAAGCTAAACTGAGCTTGGATGGCAGATGCGGGTGCATCACTCCATTCTGCTTCAGTTATATGCCAATGGTAGTGGCTGGAAAGTGCAGGCTTGACAGATTCTCGGCAACCCATAACCAAAGGTTTTCAGTGGGCGAGAGATCTGGAGAAAGTGCTGGATAGGACTACAGTCGTACGCTCTCTGTATAGAGGTAGGTCTGGATAGCGCAGTTACCATGTGGTCTTGCGTCATCTCACCGAAAGATAACGTTATAGAGCCTCAAAGATAAGTCACTGTCATCGACCGTAGGGCGTCGTATGTAGCAACTACTGTCGAAAAAAACCAGAAGTGGTCATGATCTGTACCCAATGGTATTCACTAGCATCATGCCAGATGTTGGGGCATCTATGACAATGACAGGCAAGCTGGAAACCGTGATGCTACATGCAGAAAAGACGATATGGTGCCAGTCCTATGTCCAGTGTCGTCACCACGCCTCCCTCTGCTGCTGCTTCATGGGAAACTGCAGCAATGGTCACCAGGCTGGTAGTCCATAGTGCTCGAGACGTCATCACACTCTCTGTGTGGATACTTGTACTGTACTGTACTGTACTGTATCCCCATTTCCGTATTCAAGGAATATATATGAGATTTTTAGATCCCACATGGCGCTTAAGTTTGAGAAGGGAGTGAGACAGGGTTGTAGCCTCTCCCCAATGTTATTCAATCTGTATATTGAGCAAGCAGTCAAGGAAACAAAAGAAAAATTCGGAGTAGGTATTAAAATCCATGGAGAAGAGATAAAAACTTTAAGGTTCGCTGATGACATTGTAATTCTGTCAGAGACAGCAAAGGACTTGGAAGAGCATTTGAACAGAATGCACAGTGTCTTGAAAGGAGGATATAAGATGAACATCAACAAAAGCAAAACGAGGATAATGAAATGTAGTCGAGTTAACTCGGGTGATGCTGAGGGAATTAGATTAGGAAATGAGACACTTAAAGTAGTAAAGGAGTTTTGCTATTTGGGGAGCAAGATAACTGATGGTGGTGGTGGTGGTGGTTAGTGTTTAACGTCCCGTCGACAACGAGGTCATTAGAGACGGAGCGCAAGCTCGGGTGAGGGAAGGATGGGGAAGGAAATCGGCCGTGCCCTTTCAAAGGAACCATCCCGGCATTTGCCTGAAGCGATTTAGGGAAATCACGGAAAACCTAAATCAGGATGGCCGGAGACGGGATTGAACCGTCGTCCTCCCGAATGCGAGTCCAGTGTGCTAACCACTGCGCCACCTCGCTCGGTAAGATAACTGATGATGGTCGAAGTAGAGAGGATATAAAATGTAGACTGTCAATGGCAAGGAAAGCGTTCCTGAAGAAGAGAAACTTGTTAACATCGAGTATAGATTT
Organism: Schistocerca nitens; assembly: GCF_023898315.1. Classification (NCBI taxonomy): domain Eukaryota; kingdom Metazoa; phylum Arthropoda; class Insecta; order Orthoptera; family Acrididae; genus Schistocerca; species Schistocerca nitens. The sequence continues at coordinate 562,107,943 of NC_064616.1, forward strand.
AAGTGTCAGGAAGTCGTTTCTGAAAGTATTTGTATGGAGTGTAGCCACGTATGGAAGTGAAACATGGACGATAAATAGTTTGGACAAGAAGAGAATAGAAGCTTTTGAAATGTGGTTCTACAGAAGAATGCTGAAGATTAAATGGGTGGATCACATAACTAATGTGGAGGTATTGAATAGAATTACAGAGAAGAGGAGTTTGTGGCACAACTTGACTAGAAGAAGGGATCGGTTGGTAGGACATGTTCTGAGGCATCAAGGTATCACCAATTTAGGATTGGAGGGCAGAGTGGAGGGTAAAAATCGTAGAGGGAGACCAAGAGATGAATACACTAAGGAAATTCAGAAGGATGTAGGTTGCAGTAAGTACTGGGAGATGAAGCAGCTTGCACAGGATACAGTAGCATGGAGAGCTGCATCAAACCAGTCTCAGGACTGAAAACGACGACAACAACAACAACATGGCGCTTAATAGGAATCTGTTCAGCCCATCAGTTCCACATCTGCTTGACAGTAAAACTCTCGCCTCTTGCGGGCTGGCATTACCTTGCTCAAATGTAAGCCCATGATCGCTTGCCATGAAGGGAAACAAAACTGGGCTAGAATGTCGTGCTGCAACTGTGCCGCGGATGACAACCAAAGAGGTCCTGCTATGAAATGAAATGGCACTTCAAGCCAACACTCCCGGTTGTCGGGCCGTATGGTGGGCTACAGTTAGACTGGTATCCTGCCGCCGCCCGGGGCGTTTCCAGACACGTCTTCTCCGGTCGTCGGGCTCAGTTCTACCCCACACAATGATGTGCGAGGTCGAAGACGTGTCTCGAGACGCCGCGGACAGCAGTGAGACACCAACATGCCGCCCACCGTACGGCCTGACAGCCAGGAGTGTTGGAGTAGGGTGCAATTTCTTTTTATAGTAGGACCTAGTCGTCCGCGGCACCATTACAGCACTCCGGCACATCGACGATGTTCTAAGCCTCGTTTATTGCCCTTCATCGCAAACCACCCTGAGCTTACATTTCAGTAAGCTAATTCCCGCCCGTACACGGCGACGGTTGCTACTACTTTTCTTCGTACTTTCAAAATCCGCAACGTCGCCTGACCTCTCGCCGATATAGAACGTTTCGAGCATTGGGGGTAGTGCCCTCCAATCAGCTCCGATTTCGACGATCTAACGCGCCAATCGGACATAATTTGCACATCTCTCAGAAGGGCATACACCAACTCTCTCAATCAGCACTTAGCGAATAACTGCTTGCATCAGGGCCAGAGGTGGAACAACGTGTTATTGACTTGCTCAGTTTATGAAGCTCTCTGACTCGAGTATAATTCAATTTTTCTGAAATTATAACGTCTATACACGTGCATCACATCAAACGATTTCCGTCCCATTCGGATAATTCCTTCTTGATGAGTCTTTTTTTATCTTAAAGTCTATCGCCATTTGAACTTTAACACAATCTGAGAACGACAACTTTTGAGTGAATCTTCGCTTGCCTCTCGCTTTCTGTGCGTTGCGCGTGCAAATTGGGAACACTTCTGCCTTCGATCACACATTCTACCGCGGTATCGTAACCAGCGCAGTTTCCTTGCATACTGTAGGTGCGTCGGTACCGTTTTCAGTTGGGCGAATAAGAGACGGTATAGGTTTTATGACGAGTTTACCAAAGAACACAATCACGGAGTCCTGTTCATGAAAATCGCAGTATATCTTACGAAACGTCTAGTGGAAGTATACAGGGTGTTCCAGAAGAAATGATCAACACTCATGGATGTGACAGAAACGCTCCTTTAAAGTAGAAATCTTCATAGGGACACATGCCCTATTGACACCGGTTTCTTAGATACAACACATTTAATGTACTTTTATTTTTGGGTTAGTGGCGAGCACTGTGTCTTACCCACCCAACAGCTCTGACGTTTGGTTCAAGGCCAATCTGCCTCGTTGCTTTCATCCTCTTTGCTCGGGATGTCTTTTTGCCACTAAACTAGCCCTTTGAACTTGTAGTTGTCCATGGTGTGTTGTGAGCCGCGCTGGGTAGCCGCGCTGTCTAAGGCGCCTTGCCACCGTACACGCGGGTTCCCCCATCAGAGGTTCGAGTCCTCCCACGGGCATGGGTGTGTGTGTGTTGTCCTTACTGTAAGTTAGTTTAACTTAGAGTAAGTAGTGTGTAAGCCTAGCTACCGATGACCTCTGCAGTTTGGTCCCATAGAAACTTACCACAAATTTCCAGTTTTCCAAATGGTGTGTTGTGAGTGAAATAGTGCGATGGACTGAGAGTGTATCAGAGATAAGCATCCGTTAACTATTTTTGTACACTCACTGGTAAAAATGAGACACAACTACACTAATGAAAAATGTGCAGATATGGTGTACGTTTATGGCTATCGAAGAATACCGTCGCCGCTTTGCGACACGTCTAATCCCTGATCATAGTGTTTAACAAAATTTTCAGCACATGGTCTGAAAGAGGTATTCTTCCAAGTTCCCATTTTTCTTCTGAACATGTATTTCAACAACTTGTGCAGGTTCAACAAAACATTGTTTTAATGGTACAGACTGGCCCTACTACCAGCACACCCTGCGCGTATCATTGTCCCACGCAGGTTCGAATCCTGCCTCGGGCATGGATGTGTGTGATGTCCTTAGGTTAGTTAGGTTTAAGTAGTTCTAAGTTCTAGGGGACTGATGACCTGAGAAGTTAAGTCCCATAGTGCTCAGAGATATTTGAACCATTGTCCCACGATCACGTGAGTGGCGAACGCTACATGAGGAAAACTTTTACCCATTTCACATACTAGCTGTCCATAATCTCCACATTAACGACAATGCCACACTGCTTAAATTTTGCAGTGGTTAAATGACATTCGTCATTTTCTTCCGTTAATACAGGGTCACAATTACTGAACTACGTATATGAAATAAAATCATCGTAACTTCTGAACGGTTTGCGTTAGAACATTAAAATTGCACATTTGGCCACGGCGCATGATGGCAATTAGTGTGCTCATGACAGGTTTGTTTTATCAACGAAGCCCGCTTTCATTTGGATGGGTTCGTCAATAAGCAAAATTGGTGCATTTGGGGGACTGAGAATCCGCATTTCGCCATCGACAAATCTCTTCACCCTCAACAGGTGACTGTGTGGGGTACAATGTCCAATCACGGAATAATCTGTGCGATATTTTTCGGTGGCATGGCGACTACCGAACGGTACGTGAAGGTTTTGGAAGTTGTTTTCATCCCCATTATCCAAAGTAACCCTGATTTCGACAAGATGTGGTTCATGCAAGACGGAGCTCGACCCAATCGAGGCAGGAGAGTGTTTGATGTCCTGGAGGAGCACTTTGGGCACCGCATCTCGGCTCTGTGGTATCGAGAGGGCACTGGCCTAGGCCTCCAATGACCGCCATATTCTCCGGATCTAAACACATGCAACTCCTTTTTGTGGGGCTATATTAAATACAATGTGTACAACAACAACCCCAAAACAACTGCTGAACTGAAAATAGCCATTCAGGCCATCGACTGCATCGGTATTCCGACACTGCTGCGGATCATGGAGAATTTCGCTATTCGTCTACGCCACATCATCACCAATGACGGCAGACTTACCAAACACGACATAACCTAAATCCGAATATCTGTAGTGACGTTTATATGTTGAATAAAGCTTACGTTTCTTCGTATAGTTCAATAATTTTCACCCTGTACTATTCACTGATGAAGCCACTTTTATATGGAATGTAATCAACAACACACGTAATAATTATCGATGGTCACAGGAAAATCCGCACGCTACAGTGGAAACCAACTTCCAGGTTAATTTTCCGGTCAGTGTTTGGTGCGGCACTATCGGTAACATGTTGAAAGGTTCACTCAGTTTAGAAGAGAGAATGACGAGATACAATTATTGGAATGTTGAACAGCTTGAGGGTATTCCCTTGGCCACACGGACTGCAACATACTTCTGCATTACGGAGTCAATTTTACCAGCCGTATGAAAGAACTTCTCAACCACACTGACCCTAATCGCCTGATTGGTCGTAGTAGTACAGTTACCTGGCCACTAAGATCGCCAGACCTTACGCCATTAGATTCTTGTTTTTAGATGTGGATGAAATCCGAGATGTACAAGCGAAAGGTATATACTAGAGATGAACAGTATGGTCGCATCATGGACACTGCTGTCCTCATTAGGGAACGTGCAGAGGCACTCAGACAAGCAACACAATATGTTCTCCCAACATGCCCAAATGAACTAAAGTTGGCCCTGGGATACTCTAACATTGATTGTGGGGGTGAAAGCGCTAAAAATACGTATTTTTCAACTGATACTGTGTTAAACACATATTGCAATGTTTACTAACTGTACATGTGTAAAGCTGGCAATTTACTGAATAATACAAAAAATTGTTACCGATGTAGATTAAGTGTGTTCTCTGTCCCGGAAATCATTCGCAGTAGGGCATATGTCCTTATGAGGTTTTCTGCTTCAAACGATCGTTCCTGTCACATCCCAGAATATTGACCATTCCTCCTGGGACAGCCCATGCCCCAGGGAAGTGTCCTGGGACCCTTGCTGTTCATGTTGAATATTAATGAAAGTGCACAGAATATTAACGGTAACCTCAGACTTTTCGCAGATGGTGACGTTATTTATAATTAAGAACTGCCTGATATAAGATCCACAGATTTTCAGTCCGATCTTGGTTGGTTTTCAGAGTGGTACAAAGACTGGCAACTTGCTTTAAATTCTAAAAATGAAACATTATGCACTTCACAAACGAAAAAATTTAGTATCTCATGACTGCGGTATCTGTGAGTCTTAACTGGAGTCCGTCAACGCATACAAATACCTGGATACAACAATGTTTGAAGGTATGAAACGGGATGATCGCTGAATTTAAGGAAGGAGAGGCACACAGCAATCATTCGCAATCCCAATAGTTTTATTACTCTTGCCTATCTAGATTTCTGCTATAAATAGCCATCTTCAAATATGCAAGAATAATAAAGCTAACAGAATTGCGACTGAATGCTGTGTGCGTCTCCTTCGTTATAGTCTACAGTCGCTGTGCATTAACAGTTCCTTATGGAATCAAAGATGATCGCAGAATTGGTACTTTTTCAGATGATACTGGTGTTATAATAAATGTTATTAAAGTGAAAACAACAGAACACATTGTTAATTATGCTTTCCGAAGACTTATTAACTGGTTTTCTGAAAATGGACTCTCCCAAAATTTTTGGGAGAACACACTACATTCAGTTCTAAGAGTAATATCAACAATTTACGTGGCATATGAACAGGACTCAGTAAATAGGATATAAGGCTCCAGATTTTTGGGTGTAAATATTGATGAAAACTTGAACTGGAAGGAGGGTATTACTGAATTTCTCAAACAGTTAAGTTCAGCTACTTTTGTTCTTTGTGTAATTGCTAGTCTTGGAAACACACGAATCAACATCCTAACATAGTTTGCGTATTTTCACTGAATGATGACTCATGGAATAATTTACTTGCGAATGTTGCTAGTTAGAAACAGAGTACTGATTGTCCAAAAGGGAGCAGTAAGAATAATATGTGATGTTCACCCGCGGTCGTCAATCAGGTACCTTTCAAGGAGTTACGTATTTTAATACTTTTTTCATGGTGCAGCAGAGTCAGCAACTGTAAAATGTAACTATATTAAATTTCAACCTCCAGCTGCATAAGCAAAGAAACATTACCTAGGTTTCGGCTATAATAGTGTAGGCTTCTTCATAAATGTCACAATATAAAATTAAATTAACGTATGCCAGATATTGGCCTTGTCAAACTATAGTGAGAAATGCAATGCATGCTTGAACATAAATGCCGATGCTAGCCAAAGTTGCTGGCTCTGCGGTTGTATTAGGTCACGAACGTGGTGTGCGCAACGCCCTCAACCAGTTGCAAGTGTCAGTCTTGGTCAGAACAGTGTTCTGCGTAGCTGTAAGTGTATAATGTTGGAGGTAAGTAAATTCATATGTTGACAAATTTTTGGTGTTTGCATGGAATTTGCACCTGTCACCAAGGTAGCTGAAGTGGTTGGTATTTCAACAAGCAACGTATCAAAGATTTATAAAGCGTGGAAGGAGAGTGGGAAAACATCATGCCCTAAGTCACAACGCGGACGAAGGTGTGTGGTAAGTGATCGTGAGAGATGATCATTGAAGAGGACTGTGGCGAAACATAGGAGCTAGACAGCTGCAAAAGTCACTGCAGAATTGAATGTCGCAATCGCGAACCCTGTTAGCACCAAACCAACACGAAGGGGGCTCCATAAGCAGGTCATTGCAGGGCGATCTAGAATTCCAAAACCAAGCAACAGTGATTCAAATGGCCGTAACAGGAAAACACGGTGCCGAAGCATAAAATCTTTACTGTGGAGAAATGGAGGAAAGTCATTTGGTTGGATCAGACTTATTTCACACTGTTTCCAACCTCTGGCACACGCATGTCCCAAGCCTATGATAGAGACACTTTGCTGCCAAGAGTGAAACATGGCGAGGGCTCGATGATGCTTTGGGCAGCAATTACCATGGTATTCCTTGGAGCCCATGGTTACTCTGCAAGTTCACATTACTGCGAAGGATTGTGCGACAGTTTTGGCTGATCAGGTCCATTTCATGGGACAACATTTCTTTTCCAAAAATGATACCGTATTCCAAGAATACATGGCTACTGTCCACACATCTCATATCGTCCAGGTCGTGTTTGTGACCAAGAGATTGAATTCTCGCATCTCCCTTGGCCAACGCAACCATAGATGTCAATATTATTTACCCTTTATGTCTAATTTGCAAAGAAGCGTGCGTGATCGCTATCCACTTCCATCATCGGTACCTGAGCTAGCCACTGTTTGGCAAGAATAATGGTGTAACATTACCTTGAAAGCCGTACAGGAACTGTACTAGGTCATTATGAGATGACTAGAAGCTGTTTTAAATGCCAACGGTTTTCGTGCACAGTATTAGGCATCGTAAGGTGTCGTGTTTTTGGTTTTTCCATATTTTTTCCCACTCTATGTAGAAGTATCTGCAGACTATTATTGGAAAATGATCAAGTTACAAAGTTTCTCCTACGTGTGGTTCTTCCTACAGCCCACAAGTTGCACGGTGCTTCTACAGGGATGGCTGTGTACTACAACTTGCATCAAATGAACAGGAACAGTAGTAAAACCGGCATCTGACTATCCACCACACATTAACACCACCGTCTTTCGAGTGATAAAACGTTGTAGAATTCCTGGAGATGCACCTTTGCGTGTCCCCTACTGTTGCCCCACCCAGCCTTGCACGGAACATATGCTCACGTGCGTGCGCGCGCGCGCGCACACACACACACACACACACACACACACACACACACACACACACCAGCGCGCGCAAGCGCATGCGCGTACACTACCGTACTTCTGTGTAGCAGAATACTCCTTTCCTAAGACGTAAGCTCAAACCGAGAGAGGTAGCGAAGTGGGACGACTCAGGACTCACAGTCAGGAGGACAGCGGTTCAAATCTCCGTCAAAACATTGACATTTATGTTTCTTCCTCATCATTCCTCAATCCAAGCTTACACTTGGAAAACTGCAGGAAACCTAAATGTCGATGGCCCTACAAGGCTATGAACGCCGTTCTCCTAACTGTGTTTGCTGGGTCATCCCACTTCGTCACCTCCCTTGGTTTTGGTGTAGTTTCTAGCGTTTCATTTTTTCACGATGGCCTTCGGAATGTGAAATACTGTAATCTCGTACCTGATGACTGGTTCATGTGAGGTAATTAATTTTAATGTAGCCATCTCATCATGTCTGAAGACTTCCCAAAACTTGTTCTTTCGGCAGATTCCAATAACAGATAATAAACAATATCTGAAGCTCACCAGCAGTCCACAGTGTATTTGTTGTGCAATGTGGAGCAGCCTTGGAAACTCTGACCTCTCGTTCAGGAAGATTAACAATTCCTAGGGTTTCTCTGACTCATTTGATGCGAATGATCTGATGGCTCCTTAAACAAGGTAACTGCCAATTCCTTTTCCGCTGCCCTTTCAAGTGAGATGGTACCCTTTTGTAATAATTCTGATTCAAAGGCATCTTAAACTCTAACCTTCATTGCCACAGAGCAAGGAAACCGAGCTGGCTAAAAATCCAAGGACAGGCTTAATAACGCTCCAACTTTATTAGTATAATTGCCTTAGCTAGTCTTGACTGAAAAAGGTAGCCTTTAGATTTATGTAGAGAATTATTTATTTACATAACACAGGTACCGAGGTATTTCGAGCTTACTTTCTAACAGTTTATGTCCTGAATTCAAACATGGCGTTAGTATTTCCCTAGGAGCTCAAATTTCTAAAATATGAGATTATAGTGAAATAACTACTAGTATATTATAAAAATATTATTTTGTATATAACAAAGGCAAGAGTCATTGATGAAACCATTCAGTCCCTGAACAGTTTGTAAGCTTCTTTTCCATGACACACTTAAAAGTATATGTAGCAGTCCATTTCTAAGTTCCAGCAGAAACCAGGCATCATGTACATATCCAATCTTCCTTGAAAGCGGCTCTCCATAGTTTTCATATGCTAATGAAAACTTTCATCTTGTTCCTCACTGGCGTCTCTTACAATTTCAGGAAAAAAGTGTAAGTAGTAAAAAGCGCACCTCAACTCATGTTACACCCAAGGGAGTTGAAATGTGAAGTTTCTCGTTTACCAGTTTCAACATACTTTTCACTTCCTAGAAAATCTCCGACAACTACAACAAATGAAGTCGAGAGCTTTCATTCGGCCCCATTATCTATCTACAAGGAGTCCTTAATGAGCTGCCTTGTTTGTGGATCATAATATAATTCTGCTTTAACTTTTTTCGTACTCACCTCAGACATTTTTTCCTGTATATCAAAGTGTTATCTGTTCTTATCAAATGCCCTTACAAACTGCTTTTAAAAGGCCCTGCTTGATATGCAGTGGAGGAAAGATGATTTTCTCTCGTTCAACTAACGGGTCGTTAATGGCATTCTTTCTCCCAGCGCCCATGTTTTCTCCCTTAAGCCATTCGTCTCTAACCCAATGGTGTGCTTTGTCTCTGTTGTTGCAGAGGCAAAAAAGCAAGGATATTTGATGTGGCCATTTTGATAAACAAGGAGAGAGTTCACCATTTATCAGTCACCGAGTGAACATATGATATTCAACTATATTTGTTACCATTGAGTTTTAGCACACATTTCAAAGTTCTCTTTGAGTTGTCAATAGATAGGAACAAATCATCTGGAAAACATTCAGGAAGACCCATTTTCTCTGGTGTCCTCTAATTTTGTGACAAAACACGAGATTGCCTTCTTGAGAGTATAACAAATCAAGATGAAAGGTTTTCTGTACCGCATCCTATGTCAACCGAAAGATACGATTCCACATCAATTTGGGTAACATTTATTCCGATTTACATCGTAAAGTACGAGATCTACGACTTTTACGTAAGTATGTCATACTTTGAAGCATTTACGAAATAATATTCCTCTCCAAATTTACCATTTTAATGAGAGTAAAACATGAAAACTTAAAATTAGGAATATTGTTCAACCTGTAGATTTCACTTTTCGAAAGTCTATATTTAAAAATAATTGGTTTTTGTTAGATTTCATTTCATTTTTACAATTTGTCGCGAATGCCACAAGTATTCGCCAAAATTCCAAGTCTCATATGAGCTACAGAAAATCATAATGTATTATTCGTCAGACAATAGATTTTAGTCTATTCAAAAACCATAGTTAACGTCACCAGAATCAGTTTTGCTTCACGTAATAATTTAATATTGCGATATATTAACAGCTCTTGGGACGTGGTGTGCTTGAAAGTTCTAAATTTTTTTCATGAATATATAAAATTTCTTTTGTAACTATTTTCGTCCTCGGATTTCTGTAACAATAAAAATATATTACTTTTACTTAAATTCCTACTCTTTGTAAAACCAGTTATCATTACAACAATTATTTTGAAAAACGAAATTCTAGAATGTTCTAGGACATAATTCTATGTTATATAGAACTGACAAATCCATGACAAATCACCTACACTGTACATATTAGTTAGGTGAGTTATCGTTTAAGCAGTCGTACGTGACACATCGTGTGTGATGTTTTTTGTTATCAGCAGTCACGTGTAAATGAGCTCCCTTCATCTAAAAAGAAGTTTTCGCGATGAAACTATGCTTTTGTCGTCTTGTTGACTGATTACAATTATGACACTGAGGAAAACTGTGTATTGTGGTTTGCTATGGGTGACAAAGTAATTGAGAAATAAATCAAGAAGAAATATTGAGAATTAGTATCTTCACTGTGTACTAAAGAAGATGAAGACATATTCACACTCAAATTAAATGATGACGCCGCTTTTCCTTGAAACAAGATCAGTACTTTTCTTTATTCTAAAAACTGTCTGATCATATCTTGAATGAGCTGTTTCTCACGAAGTTCCATTGCAATAAAATACCGGAAAATAACTTTAGCTAAAAAGATGCTATTACGTAATTACAGTAGAGGCTCATTTAACTGGAATGTGTCATCGGCGATATTTTGTCTCAGATGGACCATGAGGAAGCTACCATGAGGAAGATGGGTAGCAGACCGTCTTGTCTTCTATGGTGAAAGCTAATTTTGGTTCCTTGTTCCAGCAGATTGTTGATATTCCACCTGGATGCCAGTAATTCAGAAGCACCTTTTGACAGCTTGAGATCTCTGGTGAAGTCATTAATTCATCTCAGTTGAAAATTTTAGGAACTGATGCCATACCCTCATAATCAACATCATCTTCATTAGTATCAGAGGGACAACACTAGCCCTCACAGATAACAGTCATCAGAGTGGTTTCTGGTTCCCCCTCAGACCACCTGTACGCCAAATTTGATATCTTGTCGTTGTTTCTGTTGACAAACTTTTTACAAAGTGAATAACAGCTCTTCTGTTTTCTTTCAACAGTTATTCTCAACATATGTAGCGTAATTTACACAGTTTCTATTTTAACGCATTTTATTTCTATTCAACAACTCCAATACAATAATCTACAACACAGTATGTTCCCTAACACAGTTATCACTCGAAGCCATCCTCGCTCTATCCTGATCGGCGAGAGCCCACAAACTAACATCCAACTCCATCTTGTGGATACTCCTGGAACTAGTTACAAAGCAGACTGACAGTGGGGCAAACATACAGGAACCAGTCATCATACAAACGATTTAGAATCGCACAAAACGGAGTTACAATTTCACATTTCGTGTATAAGCGCGTGTTAAACAGCACTGAACTAAAAAAGTGGAGCGGATAGAGGAAAAGTGATTTCAAATTTAGATTCAACATCCCAACTAAAGCTGAAATCGGTTCTAAAATCCGAGACACAAAAAAGTATGACTTGTTGGCTTGTGTAATTACTACATTTCTTGATTCCTCTAAGTATTTTAAAACAGAGTAACGTTGCATTCGCTGATCAACAATTAATAATGTTAGTAATTCGTGTACAAGGCGCCAATATAGATGTGACTTCTTCAGTATGATGAGTTGAATGAACAATAATTTATTTCTGCTCCAGATACTAGATTTGCTTTCAGTAGAAATATCGTTCATGTATCCAGCCCGTCAGATTAACGTTATCTGTGGTTCCCTTTAATCGCTACAGGCAACTGCCAGAACGATTCTTCTGATGGCGTGCAGCTGAATTCCTTTCCCATACTTCTCTCACTGAGGAAGTATTCTGTACGTAATAATGCCATTGTCGATGGGCATGTGAACTCCAACGTTCCTTTTTTTTTCTTCTAACATCGTCATTGAACGAAGACTAGTTTCATTGTTTAGTTAACATCTATGGTGGTCACGCTGTGCAAAAACAGGATGGTGGGGTTTTGAATGTTCCTCCAACCTTTCTATCATGTTCTTTTAACATACATAAGTTTCGTTTACTAATTAACATCCATGCAAAACCAGAAAGCCCCACTTCCAACTGAGAAAACAACTACACTGCAGGATTACACATTATGCACTGAAATGTGAATTAATGGGAAACCCATTCCTAGATTGAGATTTGCAACTCTTACAAGACATGAACTTATATGCAAACATTGTTTCTGAACAGAAATCAGAATCCATCAGTGGTTATCGCTGATGATATCCTGGTAGAACATTGTAAGGACGATCGAAAATACACTGTGGGCCATTTAAACGAATCATCAGGAAAGATAGAAATGAATGACATTTTACTTATAGTGCGCGTGCAGTGTCCTAGGAAGGGTGCGTGATTAAGTCTGTTGGTGACTTGCAAGTTTACAGGCTCCGAAATTTACATGGTACAGTCACATTAATTGATCAGAGTCTGTGTTTGATGTCAGCAGTCCAACAGGGCTGTGACACCAAGTCTCATGAAAGATCCAGCGTGGCGCCAGACGCCAGGAAACTTTTTTTTTTCTTCTTTCTGTTTTGCTACAATGCAAGTATGCACACAGAGAGTGTGATGGCGTGTCGAGCACGATGGACTACCAGCGTGGTGACCATTGCTGCTGCTTCCCTTGATGGAGCAGCAGAGGGACGCGTGGGGACAACACTGGATGCAGGAGTGGCACCATGTCTTCTTTTCTGCTATAGCATCATGGTTTGCAACTTTCCCATTATTGTCATACGTGTCCCAACACCTCTCATGATGCTATTGAGTGCCATTGGGTACAGATCATGACCACCTCCGTTTTCATGGGCAGTAGTCGCTACATTGCCGATGCCTTATGGCCGGTGACAGTGCTTTATGTTTGAGGCTCCATAATGTTATCTTTCAGCAAGATGACGCAAGACCACATGGTAACTGCGATGTCCAGACCTGTCTTTATACAGAGGGTGTAAGACTATAGTTCCGGCCAGCATGTTCTCCAGATCTCTCGCCATTGAAAAGATTTTGTCATGGGTTTGCGAGAGACTGCCATGCCTTCACTTGCCAGCTACTACGACTGGCATGTAACTGAAGCAGCATGGAGTGATGACCTGTATGTGTCATTGAAGCTTGATGCAGAGCCAGAATAGAGCTATCATTGTTGCAAGAAATGGCAGCTCTGTGTACTGCTTAGTCCTGCTGTATTAATGTCACCACCTGACAAGAGTCGGAATGGCCACCTTTTGCAGCACAAGATGTGGAGGGAGAGTGTCAGCGTTTTTCTGGAGGGTACCAGGAGGGACATAGAGTCATGCTGACTCCAGTGCCATGGTCAGCTGAGCTACGTTTCTCGGTTGAGGATCCACCACAGGAACAACCGATAGAGTTGGTTCCACAGATTCTCGATTTGTTTTAATCTGATGAATTTGATGCCCTGGGAAGTACAGTACACTCATCCTGGTGATCTTCAGACCACGCACATACACTGCAAGCTGTGTGATATGTTGCTTCATCCTGCTTGTATGAGCCGTGTATGGCTCGCCGTCCCACCATTTGGTATTTTACACCCTGTTTTAACATATTTCCATCTCACCACGTTGATTGAAATTACTGGTGTTACTGAGTTGCTGTTTAGCCTGACGGTCATTGGCGCTAGTAGTGCGTATCGATATATCCGCTCTGATAGGATCTTTGCTCGGCTGCTATGACTTCCCGGTTGTCATCTGTCGTGGGGTGGGTCGGAATGTGTGAGGGGGAGAGTTCATGGGCAGTTCGGGTCGTCGTGAGCTGGACCCTGCCAGGGAGTTGCAACGTATCTGGTGCACAGCCTGGGCCAGCCGGTCGCCAGCTTGCAGCAGCAGTGAGCCCTCAGTGGACATCGCCCGCCCGACCGTAGCCGCCAGCATCACTTAAGCCGGGCCTGATCTTTGGTGGATTGTTGGTTGGTCGGTTGGTCCGAGGACATCTGCGTGCGGCGTAGTCGACTGGGCCGCTGGCGGTCTCTGCGCAGTGTCAGAGTCTGTCTGGAGCTGTCCGATCGGTACGAGCATTGTCGCTCTTCGGCCCAGGACGTGAAGGTTAAGTGGTTTTGAGCATTATGTTGTTGGTTCCGGCGTTGTTGTTGTGGAGGTCTCCCAGTGAGCAACAACGAGTGAAACGTTCGAGATAGCCGCCATCAGGCGGAATTAATTAAATTAATTTATCCATAGTTAAGTGCACAAGCGGAATTTTCTGCCTTGTGGCCGTTAGTGTCTTGGTTACCTGCCCTGGCCGCTAACGTAATTTTTAGGCAGTATCTTTTCCTCACCGCTTGTTGCTGCCCAACATGGTGTATAGTTTCGGCAGCTCAGTTCACATACGCGTTTGTTTGGGGATAGTGACACTGGTAACATTTTTGGGACCTTGAATTCTCGTGTACTGTGTCGTGGCAAGCAAGCGGTTGGTCGGTCGGTCCGTGCCTGTCCCTTGGATGGGTTCGGACGAATCAAGTGTAATTGGGCTCACTGCTTGTCTCGCCTAAGTGAAAGATGGCAGACCGATCCCCTGGAGGCTCCTGAGTGCTGTTCCCTTAATTATTCTTTGGCAACGTTAATTGTTTTGTAATTTATTTTTAAAAAAGTTTTTGGTGCTTTACTGTATTTTATATTTTCAATTGGGCAAGGCCTTCTGCCCTGGAAACATGTTCTCAGAGTTTCTATCAAGTCCAAACATTATTGCCTTCTGCTCTTGAAAGGTTATTGTAATTTACTCTGAAAGATTTTACAAGTTATTGTGGGCCTTCCGCCGTTGGTGTTGCAAAAGGAAATTTGTAAACTTAATGTATTGTTTTACCGATTGTTGCAACATATATATTTCCTTAATTTGCAGAATTTAATTTTTCGGCCTTCAGCCATCTTATTGTGTGTGTTTATCTCTTTCTGTGCACCTTGTGGACCATCAGCTCTGTTAGCATCTTAAAACATTGTGACCTTCTGCCCTCAGTAATCATCATAGTATATTTGGAATTTTGAAGATTTAATCCGGCGGCCGTCAGGCGCTCCGCATGCTGATCTCATATATGTATACGGATTATCTTATTCGTAAATTTAACTGTGTGTCATGTTTTTTCAAAATTGAACTTATTCTAAAGCATCTGTTTGGAGGCCTTCAGCCACGAAGCAAATTTAATTCTTTCACAAGTGCGTTTGTGAACTAAATGATAATAAATTACAATTGAAAAATGAAATCGACCGCAACTCCCTTGGCCCTTTCCACAATCCTAATTACCAGTTAGCTCTGCGTGATTTGGCGGGCGTTGCTTCATCCTGCTTGTAGATGCCATTGAGTCATGCAAAAACAAACTGCATGTAGAGGTGGATATGGTCGCGAAGGACAGGTGGATACAAATACTTGAGTTGATCCATTTGCCCCCAGAATGACGAGAATGCCCAGGAAAGCCAGGAACACATTCCCGAGATCATAAGGCTCCCTCCTGGTTGCAGAGTGTTTCCTTCGAGACGTTTCATGCTATACGTACCAACAGCCATCCATCTGATGGAACATAAAATGTTGGTAGCCGCTTGGGTCATCTGGGTGGTCAGTTGCTAAACGATTGCACCTCTACTCGCCCATACACTTCTCCACAGTCGTCGTTCACCTCTGTCATGTATGACCCATGAGGAACTGCCAGTTTTGGATAGCGCCATTTTGCATTGCACGATAGGCCTATATCTTAACAATAATGACTCGTGAACAGTTTACAAACTTAGCCATTTCAGAAATGCTATCACCACTGACCAAAAGCCAATGATCAAGCCCCTGTTGGACGTCATGTAATTGATTCCTTTTCTGCATTACGATAATGACTCCACTGTTTTTCACATCTCCACAACACGCTTTATATACACACCACTGCTAGGGAGTCAGCGTCACAACGCCAGCCGCCGTCTGCCGTCTGTCCGAGAGGCATGATTCGTACCCTAATCTCAGCCCCCTCCACCATCAAGGAGCGAAGAACAGCTGGGCCGCCGTCCCGCTTGTCTTTCCGCCGGAACTAATACAATATTCCATTTCTCAATGTTTTTTTTAGAGGGGGGGGTGGAATGCGGGAAGATGGGCAGGACTAGAAGTAAACGAGATGGGGAGGAGTTGGACATCCCAAATTCTTGGCTACAGCA
This sequence comes from Schistocerca nitens, assembly GCF_023898315.1. Classification (NCBI taxonomy): domain Eukaryota; kingdom Metazoa; phylum Arthropoda; class Insecta; order Orthoptera; family Acrididae; genus Schistocerca; species Schistocerca nitens. Next base: position 562,124,029 of record NC_064616.1, read on the forward strand.
CCAAAATACTTAGAATTACCACTGTGTCTACATAGTCACAATCGTACTTTGAACCAAGCGTGTATACGCTGCTGATTATGAAAATTGCAACGCCATGAAGGCGGCTCGACATGTACAACTTGCGCCACTATATGGTGTGGTGCGTGTGTGCTGATGCCATAGTTGATGGAGAACCATTGGAAAGGCTGAGGACAATTTAACAATATAATTTCATTTCATCCTCAATTCTACATGAGGTAGGGACACCTCTCCTCATGAGCTCTGTACAGTGCAGGTGGCGTCAGCTTCTAGGAAGGTGCCCAATGATGCTGAGTCAGGAGTTAGGCCCAACTGTGAGGACTAGGCCATGGCCAGATGCCTCAGAACGCCAAGAATTTACAAGATACCGTGTGGATGATGGCAGTTCTATGTCGGCCAAACTGTTCGCACTATTGAACAGCGCCGCATAGCACATGAAAGGTGTTACCGTCTGCGCTATCCTGAAAAGTCAGCTGTAGCAGAACATGCCCTGGAAAATGGACACCGAATTTCATTCGATGAGACGTCTATTATTAAACGGACTAATGGCTTCTGGGATAGCGTGATAAACGAGGCCATAGAAATTAGAATTTCTGAAAACACCTTCAATAGAGAGGGTGGATTGCAGCTGAGTACAGCGTGGGATCCGGAGTTGAGGGAGTTGAAGCGGGCCCGGCGGTACATTACCATATATGGAGCGGGACCGAGCACCAATGACATCACTAGTGACGTCACAAGCGACGTCACTAGCGACGGCGCGGCTATATAAGCACGGCAATGACAACCACACGACAGTCATCCACTTGACAACAGCAGAGGAGATCTCTGCCGAAAGCTCGTGGGCATTAAACCACTTGACGTGGCTTCAAACCCGAGAATATGTTATCAACGGATATCGCCGCGAAAGAATGCATTCGTACATAACATACCTCTACGGGGAGGAGACGTGGCGCAGCATCAAACGCCTTGGAAAGCTGCGCGTTATGAAGGCTAATTTACTAAGCTCGCTCGCTTTCCTACTACGCTGCAGTGATGAGAAGGCTGTTCCACGTTTTACCATCGTTAACCATCACATAGACACCACGGCAGCAAGAAGAATTTTTCGCCGTGCTAGCTTCGCCCTGCTGCGGGAGAGGATACATTTCACCAGAAAACAGATAGATACAAATGGCCGTGAGCTTTTGGCCGTTCACCTGTAACTGAAAAGGTCACTTTCGGCTTTGGATTGGGGCTGGATCGACAGCAAGCATCATCGAGACAGAGAGCAGCGGAGAAGCAGAAAGGTAAATTCAGTAGGCTTTCGCTGCAACAACATGGAGCAGAACATAAAGTTACGGAACGTGCTGTGATCAACATGACAGGTGCCATCTCAGCACTTAAGAAGGGACTTAACTTTGCTCCTTCGCCACTAAACATCCCCTTCGCTGACATATTGAGTGGTGGTGAACAAGCGGTTCGTAAGTTTCCAAGTGATGTGGCTGAGGAAATTCGTAGAGAAATGAGCCGTATTCTTTTAAGATCCAAACCACCAGCTTCAAACATGACTAGAGCTGGCCTCCGTGCTCTCTGGAATGATCCTCTTACCGTAGTCCTACCAGCTGACAAGGACAATGCTGCCGTCTTAATGGGACTATGACGCAAAAATCAGACGGATGTTGGAGGAAGACACATACCAAAAATTACCTCGGGACCCAACATACAGAATAGTGAGGAAAACTTCAGAGTTTCTGAAACGGTCATCGCTGGAAGAGAATACTATTAAGAACCTCCGCCGGCCAGAGTGGCCGAGCGGTTCTAGGCGCTTCACTCTGGAACCGCGCGACCGCTACAGTCGCAGGTTCGGATCCTGCCTTGGGCATAGATGTGTGTGATGTCCGTCCTTAGGTTAGTTAGGTTTAAGTAGTTCTAAGTTCTAGGGGACTTATGACCTCAGAAGTTAAGTCCCATAGTGCTCAGAGCCATTTGAACAATTTTAAGAACCTCCTTCCCAAGGCACCAAGCCCGCCCACGTTCTATGGTCTGCCGAAGGTGCATAAGAAGGACACACCGTTGAGGCCGATAGTGAGTACCATCGGATCGCCGACCTATAAACATGCTAATCATCTGGCCAGCATCCTCTCTAGGCACGTTGGACTCTGTGGACACCATATAAAGAATACGGCGGACTTCATCAATCGGATTAAAGGTCTGCGACTTGCTGAAGGGGATATCATGGTTAGCTTCTACGTGGTTTCTTTATTCACGTGTGTCCCCAACACAGACTCTATTGACTTGCTGTCCCATCTTTTTGACGACTCCATCGTGAATTTATTTAAGCGCACTCTGACGTCATCATATTTCTAACATGATGGAGAATATTTTAACCAAACTGACGGCGTGGCGATGAGAAGTCCATTAGCTCCAGTAGTAGCCAGCCACTTTATGGACCATTTCGAAGACATCGCCTTGGACACGGCTCCTGCAAAGCCGAGCTGTTTTTATCTCTACGTCGACGGTACCTTCGTCATTTGGCCACATGGACAAGAAAAGTTAGAAGAGTTCCTGGAGCACTTCAACAGCATCCACGACCACATCAACTTCACAATGGAAGTAAAGAAGGAGGGTTCCCTGCCGTTCTTGGACGTGCTTGTCCATCTTAAGCCCAATGGTTCTCTAGGTCATAGCGTTTACCGCAAGCCCACCCACACGGATAGGTATCTGCACGCCACCAACTTCCATCACCCAGCAAAGAAACAGTCAGTTCTGAGGACATTAGTACATGGAGTTGAAGCCGTCTCAGACGCTGATAACTTGCCGAGAGAATTGAGCCACTTACGCAAAGTTTTTAAGGAAAACGGTTACAACACCAAACAATCTCACAAGCAGTGTCATCCAAGCCTCAAAGGAAGAAGACTTCTGAAGAAGACACCAAGCAGGTTGCATTCTTACCGTTTTGTGGTTCGACTACAGGGAACATTAGCCAGCTCCTGAAGAGGCATTAAATAGACACAATCTTCAGGCCTCCGGCAAAGATCCGGCAACTAATGAAATTGTGAAAGACGATGTAGGCCTCAGAACGCCAGGAATTTACAAGATACCGTCTGCGCTATCCTGAAAAGTCAGCTGTAGCAGAACATGCTCTGGAAAACGGACACAGAACTGCATTCGATGAGTCGTCTATTATTAAACGGACTAATGGCTTCTGGGATAGCGTGATAAACGAGGCCATAGAGATAGAATTTCTGACAACGCCTTCAATAGAGAGGGTGGATTGCAGCTGAGTACAGCTTGGATCCTGTGTTTAGGGAGTTGAAGCGGGCCTGGCGGTCGCGCGGCCAAAAAATTACCATATATGGAGCGGGACCGAGCACCAGTGACGTCACGAGCGACGGCACGACTATACAAGCACGGCAATGACAACCACACGATAGTCATCCACTTGACAATGGCAGAGGAGATCTCTGCCGAAAGCTCGTGGGCAGTAAACCATTTGACGCGGCTTGAAACCCAAGAATGTTTTATTAACAATATACAACACTGCCTGCCGTTTAGTTTCCATAGGTATGACTTGTTCCAAGTAACTGTCGGTATGCTGAATTTTACCTTGTACTTTTTCTAACAGAAAACAGAAACTGCGAGTTCTCTAAAAAGCAGGCTGGATTCGCTCTGATAATCTCTTCCTCCAATCTAGTTTCGTACCCATTTCCTCTGCTTAAATGTTTCTATCACTTCTTCCGCCTCTTACACCATTATCTTTTCAGCAAAATGTAGTGCTTGATTCACGCTCGCTGTCTGATTCATCTTGTAGTACACACTCCACAGCGTGTTTATTAGAGCTACAAAATCACTCGCCACCTGACAATAATAGTGGCCTACTACGAACCAGCCATCTAGCTAGAAGTGTGTTCCCCTGCCGTAATATAGTATTTATCCCATGAACTTTCATTTCCCTGTAAAAATAAATGTTCGTTAACAAGTATACCGCGATATTTGTGTATTCTATGCTACTCGTTGAGCGAAATTTTAATTTGATAAACCTGACGCAAGCTTATATGGTGTCTCCTTCTGGTACACACCGGTTTCAGTCGAAATGGTCCGGTGTAAAAGGCCAGCCTACTATTCTGCTAGATAACCGCCTCAAAGACAACTGAGTAAAGTTTTCACTCAAGGAAAAAAAGAGGACAACGACGGCATAGCAGCTGTAGATTTCTTCAAGACATTTCAAAAGCCCTTGCCGCTGGTGGGGACGCTAGCGTGCCTCAGCGATACAGATAGCCGTACCGTAGGTGCAACCACAACGGAGGGGTATCTGTTGAGACGCCAGACAAACGCGTGGTTCCTGAAGAGGGGCAGCAGCCTTTTCAGTAGTTGCAGGGGCAACAGTCTGGATGATTGACTGATCTGGCCTTGTAACACTAACCAAAACAGCCTTGTTGTGATGGTACTGCGAACGGCTGAAAGCAAGGGGAAACTACAGCCGTAATTTTTCCCGAGGGCATGCAGCTTTACTGTATGGTTAAATGATAATGGCGTCCTCTTGGGTAAAATATTCCGGAGGTAAAATAGTCCCCCATTCGGATCTCCGGGAGGGGACTACTCATGAGGACGTCGTTGTCGTTATCAGGAGAAAGAAAACTGGCGTTCCACGGATCGGCGCGTGGAATGTCAGATCCCTTAATCGAGCAGGTAGGTTAGAAAATTTAAAAAGGGAAATGGATAGGTTAAAGTTAGATGTAGTAGGAATTAGTGAAGTTCGGTGGCAGGAGGAACAAGACTTTTGGTCAGGCGAATACAGGGTTATAAATACAAAATCAAATAGGGGTAATGCGGGAGTCGGTTTAATAATGAATAAAAAAATAGGAGTGCGGGTAAGCTACTGCAAACAGCATAGTGAACGCATTATTGTGGCCAAGATAGACACGAAGCTCACGCCTACTACAGTAGTACAAGTTTATATGCCAACTAGCTCTGCAGATGACGAAGAAATTGAAGAAATGTATGATAAAATAAAAGAAATTATTCAGATAGTGAAGCGAGACGAAAATTTAATAGTCATGGGTGACTGGAATTCGGTAGTAGGAAAAGGGAGAGAAGGAAACGTAGTAGGTCAATATGGATTGGGCCTAAGAAATGAAAGAGGAAGCCGCCTGATAGAATTTTGCACAGAGCACAACTTAATCATAGTTAACACTTGGTTCAAGAATCATAAAAGAAGGTTGTATACATGGAAGGAGCCTGGATATACTGACAGGTTTCAGATAGATTATATAATGGTAAGACAGGTTTTAAATTGTAAGACATTCCCAGGGGCAGATGTGGACTCTGACCACAATCTATTGGTTATGAACTGTAGATTAAAACTGAAGAAACTGCAAAAAGGTGGGAATATAAGGAGATGGGACCTGGATAATCTGACTAAACCAGAGGTTGTACAGAGTTTCAGGGAGAGCATAAGGGAACAATTGACAGGAATGGGGGAAAGAAATACAGTAGAAGAGGAATGGGTAGCTTTGAGAGATGAAGTAGTGAAGGCAGCAGAGGATCTAGTAGGTAAAAAGACGAGGGCTAGTAGAAATCCTTGGGTAACAGAAGAAGTATTGAATTTAATTGATGAAAGGAGAAAATATAAAAACGCAGTAAATGAAGCAGGCAAGAAGGAATACAAACGTCTCCAAAATGAGATCGACAGGAAGTGCAAAATGGCTAAGCAGGGATGGCTGGAGAACAAATGTAACGATGTAGAGGCTTATCTCACTATAGGTTAAGATAGATACTGCCTACAGGAAAATTAAAGAGATCTTTGGAGAAAAGAGAACCACTTGTATGAATATCAAGAGCTCAGATGGAAACCCAGTTCTAAGCAAAGAAGGGAAAGCAGAAAGGTGGAAGGAGTATATAGAGGGTATATACAATGGCAATGTACTTGAGGACAATATTATGGAAATGGAAGAGGATGTAGATGAAGATGAAATGGGAAATACGATACTGCGTGAAGAGTTTGACAGAGGACTGAAAGACCTGAGTCGAAACAAGGCCCCGGGAGGAGACAACATTTCATTAGAACTACTGACGGCCTTGGGATAGCCAGTCCTGACAAAGCTCTACCATCTGGTGAGCAAGATGTATGAGACAGGCGAAATACCCTCAGACTTCAAGAAGAATATAATAATTCCAATCCCAAAGAAAGCAGGTGCTGACACATGTGAAAATTACCGAAATATCAGTTTAATAAGTCACGGATGGAAACTACTAACGCGAATTCTTTACACACGAATGGAAAAACTAATAGAAGCCGACATTGGGGAAGTTCAGTTTGGATTCCGTAGAAATATTGGAACACGTGAGGCAATACTGACCCTACGGCTTATCTTAGAAGAAAGATTAAGGAAAGGTAAACCTACGTTTCTAGTATTTGTAGACTTAGAGAAAGCTTTTGACAATGTTGACTGGAATACTCTCTTTCAAATCCTAAAGGTGGCAGGGGTAGAATACAGGGAGCGAAAGGCTATTTACAATTTGTACAGAAACCAGATGGCAGTTATAAAGAGTCGAGGGGCATGAAAGGGAAGCAGTGGTTGGGAAGGGAGTGAGACAGGGTTGTAGCCTCTCCCCGATGTTATTCAATCTGTATATTGAGCAAGCAGTAAAGGAAACAAAAGAAAAATTCGGAGTAGGTATTAAAATCCATGGAGAAGAAATAAAAACTTTGAGGTTCGCCGATGACATTGTCATTTTGTCAGAGACAGCAAAGGTCTTGGAAGAGCAGTTGAACGGAATGAACAGTGTCTTGAAAGGAGGATATAAGATGAACATCAACAAAAGCAAAACGAGGATAATGGAATGTAGTCGAATTAAGTCGGGTGATGCTGAGGTTATTAGATTAGGAAATGAGACACTTAAAGTAATAAAGGAGTTTTGCTATTTGGGGAGCAAAATAACTGATGATGGTCGAAGTAAAAACGATATAAAATGCAGACTGTCAATGGCAAGGAAAGCGTTCCTGAAGAAGAGAAATTTGCTAACATCGAGTATAGATTTAAGTGTCAGGAAGTCGTTTCTGAAAGTATTTGTATGGAGTGTAGCCACGTATGGAAGTGAAACATGGACTATAACTAGTTTGGACAAGAAGAGAATAGAGAAGCTTTCGAAATGTGGTGCTACAGAAGAATTCTGAAGATTCGATGGGTAGATCGTATAACTAATGAGGAGGTGTTGAAAAGGATTTGGGAGAAGAGGAGTTTGTGGCACAACTTGACCAGAAGAACGGATCGGTTGGTAGGACATGTTCTGAGGCATCAAGGGATCACCAATTTAGTATTGGAGGGCAGCTTGGAGGGTAAAAACCTTAGAGGGAGACCAAGAGATGAATACACTAAGCAGATTCAGAAGGATGTAGGTTGCAGTAGGTACTGGGAGATAAAGAAACTTGCACAGGACAGAGTAGCATGGAGAGCTGCATCAAACCAGTCTCAGGACTGAAGACCACAACAACAACAAACAACATTTCTGAAGCTATGTAATCAGCCCACGGTGAAGAGCATATTGTGCTTCCGAAAGTTTCTGGACACACCATTAACCGTACTAAGTATCATGTTAGATTACGTATAAGAGATTATACACATTCGTGAAAAGTGTGTCGTCAATACAGATATAGTGTTTCCTGACAGAATGTGTCCACGGAGAGAACTGATACGTCCGAATGAGACACGGCTGCAGAGACCCATTTTCTTCGATTACTCTGCCATAAGAAGCAAGACAGAGATTCATTGTAAGAACCCTAAGAAACTGTCACTAATCTAAGAAAGAAGTTACTTGCTAAACATTCGTTATCGACCCCTAAGTATTGTTCATGACATCTGGGACCCTTACGTGATAATACTAATACAGACGACAAAGACGATCCAAAGAAGGCCGGCGCGCTTTGTCACAGCTTCGTTTAACAGGCGCGAGATCGGTATTGAGACGCTATCAGAATCAAGTAACAGACGCTACAAGAGGGGCATAGTGCATCACAGAGAGGTGTACTGTTAAAATTGCCGGCAGAGCGTACTTGCCACGGAGAGTGAGGCAACATATTACTTCCTTTCGGATTCATGTCACGCACCCACAACGAGAACATGTTCGAAATCAGTACTCATGCAGAGACTTACTGACAGTCTTACTGTTTCCGAATTGAACAGTAAAGTTGTAAAATGATGGTGATACGAAAAGAAAAAAATAGTTAAAATTTCTGTTATAAATGCGTAACTTATTGTTCATATTTTTTTAGGATCTCGCTGCGCTCATGAGGGCCTTGTTTTTAAGAACCACACCGTAGAAATCTTCACATGTCATTTTCAAATTCATATGAACACAAATCTCGGCTTGCACTGTTCCAATGGATATTTCTTTTCTAGTATCCGACCATAAGGCACGCATTAAACCATGGCCGGTCACGGCGTACCAAACATAACGCGGGACGTGTATGCCGGCCGCGCGTGGGTCCATGATTGGCCTGTCTCGGCTTCAGTCGGTCCTTCTCGGAAGTACCCTTCGCTATTTGTTAGAGGTATGATGGAAGCTCACAAATATAATGACCGCTCGGCCAAAAAGAAGCAGCCTATCGATCTATCGTCAAAAGCCTTTACAAATGAATGGGAATGACAGAAGAGAGGGATGAGAGTTTTCAGTATTTATTACCCTGTTGCGTAATTGACATGTACAGCAGATTTGTTATGAAACGACATTACAACCTCATGCAGAAGAACTTAAAGACTTATTTGATAACGGTAAGCAAAGAATTTCAACGATCGACAGGGAGGGTTTACTGTTCTGTACATCAACCAATGCTTTCGTGCTAAATTTATAGGCATGGAGCAAGTGAAGAAATGGAATTGAATTTCTAAAGTCGCACGCATTATTCCACTATCCTTTGCGACAGTTTTCGATGGAACTGAGCGAAGAGTATGGAGAATTTAGATATTTCTTCAAAGTATGTTGGTTAAGTCATGGAGCATGCCTGGCTCGATTTTTCGATTCAAAGCATGCTTTGCTGAATTTTTGAAGGAAAAAGGTGTCTAGGCGCGAAAATCAGAACATCCGGAATGGACTGCAGACCTCGCATTTTAAGTATAATTGACTAAACACTGCCCATAGTAAAACACTGGAAGGTGAGAGACAAGATATGTCGGATTTTGATGCAGTTGCATTTAAAAGCAAAATCGCATTGTAGAAGGAACAAATGCTGATAAAAAACACAGTCCAGTTCTCTAAATTCAAGGGCACTGAAGAAAAAGTGAGGTTTGAAGAATTCATTGTGACTCTGAAAGAATTACAAGGATAGTTTTCTAAGCGTTTTTGAAGACACTGTCAGTCTAACACTTGTTTTCGAACTGTTTTCCAGACCGGTTTGCTGTTTCAGATGAAAGTGGCACTGTGCTTGTACAGATGTGACTGATGACCTGTAGTGTAATTGCAACTTTAAACACTAATCCTTTTGCGTTAAAACTGTGCAGGACGTCTATATTATTTCCCTAAGGAAAGGTTAGTTAGGTTTAAATAGTTCTAAGTTCTAGGGGACTGATGACCTCAGATGTTAACTCCCGTAGTGCTCAGAGTCATTTGAACCATATCCTCCTTATGACCCTCTGTTTATTTCTTCACTTCCAACAGAACCTCGCGAACATTTGTGGAAAGTGTGTCCTCTTTTTCTAAAAGTCAAATTGCTTCAGAATATACAGGAAAAGGTGTTTTTAAAAAATACAGAAAACGCTCTTGTCATTTTAGTGGACGCTCGTTTATTTCGACTTGTTCTGAAGTAATGAATTTCGAATTAGCGGTGTGTATTTCCTTCGCCCCATGCTACGGAATACGTCTTTAAAACTCGCCACAGCTTAACAAAACGCTACCGTTGACTGCAAAGACAACCATGACACAACAGTTGTGTCGCAATATTTCACTATAGCCTTTCTGAGGAATCTCGCAAAATGTGTTTAGTTTTCGGAATTTTTTGATGATAAGGAAACGTCTAAATATTTTAAAAACTAAACTTTCTACATCATATTTTATAAGTTTGAATGAAAGTTTAGCACAATTATGTAATACATTACAACTACAACTGGCTTTGACTGCGTTTACGATTTCTTCTTTGAATCTAGTATAGACTGTATTATGCTTACCGAAATTAACTGAAGCATGTTCGGCTAACTAAGAAACTGCAGTATTTGGTGTTAAACCATTTTCCAGTGAAATAGCTTTTAGTTTATTTCACTTGGCTTCTACAGATTCATTTACATGTTGATAGAAATCAAGAACTTCGCTACATTATCCGTTATCTTTGGAGAGGTGCATTTCAACTATCGGATAATGATTTTTATTGCCCTTATTTCAAGCCTCTGAACCTAATGAAAATGAAACACTTTGCTTTAATTCCCTTAGCAGCTTCTCCTTAGCATAAGGCAGAAGCAAACTTTTTACTAACACCTTGCTTTTAATTCGGCTGCATCTCACTTTCGTTGCTACATAGGAGTCTCCGAAAACATGTGGGTATAACTTATTACCACAATCTTGACAACTGTAAGAATGGTGACATAAGTCAATGTTAATTCCATTGCAGTGATTTTGTCGTCTTCTACAGAAAAATTGTTGGCAAGAATTTAAGTAGAGAATAAGTTTCCTTCTGTGTGATGATATTCGCTTTGTGTCTTTCTGATGGTAAATGTTTATTCATGGTCTTCACGGCGTCATATTCAACAGCAGATGAGATGCTGCATACACTCATAACTATCAAATTCTATTGTGAATTATGAAAGCTAATCTGTTCACGTACGATCCTACTGTTCCAACAATTGCTGGTAAACTGATAACTGACCATCAACGAACGCACACAAAAAGTAGACATTGCCAGTTGACATGTTGCTGCGACTTATCATTGTTCCTTCAATAACGTGCTTGCCGAATATTAATAACGCAAGAATGAAAATTTGTCATAATAATAATAGAATCGTAGCGTTCTGATACAATAAGCAATAAACATTCGAAGAAATTAAATCAAAACCATTAAAGCGTAAGGTGACAATCGAAACTGTAGACTAAGTCACTGTCCCGAAAACCAGGAAAATTCATTCCAAGTCCGCATAATCCGAGTAGCACACAGTGGGCCAACTCGCTTCGGAACCTGGACAGAATAGAAATAGAAGGTGCGCGTTCCGGCTTAGTCACGCGAAATCTTGTGTAGATGGTATCGGTGCATACTCCTCCAATGTTGCCGTGACATTCCAGCAACAAGTCGAGTTATTATGTGCCGTCGCAGCTGCTGGTAAACAGTGAATCGGAGAACGACACATTTTTCAAATGTTGCTTGTGTGGCCTGGTTAATATATGACAACGACCCATCCAATTATCAGGATTAAATAAGATGGGTAGCACTCCAGAAGGTATGTTTATCATATTTTAACCGATATAATGATGTATATAGACATACAACTTTGCTGGAATCCATATTATCCGAAATCGTTGGCTTCCACATTTCCTCTGTGTCGCTCCACTTTTGTAAATACTTCTCCTACTATGTAAAACGTATACTTAACGAGTTCCAGGGTAGTTCCATCCGCATATTTGCTCGTGTTTGGTGTACGGTCATTTTTGTACAGTGTGGCGGTGCCACAGGAAGACAGTTATTGTGGAGTAATGCACAATATTGTGGAAATTATTATGCAATAATGCACAATAATTAATATTTTAACTAACCATCAGGTTAGTAGTTGCTCAAATATTGTACTGAAAATTAATCAATAAACTTTGTATCATGGATAATTTTGCAATGAACATTTTGAAAGATTTGTTTTTCAGTATCTACTTCCCATTCAAAAACCTGCACACATATGCAAATATTTGACTTAGTGCAAGATGTATACCGTCAGATACTGACAGTAAAGTTGCGGCTCTACTTGTCTCAAGCCCTAGACACACGGTTTTAAATGAGTGCTGCAAACGAAAAGCAATTGCGATTAAACTTGTCGAAATTGTGGACGAGGTGAAAACAGGCTCAACGGAAACGCGACCTATTTTGATGTTGCCAATGAACAGTGGTTCGACGGATCAATTACTTTTGTTGGCGGTACTGTCTGCATTAATACTTTCGTTCATTATAACACTTCGTGCGTTATATTAATGTGATAATATCAATTTTGCATAGTAGAGTAGCGTAGCCACAGAACAGCAGCTCAGACAACACTCTGAAAGAAAGACGTCTGGTCGGAATCGTTCCCCATCTGACGACGCTACGGGCAAGCACTAATACCGGATGGCGTAGAAAGAAGCACAGAAAGCAGTGACGAAAGAGATATCTGCCAACTTAGATCTGAATATTATTATTTCGGATAAAATGACTAAGACAAATTATGTCTTGCTACAAGATGTGACGAATAACAACCGTCATTCGTCCACATATCCATCGGATGCCAAAATATAGTCAGATAAAAACCGTTGTTATCCGTAAACAACGAGTATCACTGTTACTGACAGCACAGCGGAGATGCAGCTACAGGCTGTACCTTTGGATCTACATCTATCTAATTTTGGCCGATCAGGTCCATTTCAAGAAACAACATTTGTTCAACAATATGCTGTGTTCGAAGAAGACATGGCTACTGTTCACACAGCACACATCATCCAGGACTGGTTTGTGACCAAGAGAATGAATTGCCGCTCCTCACTTGGCCACCAAAGTCAGAAATCTCCATATTATTGATCCTTTATGTCTAATTTGGAAAGAAGCGTGCGTGACTGCTATCCACTTCCAACATCTTTACCTGAACTTGCCACTATTTTGGAAGAAGAATAGTAAAAAATTCCCTTGAAACCCGTGAAGGAACTGTACTTAGTCATTCCGAGATGACTAGAAGCTGTTTTAAATGCCAACGGTTTTCGAACACAGTATGAGGCGTCGTAAGGTATCGTGTTTTTGGTTTTTCCATATTTTTGCCCACTCCCTGTAAATCTAGGCGCAGACAAGTGTTAGAAAATGATCAAGTTCCTCCTACGTGTAGTTCGTCCTACGTCCTACAGCCTGCAAATTGCATGAAGCTTCTACAAAGGTGGCTCTGTACTACAACAATGATCAAGCGAACACGAACAGTAGTAGATCCGGCACTTGACTATCCGCCACACACAAACACTGTAGTCTTTCGCGTTACAAAGCATTGTACCATTGCGTTTCCCCAACTGTTGCCCCACCCAGCCTTGCACCGAACATACGCTCACGTGAGCGCGCGCACACACACACACACACACACACACACACACACACACACACTCACACACGAGCGCGTTTACGCGCATGCGCGTACGTTTCCGCAGTTCTGTGTAGCAGAATACTCCTTTCCTTAGAACAAAGCTCAAACGGAGCGAGGTGGCGACGTGGGAAGACCCAGGAATCACAGTCAGAAGGACAGCGATTCGAGTCTCGGTCAGAACGTTCACATTTAGGTTTATTTCTCATAATTCCCCAGTCTAAGTTTATGCTTGGAAAACTGCAAGAAACCTAAATGTCGATGGCCTGACAGGGCTATGAAACGCTGTTCTCCTAACTGTGACTTCTGGGTCATCCCACATCGTCACCTCCCTCCGTTTTGGTGATGAGATTTGGTGATTGTAGTGAATGCCGTCTGTGTAGTTTTTAACGTTTAATTTTATCACGAGACCTTCGCATTGTCAAATACTATAATCTCGTACCTGTTGGCCGGTTCATGTTAAGTAATTAATTTTGGTGCGGTCAACTCCTCATGTTGGAGTACTTCCCAAAACTGGTTCCTTCATCAGACTCCAACAACAGATAATAAACGATATCCGCAGCACATCAATGATCAACATTGTATTTGATGTGCACTGTGGTGCAGCCATGAGAATACTGGACTCTTGTTCATGAAGATTAACAACTCTTGGGATTTCTCTAACTCATTTCATGTGAATGATGTGACCGCTCCTTAAACATGGTTACTGATAATTCCTTTCCCATTGTCCTTTCAAATGAGATACTGCATCTTTGTAATAATTCTGCTTCAAGGCATCTTAAACTCTAATCTTCATTACCACAGAGCGAGGATAACGAGCTTGCTAAAAATCCAATAGAATAATTGCATTACCTAGTCTTGACTGAAATCGGTAGCCTTTGGATTCACGTAGAGAATTATTTATTTACATAACACAGGTACTGAGGTATTTCAAGCTACTTTCTAAGAATTTCATGGCCTGAATTCCAACATGGCATTAATATTTACAGAGGAGCTCAAATTTCTAAAAATTCAAGATTTTAGTGAAATATATCTTATACTGTTTTAAGTGCACAGTTCAAATATAAAATGACAGTAGTTATACTAGTATATTATAAAAATATTAATTTATGCAAAATAAAGGAAAAAGGCGTTGATGAGACCATCTAGCCCCTGAACATTTCAGAAGCTTTTTTTCCGTGACATATTTGAATGTATTTTGGAGCAGTCTATTTCGAAATTCCAGCAGTAATCAGACATCATGTGCATGTCCGATCATCCTTGTTACAGGTCCTCCATAGTTTTTATCTGCTGATGTAAACTTTCATCTTGTTCCTTACTGGCGTCTCTTAAATTTTCAGGAAAAAGGTTTAAGTGGTAAATAGCGCACCTCAACTCATGTTGCAAGAAATGAAGGGAGACCTTTCATTCAGCCTCATTGTCGATTTCCGAGGGATCCTTAATGAGTTGCCTTATTTGTGGATCGTCATATTGTTCTGTTTTAACTCTTTCCATACTTAACTTAGAGAGTTATGAAATTCTTCTCTAACCCAGTGGTCAGATTTTTCTCTGTTCTTCCATAGGCACGAGAAGCAAGGATATTTGGTGTGACCACTTTGATAAACAAGGAATAAATTAACCATTTATAAGTCACTGGGTGAGCAGCTGGTATTCAACTGAATTGTTACCATTGAGTATTAGCACACATTTCAAAGTTCTCTTTGAGCTGTCAATAGATAGGAGCATATCTTCAGGAAAACCTGCAGGAAGACCCATTTACTCAGGTACACTCTAATTTCGTGACGAAAGACGAGATTGTCTTCTTGAGAGTATAACAAATCAAGATGAAAGGGTTAAGACGGCATACTCGATCACCGAAATATACGATTCCACATCCATTTATTCCGATTTAGACCATAAGTACGGGATTTACAGCTTTTTCATAAGTACGTGGTACTTTGAAGTATTTACCAAATAATATTCTTTTCCAAATTTACAATTTTATCTAGAGTTAAAACATGATAACTTTAAATTACGAATATTAGTAATCCTACAGATGGCACTTTGCGAAAGTCTATATTTAAAAAGAATTGGTAACTTTAAACTTTTCTATTAGATTTTGTTTCATTTATACAATTTCTCGCGAAAGGCAGCATAAGCATATACAAATTCCAAGTCTCATATGAGCTATAGAAAATCGTAATTTATTATTCATCAGACAATAGTATTCAGTCTATTCAAAAACCATAAAAGAGTCACGTGTAAAAGAACTACTTTAATGTAAAAAATTGTTTTCGTGATGGGACTGAGCTTTTGTCGTCTTGTTGATTGATAAAAATTTTCACATTAAGGAAAACCGTGTATTGTGTTTTGCTATGGGTGACAAACTACTTGAGAAATAAATCAAGAATAAATATTAAGAAATAGTATCTTCACTGCCTAGTAAAGAAGCTGAAGGCCTATTCATACCCAAATTAAACTATGATCCCGCTTCTCATTGAAACAACGTGAGTTCTCATTTTTATTCTACAAACTGTCTGATTAGATCTTGAATGAGCCTATTTCTCACGAAGTTCCACAGCAATAAAATAGCAGAAACGAACTTTAGGTAAAAAGGTGCATAAGATTTCCAAATAACTGTACTGTTATGTAGTTACAGTAGAGGCTCATTTTAATTGGAATGTCTTATCGTGATATATTGTCTCATCTGGACCATTGAATGAGGGAGATGTGTAGCAGACCATTTTTTCTTCTGTGGTAAAAGGTAATTTTGGTTCCTTGTTCCAAGACATTTTTGTAGTTCAACCAAGAAGCCAGTAATTCAGAAGCTCCTTTTGACAGCTTGTGATCTCTGGCGAGCTCATTAATTCATCCCAAATGAAACTCTTAGGAACTGATGCCATACACTCATAATCACTGTCATCTGCATTAGTATCAGAGAGACAACACTAGTCCTCACATATAACACTCATTGTAAAAGTTTCTTGGTTCCCTCCCAACCAACCGTACGCCAAATTTGACACTTTGTCGTCGTTTTTCTGCCAAACTCTTTACAAAATCAATAAATAATAAGTCTTCTGTTTTCTTTCAACATGTATGCTCAACATATGTAGCAAAACACACAAGGATAATATACACAGTTTCTACTTTAACGAATTTTATTTCAATTCAACAACACAAATACAGAAATCTATAACTCATTATGTTTCCCAACACAGTTATCATTCAAGGCCATGCTCGCTCTACCCTGCACGGCGAGAGCTCACAAACTAACATCCAACTCCATCTGGTGGATATTCCTGGAATTAATTACAAAGCAGACTGACAGTAGGGCAAACATACAGGGACCAATCCTCAAACAAACGATTTAGAATCGCACAAAACGTTGTTATAGTTGCACATTTCGTGTATAAGTGCGTGTTAAACAGCACTGAACTAGAAAACTAGAGCGGATAGAGGAAAACTGATTTCAAATTTAGATTCAGTATCCGAACTACAGCTGAAATCGGTTCTAAAATCCTAGACACAAAAAAGTATTTCTTGTTGGCTTGTATAATTACTACACTTCTTGATTCCTCTAAGTATTGTGAAACAGAGTTACGTTGCAGTATGCTGATCAACGATTAATAATGTTAGTAATTCGTGCACAAGGGGCCAGTATAGATTTGACTTCTTCAGTATGATGAGTTGAATGAACAATAATTTATTTCTGCTTCAGATAGTAGATTTGCTGCTGCTCACATCTATTACTTTCCCCTCTTTGGGGAAGTGTGAGGGGGAGTTTGTAGCCTTGCGGCTTTTACTCCTCTGTGTGCTTGTGTGTGTGATTATTTCTGTACTTTTAGGATGTCTGTGAGATTGTGATGTTTGTTCTGTGTGATTCTGGTACTTGCCTGAGGTTTGGCGAGATATTTGTAGTATTTGGGGTAGGAGCAGGATTTGGGAATGGGTATTGGGATTTTTTTCTCTTCGACTTAGTCGTCAAAGATCGTCATGGGGCGATTGTGTTTATCGTGGGACATGTCATACCGACCTAGGGAATGGATGAGGGCGTTTCCCGACCTGGAAGTACCTTCATAGAAGGCCCTTGCCAGGTCTTGGAAACGCTCTCTCAGGAGTGGGATTTCCGCAGCGGCATGCAAATCGTCGATAGGGAATCCAAGGGGTAAACGCAGTGCCCTCCTGAGGGCGCGGTTCTGCAGCCTCTGGAGAGTGTCCAGGTGCTGCTTCGCCGCGTATCCCCAGACAGGACACGCGTATTCCATGACTGGCCGGATCAGGGCCTGGTAAACGTTCACTCCTACTGAGCAGGATAGGGAGCTGGATGAGTTGAGGATTGGGTACAGGATGGACATTCTGGCGCAGACCTTCCTATGGACCTCGTCTATGTGGGGTTTCCACGTAAGACGAGAGTCCAAGGTTACGCCAAGATACTTGGCGGTTCTGCGCCAGGGGAGTTGGGTTCCGTTTAGGTGAAGGTGGAGGGGGGGGCGTTGAGGAGGTTCGCGCCTTCCGAGCCTACGGGTAATCAGCATTGCCTGCGTCTTTTCAGAATTGATGGTGATTCGCCAGCGACGGGCCCAAGTTTCTGTGTCATCTAAAACCCTTTGTAGCCTACGGATGACCAGGTCCTTGTTCGCGTTTCTCGTGTAGAAGGCTGTCTCGTGTAGAAGTAGATTTGCTTTCAGTAAAAGCATCATTCAAGTATCCAGCCTATCAGATTAAGGTTATCTGTGGTTCCCTTGAATAGATTCAGGCAACTGCCAGAACAATTCTTCAGATGACGTGCAACTGAATTCCTTCCCCATCCCTCTCTCACTGGGGAAGTATTCTGTATGTAATAATGCCATTGTCGATGAACATTTGAATCCCAAAGTTCCTTTTTTCTCTTCTAACATCGTCATTGAACGAAGACTAGTTTCTTTGTTTAGTTAATATCTATGGTGGCCACGCTGTGCAAAAACAGAACGATGGGGTTTTGAACGTTACTCCAACCTTTCTATCATGTTCTTTTAATGTATATTAGTTTCATTTACTAATTATCCTCCGTGCAAAACCAGAAAGCCCCACTTCACAAATGAAAAAACAACTACACTGCAGGATGGCACATTATGCTCTGAAATGTGAATTAATGGGAAACCCAGTACTAGATTGAGATTTGCAACTCCTGCAAGATATGGGCTTACATGCAAACATTGTTTTGGAACAGAAATCAGAATCCATCAGTGGTTATCGTTGATGATATCCTGGCAGGACATTGTAAGGACCATCGAAAATACACTGCTGGCCATTCAAACGACTTTTCAGGAAAGATAGAAAAGAATGACAATTTACTTATAGTGCGCATTCAGTGTCATAGGAAGGGTGTTGATTAAGTCTGTTGGTGACTTGGAAGTTTACAGGCTCCGAAAGTTACATGGAACAGTAACATTAAGTGACCAAATTCTGTGTTCGATGTCAGCATGCAATAATCACTCACAGACGATAGGTGACAGCACTAGCAGTAGAGGGTATATAAAGCGTGTTGTGGAGATGTGAAAAACAGGGGAGTCGTTATCGTAATGCAGAAAAGGAATCATTTACTATATGACGTCCAACAGGGGCTTGATCATTGGCTTTCGGTCAGCGATGAAAGAATTTCTGAAATGGCTAAGTTTGTGAACTGTTCAGGGGTCATTATTGTTAAGGTATAGGCCTATCGCGCCCGGCAGAATGGCGCTGTCCAAAACCAGCAGTGCACCACAGCCCATAGATGACCAAGGTGAACGACGACTGTGGCGATGTGTATGGGCAAATAGACGTGCAACTGTTAAGCAAGTGACCGCAAAGATGCCTCAAGGGGCTGCCAACAGTGTATCCTGAACTACCATTCGCTGTGTATGGACCTCTGCAGCAGGTCCCTAGCTCATGCACTCACGCTGCCTGCTATTCATTGCCGGCAAAGGCTGTAATTTGAGTGAAAATACTGCAACTGGTGTCCACTGAGTCCATTGTGTTGGGCTCTTAAGATGAATCACATTTTATTTCCATCAGATGGATGGCCGTTGGCATGCAAAGCACGAAGCGCCTGAAAAGAAACACTCTGCAACCAGTAGGGAGCCTTATAATCAGGGGTATGTTATCGTGGCATTCGTTGGGTAATCTCGTCATTCTGGAGGCACAACGGATCAACACAAGTCCTTGTATCCACCTGTCCTTCGGGACCATATCCACCCCTATATGCAGTTTGTTTTTCCTTGACATGACGGCATCTACAAGTAGGATGAAGCAATGTGTCACACAGCTTGCAGCGTGTGTGTGTGGTTCGAAGAGGATGAGTGTACTGTAATCACCTGGCCATCAGACTCCCCTGATTAAACCCAATCGATCGGTTGTTTGAGCCATGGATGATCAAATGGGAAACCTAGCGCATTTGACCATGACTCCATATTCCTCTTGGTACCCTGCACAACACCACTGACTTACTCTCCACATCTTGTGCTGCAAACAGTGGTCATTCACGCTTTTGTCAGGTGGTCACATTAATGTGACTCGACTAAGAAGTACACAGAGCTGCCACTTCTGGCAGCATTGATGGCTGTATTATGGCAGGGCATGAAGCTAAACTGAGCTTGGATGACAGATGGGGTGCATCACTACATGCTGCTTCAGTTATATACCAATCGTAGTGGCTGGAAAGAGCAGGCATGCCAGTCTCTCGGCAACCCATAACCAAATGTTTTCAGGTAGAAAGTACTGTCTATGACTACAGTCGTATGCTCTCTGTATAGAGGTAGGTCTGGACAGCGTAGTTACCATTTGGTCTTGCGTCATCTTGCTGAAAGATAACGTTATGAAGCCTCAGAGCTATGGCATTGCCTCCGGTCATATGGCGTCGGCAATGAAGCGACTACTGTCCATAAAAACCGTAAATGGTCATGGTCTGAACCCAATGGCACTCATTAGCATCATGCCAGGCGTTGGGGCATGTATTAAAATACTGCTGTACCCAGGTAAACAGCAGCAGTGGTCACCACGCTGGTGGTCCATAGTGCTCAAGACGTCATCACACTCTCTGTGTGGGTACTTGTACTGTAGCAAAAATACTCATTCCCTGATTCAAGGAATACATATATGATTTTTAGATCCCACACGGTGCTGAATAGGAATCTACTGAACCCATCAATTTCATATCTGCTTGACAGTCGTTGGATGCCGATCAATGCAAGCAGCAATATCATGGAACGATAAAGTACTGTTTTGAGTGGTCACGATCCTGCCACTGTCAAATTCTGACATATTCTGATAGACATTACTCTTTGTACATGGGGCATAATACGATCATGGGGCATAACACGATCATCTCTGAAACAAACAACATTCTGAATGAGAAACCCTTATATACAGAATGTGGATGGTGTTAGTTCTACTACATTGCGTAGTGGCAATACCCAGTATCTGGTAAAAGTATTAAATCTTTAGTGTAAGAGACTGAAAGTATATGGATGTCAGCACAGAGTATTGCAGTAACAGCGTTGGACCTCAGCCACCCTAAAAAAAAATTCCCTTCTTTTATCTCGGTGACCGGTCCTCCCTATATAAGTCGGTGTCAACAAAATTGTTTCTCATTCGGAGGAGAAAGTTGGTGATTGGAATTTCGTGAGAAGATTCCGTCGCACGAAGAAAAGCAATAGCAACTTTCTCCATGTGTGGCCGCAAGTTATCTTATTGAAATGTAAGCCCAGGATGGCTTGCCACGAAAGGCAACAAAATGGGGCATACTACAATATCGATGTAGCACTGTGCTGTAAGGGTGGCGCGGATGACAACAAAAGGTATCCTGGTTGTCGGACCGTATGGCAGTGGACAGTCATGTTGGTGACCCAGTGCTGTCCGGGGCATCTCTATACATGTATTCCGCCTGGCATCTCATTGACTGTAGCAGAATATCCTTAAGTGATGAGTCCCATTTCAAATTGAGCCCCGATGACCGGGAATGACGTGTCTGGAGACATCTCGGTCGGTCATGGAATACCAACCTGACTGCGCTTGGGCGTGATGGAAGAAATGGGGAGCAACTACTTACAAAGCGTTGCTGAGGACAACAGTGAATGAAATACTACTGCCACTGGATTATGAACACGGCCCAGTCTAGTGAGCAGGTATCGCTATCGCCACCCATCGTTAAGTTACTTTTAGATGGGCTGTATTTGACGGGAATATTTGACCAGAAGAGCGTTGCCGTCAACTTTTCTTTAATCTGGTTGCAACAGACAACAGTTATGCGGTAAGGCTTTGGAATATTGTTCATGTTAAATGCTGCTGCAGAGAATTGACGACGTATTGCCGTAGAGTTGCCAGTATTGTTCACCAAGCGTGGAGAATATTTCGTATTACGGGGGCATGTGTGTTCTTGTCTGAAAATGTTTCCCTCTCCCTCTATGTTTGTTTCCTACTTCTCTCACCGATAGCGCTGTAGTTTCGTGCCTGAACAAAAACAATATTGCCGGCCGCGGTGGTCTCGTGGTTCTAGGCGCGCAGTCCGGAACCGTGCGACTGCTACGGTCGCAGGTTCGAATCCTGCCTCGGGCATGAATGTGTGTGATGTCCTTAGGTTAGTTAGGTTTAAGTAGTTCTAAGTTCTAGGGGACTGATAACCACAGCAGTTGAGTCCCATAGTGCTCAGAGCCATTTGAACCATTTTTTGAAAAAACAATATTGTTTCCGTTTTATTCAAATGTTTTTGCTGGTACATACAGCCACATATTCTGTAGTTTCCTGTAGTTGTGAGAATTTTTGTGTGTGGTAATGGAGTGTAAAAGCGTTTCACGAACACAACGCAAACTGGTCACATTATAACTAATGTAAGCGTTACACTTACCCATAACAATGAATACAGTGCACAGTAACAATACATCTACATATACATCTTCATTTAAGTGCCTGCGAGAGGGTTCATCGAGCCACCTTCACTATTCTCTATTATTCCAATCTCGTATGGCGCGCGGAAAGAACAAATACCTATATCTTTCCGTAAGAGCTCTGATTTCGCTTTCTGTATCGTGGTGATCGTTTCTCCCTATGTAGGTCGGTGTCAGCAAAATATTCTCGCAATCGGAGGAGGAAGGTGGTAGTTGGAATTTCGTGAGAAGATTCCGTCGCAACGAAAAATGCCTTTCTTTTAATGATGTCCAGCCCAAATTATGTTTCATTTCAGTGACACTCTCTCCCATATTTCGCGTAATACAAAACGTGCTGCCTTGCTTTGAACTTTTTCGATGCACTCCGTCAGTCCTACCTGGTAAGGATCCCACACCATGCAGCAGTATTCTAAAAGAGGACGGACAAGCGTAGTGTAGACAGTCTCCTTATTAGGTCTGTTACATTTTCTAAGTGTCCTGCCAATAATACGCAGCCTTTGGTTAGCGTACCCCACAACATTTTCTGTGTGTTCTTTCCAATTTAAGTTGTTCGTAATTGTAATATCTATGTATTTAGTTGAATTTATGGCTTTTAGATTTGACTGATTTATCGTGTAACGGAAGTTTAACGAGTTCCTTTTAGCACTCATGTGGATGACCTCACACTTTTCGTTATTTAGCGTCAACTGCCATTTTTCGCACCATTCAGATATTATTTTCTAAATCGTTTTGCAGTTTGTTTTCATCTTCTGATGACGTTATTAGTCGGTAAACGACAGCGTCATCTGCAAACAACCGAAGACGGCTGCTCAGATTGTCTCCCAAATCGTTTATAAAGATGAGGAACAGAAAAGGACCTATAACACTACCTTGGGGAATGCCTGAAATAACTTCTGTTTAACTCGATGACTTTCCGTCAATTACTACGAACCGTGACCTCTCTGACAGGAAATCGCAAATCCAGTCACATAACTGAGACGATATTCCATAAGCACGCAATTTCACTACGAGCCGCTTGTGTGGTACAGTGTCAAAAGCCTTCCGGAAATCCAGGAATACGGAATCGACTTGAAATCCCTTGTCAACAGCACTCAGCACTTCATGTGAATAAAGAGCTAGTTGTGTTTCACAGGAATGATGTTTTCTAAACTCACGTTGAATGTGTGTCAATAGACCGTTTCCTTCGAGGCAGTTCATAATGTTCGAACACAATATATGTTCTAAAATCCTGCTGCATATCGATGTTAACGATATGGGCCCGTAATTTAGTGGATTACTCCTGCTACCTTTCTTGAAAATAGGTGTGAGCTGTGCAACTTTCCAGTCTTTGGGTACGGATCTTTCGTCGAGCGAACGGTTGTATATGATTGTTAAGTATGGAGCTAATGTATCAGCATACTCCGAAAGGAACCTAATTGGTATACAGTCTGGACCAGAAAACTTGCTTTTATTAAGTGATTTGAGTTGCTTCACTACTCCGAGGATATTTACATCTACGTTACACATGTTGGCAGCTGTTCTCGATTCGAATTCTGGAATATTTACTTCGTCTTCTTATGTGCAGGCATTTCAGAAAGCTGTGTTTAGTAAATCAGCTTTCGCAGCACTGTCTTCGATAGTATCTCCATTGTTATCGCGCAGAGAAGCCATTGATTGTTTCTTGCCTCTAAAACACTTCACATACGACCAGAATCTCTTTGGATTTTCTGCCAGGTTTCGAGACAAAGTTTCGTTGTGGAAATTTATAGGCGTCTCGCATTGAACTCCGCGCTAAGTTTCGAGCTTCTGTAAAGGATCGCCAATCTTGGGGATTTTGCGTCTGTTTAAATTTGGCATATTTGTTTCGTTGTTTCTGCAACAGTGTTCTAACCTGTTTTGTGTACCAAGGAGGATCAGCTCCGTCGTTTGTTAGTTTATTTGGTACAAACCTCTGACTTGCTGCCGATACTATTTCTTTAAATTTAAGCCACATCTGGTCTACAGTTATATTATTAATTTGGAATGAGTGGAGATTGCCTCTCAGGAGGGCTTCAAGTGAATTTTTATCTGTTTTTTTGAATAGGTATATTTTTCGCTTATTTTTCGAGGATGTGGGGATTACAATATTCAATCTCGATACGACAACCCTGTGTTCTCTAATCCGTACATCGGTTTTGATGCTGGTTATTAACTCAGGATTATTTGTTGCTGAGAGTTCAAGTGTGGTTTCACAACCGTGTACTATTCGCGTCGGCTCATGAATTAACTGCTCGAAATAATTTCCAGAGAATGCGTAAAGCACAATTTCGGATGATATTTTATACCTACCTCCGGAATTAAATGTCGTTTCATAACAAATTTGCTGTACACGTCAATTACGCAACAGGGTAATAAATACTGAAAACTCTCATCCCTCTCTTCTGTCATTCCCATTCATTTGTAAAGGCTTTTGACGATAGCTCGATAGGCTGCCTCTTTTTGTGCGAACAGTCATCGGACCTGTAAACATCCTTCATAGCTCTAACAAATAGCGAAGGGTAAACAGCACTCACACCACGATTTTGCCGAACTGAAGACAGTCGCGAAGATCGAAAAATGCCGCATGGCAATCCTAAATAAAATGTCACGCTTTATGGGGTACTTCCAAGAAGAACCGAGCGAATCCGAAACAGGCCGAGTTTGGCCACACGCGCGGCCGGCAAAGTTTGGCTCGACGTGGCCGGCCGTGCTTTAAACAGTGCGTCATGGTCGAATGCTAGAAACAGAATATCCATTGCACATGGGCAAGCCGTGATTTGTATTCAGATGAATTTGAGAATGACATGTGAAGATTTCTACGGCTTGGTTCTTAGAAACAAGGCTCTTCCTAATGCAGCGAAAACCTCAAACATTAATAAGGTATGCATTTATAGCAGTAATTTTTTACTATTTTTTTCTTTGGTTTGGTATGGGTTCGGTTAGTTGTAATGGCAGCACTAGTATGTGATTAGTAGTAGTAGAAGTTAATTTTATTACCTCATCACAAACTGTAACTGTAAGAATACTCCAAAATCAGTTTAACAATTTCTGTCCCCAATTACACAAATGTCCGTGGCCTATTGATTGGTCTCTAGGCATGCCTCGAGTTCAGTCTGGCAAGCCTATTCGCAGCTCTTAAGATTTGCATTTTAGAGGCCATAATTATTGGAAATTTATGTCGTTTTTGGCTTATATACAATCTCTCATGGAATACTTTTTTTCCTTCACCCTGTATACTGCATAAACGACATTTTTGTGGGTGTCTGAGGGTACTTCTCGTATCACCATTATTTTCCAAGTTTACTGTTCGATTCACAAATAGTGAGACTGTCAGTAAGTCTCCGCATGAGCCCTAATTTCGCACATGTTCTCGTTGTGGGTGCGCTACATGAATGTGGAAGTAAGTTCTATGTTGCCTGACTCTCTGTGGCAAATATGTTCTGGCAATTTTAACAGCAAACCTCTCTGTGATACACCATGCCCCTCTTGTAGCGTCTGTTATTTAATTTTGATAGTATCTCAATAGCGATGTCGCGCCTGCTAAACGAAGACGTGACAAAGCTTGCAGGCCTTCTTTGGATCATCTTTGTCCTCTGTATTAATATTATCATGTAAGGGTCCCAGATGTCAGGAGCAATACTAAGGGAGTGGTAACGAATGTTTCGCAAGTAACTTCTTTCCTAGATTAATGATATTTTCTTAGGATTCTTCCAATGAATCTCTGTCTGGCATCTCTCTGACAGAGTACTCGAAGAAAATGGGTCTCTGCAGCCTTGTCTCATTCGGACGTATCAGTTCTCTCTGTGGACACATTCTGTCAGGAAACACGATTTCTGTATTGACAACACACTTTTCTCGCATGTATGTAGTCTCTCATACATAATCTGACATGATACTTAGCATAGTCGATGGTATGTGTAGAAAGTTTTGGAAGTGCACTATGCTCTTCACCATGGGGTGATTACATAGCTACCGAAATGTCTTGAACGAAGCTACAACTAGTATGTCCTCGTTGTCCTCTTTTTCTCCTCCAGTGAAAACTTCTCGGTGATCTTTGAGTCGGTTAAAGAACAATTATTTTTAAAGGGAAATAAAAGCAGGGCAGGGGAGCACGGCACGGTAGCACGAATTAGCTTGATGGCTGGATCATAGTAGGTCACTAATTTTCTCAGGTGGTGAGTGATTTTGTAGCTCTAATACACACGCTGTAGAGTTTGTACTCCAAGATGAGTCAGACAGAGAGTGTGAATCAAGCATTACATATTGCTCGAAAGATTATCCTGTAAGAGGCGGAAGAAGAGATAAAAACATTTGAATAGAGGAAATGGGTACGAAAATGGACTGGACGAAGAGATTATCAGAGTGAATCCGATGTGCTTCTGAGAGAACTCACAATTTTTGTTTTCTTTTAGAAAACACCATAATCAGGTACAAAAATAAGTGTGTGGTGAAGTGAAATTATGTAGGATCAAAGATTTTAAACCAGTGCATGTACAGAGTATCTCAAATTACAGAGATGAAATATTTTAATGTTAGAATTAGGAATAAACATGTGGAGATATTTCAGTGTAAATGGGAAGCAAGATTATTTCACTAACGTAAAATATGTGACACATTAAGTAACTCTCTATAGACCAATATCAACAGTTGTATGTAGAAGAAAATAATTGAACAATAAACTTTGGTCACATATTCCAAATAAGTGGCTGAACAAAATAATCTTGTCTTTAATAGATACTAAATTACAAACAGAAAAGATATAATAGTGATCTCAAGCAGGTGAGTGAAGCAGAACTGATTACACAATTCTAAAAAATTTTTAAGTCAACGAGAGATTTTATAAAAATTATAATAAACAAAATCAGGCATGTGAGTAAGAGGGCTACTTACAACATGGCTTTCATGGGATTATGTGTAGTATCTGGAGTCCGCAGCTCGTGGTCGTGCGGTAGCGTTCTCGCTTCTCACGCTCGGGTTCCCGCGTTCGATTCCCGGCGGGGTCGGGGATTTTCTCTGCCTCGTGATGACTGGGTGTTGTGTGCTGTCTTTAGGTTAGTTAGGTTTAAGTAGTTCTAAGTTCTAGGGTACTGATGACCATAGATGTTAAGTCCCATAGTGCTCAGAGCCATTTGAACCTTTTTTTTTTTTTTTTTTTTTTTTTTTTTTTTTTTTTGTAGTAGTAGTAGTAGTATCTGGAGCTAGAAGTAGGGAGTAAGGGAACCGTGTCTGGTCATTGAGAATTAAGCTTGGGTTGATGGACATGTGTTTATTAATTTCCATTATTTCAAAATAGTTCATCTTCTTTCCTTTATGGATGTGATGTAATACTTCAAGTTCCCCCTAGTCATTATGGCTTCTTTTGGCAGGTGGTCTGCAAAAGCAGAGTCTCCTTTTGTAAGTTTCCAACTTTGTGGTGTTCCTTCAAATGGGCACGTATTGTCCTGCCAGACTGACATATATAGAATTTGTCACAATTACGAGTAATTTTATATATTCCACTATTTTCCAAAGCTGGAGTGCTGTCTTCATCATTGGGCAGAAAGTGTCCGAGAGTGTTGTGCACATAAAATGATGTTTTTACGTTTCTGGATGTAAGGTTTCCGCCCACATGCAGTGAGACTTTTAATAAGAATGGAACTGTGCAACAGTTATTGTATTCTTAAGGTGGCAGGTCAAGGACAAGGTAAAGAAGACAGTACACATGTTGTTTCTGTATTTTGCGAAGTCCAGTAAAGTAGAAGGGTTGCTATTCTTTGGTACTATTGCTTGATTGCGTTTATTTACATTTGGAAGCTGTCTTCACAGACGGGGATAGATATTAGGCGATGTATCAGCATAATGAAGTTGGCGCTGGGATACTCGAACATTGATTGTAAACTATAAAACTGCCGTATTGGGACGTGTGCGATAATACTTAGACGAGCATGTTCTACAAATAGATATTTTTCAACTGGTACTTTGTTAAACACACATTGTAATACTTACTAACTATTTTACAAGTGCACATGTAATAAGCTGGCAACTTATTGAATAATACAAAACAAAAATAACGATATACATTAAATGTGATCTGTCTCGGAAGTCATTCAGAGTAGGGCATATGTCTGTATGAAGTTTTTGGTTCAAATTATCGTTCCTGTCACATATCTGAATATTGACCATTCCCTCTGGGACAGCCTATGCCCCAGGGAAGTGTGTTGGTGGCCTTGCTGTTCATGTTGAATATTAATGACAGTGCAGAAAATACTAATGGTAACTTCAGACTTTTCGCAGATGGTGGAGTTATTTATAACTTTATGCTTGAAATAAGGTCCACAGATATTCAGTCTGATTTTGATAGGATTTCAATGTGGTGCAAAGACTGGCAACGTGCTTTAAATTCTGAGAATGCAAAATTATGCACTTCACAAAACGAAAAAATGTAATATCTCATGACTAGAATATCAACGAGTCTTCAATGGAATCCCTCAATGCATACAAATACTTGAGTGTAACAATTTTTGAAGGTATGGAATGGAACGATCGCAGAATTTAAGGAAGGAGAGGCACACAGCAATCATGTGCAATCCCATTAGTTTTAATACTCTTGCATACCTAGCTTTCTGCTGTAAATTACCATCTTCAAATATGCAAGATTAATAAAAGTAATAAAATT
The DNA here is from genome assembly GCF_023898315.1 of Schistocerca nitens. Lineage (NCBI taxonomy): Eukaryota > Metazoa > Arthropoda > Insecta > Orthoptera > Acrididae > Schistocerca > Schistocerca nitens. The sequence continues at coordinate 562,152,828 of NC_064616.1, forward strand.
GCGACTGAATGCTCTGTGCCTCTCTTTCGTTAAAGTCTCCAGTCGCCGTGCATAACACTTCCTTAAGGAATCAAAATTTATCGCAGATTTCGTACTTTTTCAGATGATACTAGTGTTAAAATAAATGCCATTAAAGTGAAAGCAACATAACACATTTTTAATGATGTTTTTCAAAGAGTTATTGATTGGTTCTCTGATAATTGACTCACCCAAAATTTTTGGGAAAACCTACTATATCCAGTTCTGTACAATAAATAGAGTTACATTAACAATTGACGTGCCACATGAACAGGAGTCAGTAAATAGGGTGAAATGCTCCAGATTTTTGGGTGTACATATTGATGAAAACTTGAACTGGAAGAAGCATTTACTGAGTTTCTCAAACAGTTAAGTCCAGCTACATTTGTTCTTTGTGTAATTTCTAGTCTAGGAAACACACGAATCAACATCCTAACACATTTGCATATTTACACTGAATAATGACTTATGGAACAATTTTCTTGTGCAAGTTGCGAGTTGGAAATAAAGTATTGATTGCTCAGAAGTGAGCAGTACGAATGATATGTGGTGCTCACCCGCGGTCGTCAAGTAGGTACCTCTTCAAGTAGTTACGTATTTTAACTGGAGTGTGACATGTCCGCTAATGAAATTCGTCATAAATAATCCATCACAATTTGTGGAGATTAGCGATTTCCTCACCTATAACACTACATGAAAAAAATATCTTCATCACCCATTTTCAAAGCTGACAGTGGCTCAGAGAGCAGTTCAATAATTATCAAAAAGTGTTTTGATCATTTGCATACTAACGTACAATGTCTGACAGGTAGTAAAGCTAATTTTAAATATAACTCAACATTATTTTTCCTAGACAATCCCTTCCACTTCATGGGCAAATTCCTATTCAAAAACAGGTAGCCTGAGGAACACAATAGTTTCAAGTGTATTTGTGTGAGAGGGACTATAAAATAATGTCTTCATTAATGCAAACAGTCGTCATATATACATACCCTGCAAACTTAATAATTCTGCATCATTAGGAAATAGAATCGTTCAAATGATCTAGGGAATATGTAACAAACTAACGTTATGCCCAACCGTAGGGACGGCAGATGGCCGACTTCATTTCATTGGTAGAACACTAGGCAAGTGCTCAGCCTGCAAATAAGATTGCTTACGGAACACTCATACGACCCTTCCTAGAATATTACTCTTGTTTATGGGACACATTCCAAATGGGATGAACGTATAGAGAGAAAGGCAGCACGAATGATCACAGGATTGTTTAAACTGTGGAAGAGTGTCACGGAAACGCTGGAGAAAATAATCTGGAAGATACCTAAAGAACGACGCAGACTATTCAAGGAAAACCTACGTACAAAGTTTCAGTAACTAGTTTTACATGACGAATCTTGGAATGTACTACAACGCCCCCACGGTGATCGCGAGGACCAAATTAATTAATTACAAAGTCGTATAAACAGTCATTCTTCTTGCACTCCTTACATTAATGGAACAGAAAGAAGCCGTAATTAGTACAATAGGAAGTACCCTCTACCATACATTTCATAGTGGTTTGCAGAGTATGGATGTAGATATACAGTGGTTCGACAAAAATTTGACAACACTGAGAGTAATCCAATGCATGCTAGAACATAAATGCCAAAGCTGCTGGTTCTGCTGTTATATTTGGTCACGAACGGGGTGTGTGCAATGCCCTCAACCAGTTGCAAGTGTCACTCTTGGTCAGAATAATATTCTGTGTAGCTGTAAGTGTATAATCTTGGAGGTAAGTAAATTCATATGTTGACAAATTGTTGGTGTTTGTATGATATTTGCTACTGTCACCAACGGAGGAAGGTGTGTGGTGAGTGATCATGAGTGATGATAATTGCAAAGAACTGTGGCGAAACATCAGAGTAAGACAGCTGCAAAAGTGACTGCAGAATTTAATGTTGCACTCGCGAACCCTGTTATCAGCAAAACAACACGAAGGGGGCTCCATAAGCAGGGTTTTGCAGGGCGATCTAGGATTCTAGAAGCAACCACCAGCGATTTAAATGGCCGTAACAGGAAAACACGGTGCCGAAGCCATAAAACCTTGACTGTGGAGAAATGGAGGAAAGTCATTTGGTTGGATAAGTCCTATTTGACACTATTTCCAACCTCTGGTATTCGCACCTCCTAAGATTATGATAGAAACACCTTGCTGCCAACTGTGAAACATGGTGATGCCTCGGTGATGATTTTGGTAGCAGTTACCATGGTAATCCTTTGAGCCCATGGTTACTCTGCAAGTTCACATTACTATGAATGATTCTGCGACAATTTTGGTTGATCAGGTCCATTTCATGGAAAACATTTTTTCTTAAATAATGATGCTGTGTTCCAAGAAGAAATGTTCACATAGCTCATATCGTCCAGTACTGGTTTGTGACCAAGAGATTGAATTCTCGCATATCCCTTGGAACACACAGTCATAGATGTCAATATTATTGATCCTTTATGGTCTAATTTCGAAAGAAGCGTGCGTGATTGCTATCCACTTCCATCATCGTTACCTGATCTTGCCACTATTTGGCAATTAGAATGGTATAAGATTCCCTTCAAAGCCGCGCAGGACCTGTACTTAGTCATTCCAAGATGACTAGAGGCTGATTTAAATGCCAACGGTTTTCGTACACAGTATTAGGCATCGTAAGGTGTGGTGCTTCTGGGTTTTCCATATTTTAGTCCACTTTATGTAGGTGTATGTGCAGACTATTGTTGGAAAATGATCAAGTTACGAAGTTGCTGCTACGTGTGGTTCGTCCTACAGCCTGCAAGTTACACTATGCTTCTACAGAGATGGCTGTGAACTACAGCTTTGATCAAGTGAACAGGAACAGCAGTAAATCCAGCATCTGACTATCCACCAAACATAAACACCACAGTCTTTCGAGTGATGAAGCGTTGTAATGTTCCTGGAGGTGCGCCTTTGCGTGTCCCCTACTGTTGCCACACCCAGCCTTGCACCGAAAGTATGCTCACGTGCGCACACACGCACACGCACACACGCGCGCGCACACACACACACACACACACACACACACACACACACACACAAACGAGTGCGCTCACGCGCATGCGCATACACTTCCGTACTTCTGTGTAGCAGGATACTCCTTTCCTAAGACCTAAGCTCAAACCGAACGAGGTGACGAAGTGGGACGACTCAGGACTCACAGTCAGGAGGACAGTGGCTGGGTCATCTCACTGTGGCACCTCCTTCGGTTTTGGTGATGAGATTTAGTGAATGCAGTGGATGCCGTCTCTGTAGTTTTTAACTTATTATTTTATCACGAGGGCCTTCAGATTGTGAAATACTGTAATCTCGTACCTGTTGACTGGTTCACGTGAGGTAATTAATTTTGATGTAGCCATCTCATCATGTTTGAAGACTTACCAAAACTGGGTCTTTTGGCAGATTCCAATAATAGATAATAAACAATATCTAAAACTCATCAGCAGTCCAAATTTTATTTGATGTGCAATGTAGAGTAGCCATGGAAATGCTGGACTCTCATTCAGGAAGATTAACAATTCCTGGGGGTCCTCTAAGTCATTTGATGCGAATGATATGATGGCTCCTTAAACAATTGAGATAGAGCCCCTTCGAAATAATCCGGATTCAAGGCATCTTAAACTCTAACCTTCACAAAGCAAGGAGCAAATGATAATACTCACAAGGATAAACATAGTTTATCAGTGTAACAACAAGCCAGCTAAAAATCGATGACATTTTTAATAACGCTCCAACTGTCTTATTGTGATTGCATTTGCTAGTCTTGACTGAAGACGTTAGCCTTCAGATTCGCGTAGGGCATTATTTATTTACATAAGACAGGTATCGAGGTATTTTGAGCTGATTTTCTAAGAATTTCATGTCCTGGATTCAAACATGGCGTTAATATATCCCGAGGAGTTCACATTTCGAAAATATAAGATTTTAGTGAAACACATAATATACTATTTTAAGTCCATAGTTCAAACATAAAATGACATTGTAGTTTTACTATTATATTATAAAAATATTATTTTATGCAAAGTAAAGGAAAAGGTCATTGATGACACCATCTAGTCCCTAAACACTTCAGAATCTCCTTTTCCTTGATGTACTGATGCACTTGAATGTATTTTGGAGCAATACATTTCTAAATTCCAGCAGTAATCTGCCACCTTCTGCATATCTGATGTTCCTTGGTACAGGTCCTCCACAGTTTTCATATGCCGATGAAAACTGTCATCTTGTTCCTCACAGCCGTCTCTTAAATTTTCAGGAAAGGGTCTGTGTGGTAAATAGTGCACCTCAACTCGTGTCCAAGAGACCTGAAACGGTTAAGCATCTCGCTTACCAGTTCAACATATTTTCAACTTAACGCTTGCCCAGAAAATCTCCGACAATTGCAACAAATGGAGTCCAGACCTATCATTCTGCCTTATTATCGATTTACGAGGGATCCTTAACGAATTGCCTTATTTGTTGTTCGTCAAATTGTCCCACTTCAACTTTTTTTGTACGCAACTCAGACATTTTCTCCTATATATGCAAAGCGTTATCTGTTCTTATCAAAAACCTTTACAAACTGCTTCAAAAGGCCCAGCTTGATATGCAGAAGAAAGATGATTTTCTCTCTTTCAACTAAGGGGTCGTTAATGGCATTCTTTCTCCAAGCATCCATGTTTTCTCTCTTAGGCCATTCTTGTCTAACCCAGTGGTGTGCTTTGTCTCTGCTATTCGAGAGGCACAAGAAGCTAGGATATTTGGGGTGGCCACTTTGATAACCAAGGAGAAAGTTCACCATTTATGAAACGCTGAGTGAGGAGTTGGTATTCAACTTTATTTGTCACCATTGAGTATTAGCACACATTTCAGACCTCCCTTTGCGGAGAGGAGAAAATCATCTGGAAAACATGCAGGAAGTTCCATCTTCTCAGGAGTCCTCTAATTTAGTGACGAAATACGAGACCATCATCTTGAGGGCATAACAAATCAAGATGAAGGGATTTTTAGGTCAACCGAAAGATACGATTCCACATCCATTTAGGTATCGTTTATTCCGAATTAGATCGTACAGTACTGGATTTACGGCATTTTCGTAAGTATGTAATACCTTGAAGTATTTACGAAATAATATTCTTTTCCAACTTTAACTTTTTATTATAGAAGGTAAATCATGAAAACATAGAATTAGGACAATTGGTCATCCGATAGATTTCACTTTGCGAAAGTGTACATTTAAAAAGAATTGGTAACTTTAACGGTTTTTATTACGTTTCATTTATACAATTTGTCGGAAATGCCACATGTATTCACCAAAATTACAAATCTCATATGAGCTACAGAAAATCGTACTTCATTATTCACCAGGCATTAGTCTCCAGTCTATTCAAAAACTGTAGTTAACTTCACCAGAAATAATATCGCACGATGTAAAAATTTAATACTGCGGTATGTAAACAAATATTGGGACATGGTGTATTTTGAAAGTTCTAAACTTTTGGTCATGAATAATCAAAATCTGTTTTGTAACTATTTTGATCCTCGTATTGTTGTAACAATAAAAAGGTAATTTTTACATAAATTCCCACTCTTTGTAAAACTGGATATCATTATAATAATTATTTTGACAAAGGAAATTCTAGAACGTTCTGGACAACAATTCTAGGTTATATAGAACTGAATACATGCCAAATCAGTCACAATCAGCAGTTGTACGTGACACATCGTGAGTGATGTTTTCTGTTAGCAACAGTTGTGTGTAAATGAGCTCCTTTCATGTAAAAAGAGGCCTTCGTGACGAGACTATACCTTTATTATATTATTGACTGATAAAAAATGTTGACACTAAGAGAAAACTGTATATTGTGTTTTAATATGGGTGCCAAACTAATTGAGAAACAAATCAAGAAGAAATATTAAGAAATGGTATCTTACTAGCTAGTAAAGAAGCGGAGGATCTATTCATACACAAATTAGACGATGAAGCCAATTCTCATTGAAACAAGATGAGTGTTTTTCTTTATTCTACAACCTGTCTGATTAGATCTTGAATATGTGTGTTACAGCAGAGGCTCATTATAATTGGAATGTCCCATCGGTGATATTTTGTCTCAGCTGGACCATTTCACGAGGAAGACGGGTAGCAAACCGTTTTCTCTTCTGTGGTTAAAGGTAAATTTCATTTCTTGTTCCAGCACATTTTTCTTCTTCAGCCAGGAAGCCAGTAAATCAGAAGCTTCTTTTGTCAGTTTGAGATCTCTGGTGAGGTCGTTAACTCATCCCAGTTAAAACTTTTAGGAATTGATGCCTTACCCTCATAATCACTGTCATCTTCATCAGTATCAGGGGGACAACACTAGTCCTCACAGATAACAGTCATTGGAGTGGTTTCTGGATTCCCACCAAACTACCTGTACACCAAATTTGAAACTTTGTCGTTGTTTTTGTTGCCAAACTCTTTACAAAGTCAATACAGGTCTTTTGTTTTCTTTCAACGTTTATTCTCATCATATATAGCAAAACACATCAGGATGATTTACACAGTCTCTACTTTAACGTTTTTTATTTCTATTCAAGAACGCAAATACAAAAATCTACAACACAGTATGCTTCCTAACACTGTTATCATTCGAAGCCATCCTCGCTCTACCCTACACGGCGAGAGCTCATAAACTAACATCCAACTCCATCTGGTGGATATTCCTGGAACTTATTACAAAGCAGACTGACTGTAGGGCAAACATACAGGAACCAATCCTCATACAAACGATTTAGAATCGCACAAAATGATGTTACAATTGCACATTTCGTGTAAAAGTGTGTGTTGAATAGCACTGAACTAAAAAACTAGAGCGGATAGTGGAAAACTGATTTCATATTTAGATTCAGCCCCCCAACTATAGCTAAAATCGGTTCTAAAATCCTACACACAAAAAATAATTTCTTATTGGCTTGTGTAATTACTACATTTCTTGATTCCTGTAAGTATTTTAAAACAGAGATACGTTGCAGTACGCTGATCAACAATTAATAATGTTAGTAATTCGTGTACAAGGCGCCAATATAGATTTGACTTCTTCAGTATGATGAGTTGAATGAAAAATAATTTATTTCTGCTTCAGATACTAGATTTGCTTTCAGTAGAAGCGTCGTTCAGATATCCAGCCCATCAGATTAAGGTTATCTGTGGTTCCCTTGAATCGCTTCAGGCAACTTCCAGAACGATTCTTCAGATAACGTGCAGCTGAATTCCTTCCCCATCCTTCCCTCACCAAGGAAGTATTCTGTACGTAATGGGCATTTGGACCCCGATGTTCCTTTTGTTTCTTCTAACATCGTCAATGAACGAAGACTAGTTTCATTGTTTAGTTAACATCTATGGTGGCCACGCTGTGCAAAAACAGAAGGATGGGGTTTTGAACGTTCCGTTCTTCTTTCTATCGCCGTCTTTAACGAATATTAGTTTCGTTGTCTAGTTAGTATATGTGCATAATCAGAATGCTCTACTTCACAAATGAGAAAACAACTACATTGCTAGATGACACATTATGCGCTGAAATGTGAATTGGTGGGAAACCCAGTACTAGCTTAAGACTTGCAACTTCTGCAAGATATGGAGTTACATGCAAACATTGTTTTGGAACAAAAATCAGAATCCATCAGTGGTAATCGTTGATTATATCTTTGTAGGACATTGTAAGAACGAAAAAAATGCACTGCCGGCTATTGAATCTAATTACAAGGAAAGATAGACAATAATGACATTTTAATTATAGTGCATGTACAGTGTCATAGGAAAAATGCGTGAGTTATTCTTAGGTGATTTGGAAGTATACAGGTTCCGAAATTTAAATGATGCAGTCGCATTAATTGAGCACCGCGTGTGTTCAATGTCAACACTAAATAACCACTCACAGATGGTAGATGACAGCACTAGGTGTGGAAGGTATATAAAGCGTGTAGCGAGGATGTGAAAAACAGTGCAGTCGTTATTGCAATGCAGAAATGGAGTTATTTATATGAAGTCCAAAAGGGACATGATTATTGGCTTTTGCGTCAACGGTGGTGGCATTTGTGAAACAGCTTATTTTATAAACTGTTCACTTGCCACTGTTGTTAAAGTATAGGCCTATCATGCATGGCAAAATGACGCTATCGAAACCGGCACTGAGGCAAATGTGATGCACCACATGTCGTAGACGAGAGAGGTGAATGAGGACTGTGGAGATATGTATGGGTGAATAGACGTGCCACTGTTAGTCAACTGAGCTCCCAGATGACTCTAGGTTCTGCAAACACTGTCTCCTCAACGACCGTTCAGCGAAATTTGCTGTGTATGGGCCTCTCCAGCAGGTGCTTGGCACAGGTACCTATGCTGACTGCTATTCATTGCCGGCAAAGGCTGGAATTTTCGTGCTAATACCGCAACTGGCATCCACTGAGTAGTGACAGGCGGCCTTTTAAGATGAATCACGTTTTATTTCCATCAGACGGATGGCAGTAGGCATGCACAACTTGAAACGTCTAAAACACTTTGCAACCAGGAGGGAACCTTATGATCTGGGTAATGTTTTCGTGGCATTCGCTGAGTAATTTCGTTATTCTGGAGGCACAGTGGATCAACACAAGTACTTGCTTCCACCTGTCCTTTGGGATCATATCCACTCTTACATGTATTTTGCTTTTTCTTGTTATGATGGCATCTACGAGCAACGTGTCACACAACTTGCATTGTATGTGTGTGGTTCAAAGAGGATTCGTGTACTGAACTCTCCTGGCCATCAACTTCCACAGATTAAACCCAATCAAGAATCTGTGGGACCAAGTCTGTTGGTTGTTGTCGCCACGGATCCTCCACTGGGAAACCTAGCTCAACTGACCATGACTCCATATCCCTCCTGGCACCCTCCAAAACCTCACTGACTCTCTCCCTCCACATCTTGTGCTGCAAACGGTGGTCATTCAGGTTTTTGTCAGGTGGTCACACTAATGTGACTCTACTATGCCATACACAGAGCTGCCATTTCTGGAAGCACTCGCGGTCGCGTTCTCGCTTCCCGAGCAGGGGGTCCCAGGTTCGATTCCTGGCGGGGTCTGGAATTTTCACCTGCCTCGAGATGACTGGGTGTTTGTGTTGTCCTCACCATTTCATCATCATTCATGAAAATGGCGAGATCGGACTCAGCAAAAGTTGGGGATTTGTAAGGGTGCTGATAACCATGCAGATGAGTGCCCCACAAACAAAAAATCATCTGCACTTCTGGGCATCGAACTAAATGGAGCTTGGATGACAGATGCAGGTGCATCGCTCCATGCTGCTTCGTTTATATGCGTATCATAGTGGTTGGGAAGTGCAGGCACGCCAGTCTCTCGGCAACCCATGACCAAATGTTTTCAGTGGCCGAGGGATAAAAATGGTTAAAATGGCTCTGAGCATTATGGGACATAATGTCTGAGATCATCAGTCCCCTAGGGTTATAACTACTTAAACCTAGCTAACCTATGGACATCACACACATCCATGCGTGAGGCAGGATTCGAACCTGCAACCGTAGCAGCAGCACTGTTCTGGACTGAAGCGCCTAGAGCTGCTCAACACAATGGCCGGCCCCACGAAATCTGGGAAACATACTGGCTAGGAAAACTGTCATACATGCTCTACATAGAGGCAGGTCTGGACAGCGCAGTTACCATATGATCTTGTGTCATCTTGCTTAAGATAACGTTATGGAGTCCCGAAGATAAGGCACTATCACCGGCATTAGGGCGTCGGCAATGTAGCAACTATTGTCCATGAAAACCAGACATGGTTATGTTCTGTACCCAATGGCACTTAACAGCATCATGTTAGGTGTTGCGGCATGAGTGACAGTGATGGGCAAGCTGGAAACTGTGCTACTTTACAGAGAAAAGAAGACATGGTGCCACTCCTGTGGCCAGTGTTGTCACCATGCCTCCCTCGGCTGCTGCATCAAGGGAGCCAGCAGCAATTGTCACCACACTGATACTCCATAGTGCTCGAGACATCATCACACAATCTGTGCGAATACTTTTACTGTAGAAATGCGATTTTCGAGGTCCCAAACGGCCATGTATACTAATGTAATGAATGCATCAATTCCATATATACTTCACAGTCGTTGGATGCCGATCTATACAAGCAGCAATGTCACGGAACGATAATCCACTGTCTTGAGTAGTCACAATCCTGCCACTGTCTAATTCTGACACATACTGTTAGGCGTATGTCGTTGTACATGAGGCATAACACGATCATCTCACAAACAAACAACGTTCTGAATGAGAAACCCTTATATACAAACTGTAAATGGTGTTACTCCTACTGCATTGTGTAGTAACACTACCCAGTATTGTGGCAAAAGAATTAAATCTCTAGTGTAAGTGACTGAAAGTAGCATTTAGGCCGCCATGGGGTACTGAAGTTACAGTGCTGGAAGTCAGCCATGCTATGTCAACAGGTAGAGCACAATAGCAGATGCATAAGTGAGATGCGAAACAAGTATAGCAGAGCACAGTGGTAAACTGCCCCATGCTGCAAAGAATGATGTTGTATGTGGGTCATTGCCACCACACTCAAGCGAGTCTCTATGTTATGAGCAACATGACCAGACACCAGGTTTTAGAGCAATAAATAGGTAGTGACAGTGTATAAATGAGATTGAATTTGTGGAGAGAACATCATTCAAAATGGTTCAAATGGCTCTAAGCACTATGGGACTTAACATCTGAGGTCATCAGTAGAACATCATTCATTCCGGGACTGGGTCATTTCTGAATAACTGCACCATGACGCTGGAGCACTGCAAGATGACTGGGCAGTGCCAGCAGCAGCCTCCAGTTCAACACCAGGATCCTCAATGGATCCTTCATGGAACTTGGTGCCACAGCCCTGCTGGCCTGCTGTTCGTGTCTGCTGTCACTCTAGCTGAGGCCCAGGGAGGGATTCAGCATCACAGTACTAGCCACCATCTACCACATGTCTGATGGCTGTAGGTCAAGAGCTACGCACAGCCACCTCCACCACCATGGAGCGAAGGGCAGCTGGGCCACTGCCTTGCATGTCACTTTGCTGGGAAGCGCTGCTGTCGCATCTAGCCATGGCCTTGCTTTCACATCCAGGTCAAAGTCATGATGCAACATTGCCGGGTGCCATCCAATCAGCTGATGGCAGCTGCACCGCCCAGGGCTCAAGGGGAGAGGCATGCCTGCCTCATGTAGAATTGAAGATGAAATGAAACTGTATTGTTAAATTGTCCACCGTATTTATACTGGTTCTCTACCAACTGTGCCGGGTCGCTGATCACGAATATGTTGTAGGAATTAGATATTTCAAATTTTTGTTTCGAATTTCATGGATTAAAAATCACTAATTCAGCGGTTTCGAGTACAATTTTTAGTATAATGTATTATGAGGTCGCTGATATCGGATTAAAAGTTGGACTTGCCGTACTGAATTGTTTTTTCGATAGTTTACATTTGTCTATCGAAATGATTGTCACACTCGTTACTTGTGTCATTATCGCTATCGCAAGGACCATTGTTGGCTTATCCACTGGGATATGGTTCGAATACAAGATCTTTTACCTCAACTGGTATCTGTTTATCTTCTTCCACAATTTTCTGAAAGCTTGAGATGAGTGGATCTGAAGACGCCAGAACCTGATGGCATAGCTATAGCATCGTTTTTTCAGGGGAACATTTGCACGTAACATGTTTTCGGTGATACCGGATATCCTTATGTCGAGCTTCCTGTGCATCTTCAGACAGCAGGCCAATCGGCAACGGAGAAGCTTCGATTAGGGAATATCTGCGAATAAAAACTATTTAGACCGATGTAGGCATCACATACCGTGAATATAAATCCTATTACGTGTCTGTCTTTAAAAAAATTGAAGTTAATGTAGATAAGTACTAAAATCAAACCCGTAAAGTTCGGATACAGCATTAGCAGTGTCCTTCATGACACAATCACGTCGTTTAAATGTATGGATATAGCGTTGCAAAGCGATATGAAATGCAACGAACATATGAGGATTGTGGTAGGAAAGGCGAATAGTTGATTTCGGTTTATTCGGAGAATTATAGGAAACTGTGGTTCATCTGTAAAGGAGACCGCATATAGGACGCTAGTGCTACCTATTCTTGATTACTGATAGAATATTAAGGGAAGACACTGATGCAATTTAGCGGCGGGCTGCTAGGATGGTTACTGGTAGGTTCGAACAACACACAAGTCTTACAGAGATGCTTCGGGAACTCAAAAGGAAATCCCTGGAGGGAAGGTAATGTTCTTTTCGAGAACACTGTTGAAAAAATGTAGAGAACCGGTATTTGAAGCTGACTGCAGAACAATTCTGTTGCTTCCAGCATACATTGCCGGAAGTACCACGAAGAATCGAGAAATTAGGGTTCATACGGAGGCACATACACTGAAGAACACTTTTGCATCACTACTGTTCTCGTTGATTAGCTTTCGCTTGTATACTCGACTGGTTGATCCGTCCCGGCCACACTTACAAATCAAGTTACAATTATCAAGAAATTTTGAATCTATCGCGATATCTTTCTTTTTTTTTTTTCGCCACGACAATCAACCTCACTGAAATATAGCATATCAGTGCCGGTAGCTTTCCGCTGTGATATCAGTTACCGTGATACTCGTTTTTCGCTGATAACGATGTTTTTATCTGACAATATTTTGGCATACGATGGGTACATGGACGAACGACGGTTGTTATTCGTCACATCTCGTACCACGAGATATGTTGCCTTAGTCATTTTATCCGACATAATAACATTCAGAGCTAAGTTGGCAGATATCTTTTCCAGAACTGGTTTCTATGCTTCTTTCAGTGCCTTCTGATATTTGTTCGCTCGTTGGGTGAATTTGTTGTAGCCAATTGCAATAAACTGGAGGCTGCAGGGGCACATTCTGAACGAAGACCCATTTGTGTAGCGTACACCAACTAGGCTTCCTGCATCCTGCGATGCTTCTTTTTTCCCGTATCGTCGTCAGATGGGAAACGATTCTGACCAGACGTCTTCCTAGCAGTCTTTTGTCTGAGCAGCTGTTCAGAGGCTTCGGCATTCTGTAATGCAAAATTAATATTATCACATGAGTATAAAGAAGTGTTGAAATGAATGATAGTATGAATGCGGACAGTACCCACAACAAATTTAATTGATCCGTCCAATCACTGTTCATAGGTAAGGTCAAAATAGATAGCGTTTCCGTTGAGCCTGTTTCTACCACGTCCACAATTTCGACAAGATTAATCGCAACTGCGGTTCACTTGCAGGAGTCAGTTGAAACGGAGTGCGTACGAATTGAGACAATTTTGACTGTACAGCCTCTACTTTTCTGTCAGCATCGGGCGCTATACATCTTGAAAAAAGTCAAATATTTGCATATGTGTGCAGGTTTTTGAATGGGAAGTATATGTTGAAACAGAAATCTTCCAAAATCTTCATTGCAAAATACACAGTTTATTGATCAATTTTCAGGTCAGTAGTTAAGCAATTACCTAACTGATCGTTATAATTAATGTGCATTATTGCACAATAATTTCCACAATATTGTGCATTACTGCAGAATATTGTGGATTTTTGCACAATAACTATCTTACTGTGGCACCGCCGCACTGTGCAAAAATGACCGTAGGCCAAACAAGAGCAACTAGGCCCATACAAATACGTTTGAACTCGTTAACTGTGCATTTTAGGTAGTAGGAGAGATATTTACAAATGTGGAGCCATCCAGACGAATCTCTGTAGCCAACTATTTCGGATAATACGGATTCCAGTAAGGTTGTAAGTAGATATAAGTCATTATATCGGTCAAAATATGATAAACATACATTCTCGAGTGCTATCCATCTTATTTTATTCTGATAACTGCGTGGGGTCGCTGTTATATATTAAACAGGCTACACAAACAACATATGATAAATTTGTCGTTGTCCTAGTCACTGTTTACCAGCAGCTGCCATGGCACATATTATCTCGACTGATGGTTGGAATGCCACAACAGAATTGGAGAAGTATGCACCAGAACATCTACACAACATTTCGCATGACTAAGGCCGGAACGCGCACTTTTTTCCTATTTCTGTGCTTTGTAGGTTCTGAAGCGAGTTGTGTTACCCGGAGTATCCGATTCTGGAATGAATTTCCCAGGTTTTCGGGACAAAGACCCTAATATAGGGCTTAAATGTGACCTTTCTCTTAAACGGGTTTGAATAAGTTTCCTCGCATAGTTATTGCTAATTGTAAGAGAACGCTACGATTCTGTTCTTATTATAACAGCTTTTCTTTGTTTTTAATATTCGGCTAGCACGTTATCAAAGGAACACTCTTACGTCGCGGCAACATGTCAACTGGTGACGTCTATTTTTTGTGTTCGTTCTTCCATTGTCAGTAATCAGTTTACCAGCAATTTTTGGAGTGCTCGGAGCGTGCGTGAACAGACTAGCTTTCATAGTTCTCAATAAAAATTCATACTGATGAGTGTACCTGTAAATGCAGAAAATGCAGCATCTCGTTTACTGCTGAATATGAAACCGTGAAAACCATGAAAAAACATTTACGATCAGAAAGACACAAAATGAATATAATCACACAAAAGGAAACTTATCCTCTTCTTAACTTCTTGTGAAAACAATTTTCTGAAGAAGGCGACAAAATCACTGGAATGGAATTACCTTTGACTTACACCACCATTCTTACAATTCTCAAGATTGTGGTAATAAGTTATATCCACATGTTTTCAAAGACTCCCCTGTAGCAACGAAAGTAAGATGCTGCCGAGCTAAAAGCAAGGCGTAGTAAAATATGTGTTTCACCTTTATGCTAAAACGAGAAGCTACTAAGGAAATTAAAGCAAAATGTTTCATTTTCATTAGGTTCAGATGCTTGAAATAAGGGCAATGAAAATCAATACCCAGTAGCGTACTTCTCCCAATATAAGGGAAAATGTGACAAAGTTCTTGGTTTCAATCAAATGAATCTGTGAAAACCAATTCAAATAAAGTAAAGGCTATTTTATTGAAAAATGGTTTAACACCAAACAATGCAGTTTCTAAGTTAGACGAATATGTGGTTGTATGTACCAGAACAAACATTTGAAGAAAATCGAAACGATATTGTTTTCGTTCAGGCACAAAACAACAGTGCTGTTGATGAGGAAAGAAGGAAACAAACATGTGCATTTTCAGACAGGGACAGAGATGCCTCTAATACGAAACATTCTCCGCCCTTGGTGGACAATAACGTCAACACTACGGCAATACGTCGGTAACTCTATGCATCAGCATTCAACATGAGCAATATTGACAACCATACCACATAACTGTTGTCTGTTGTAGCCACATTAATGAAAAGTTGACGGCGACACTATTCCAGTCAAATATCCCCGTCAAATACAGCCCATCTAAAAGCACCAGTACCCTGGGCGGCAATACCTGCTCACTAGACTGGGCTGTGTTCATACTCTAGTGGCAGTAGAATTTCATTCATTGTGGTCCTCAGCAACGCTTTGAGACATGTCCTTCCTCGTCATAGAGGCTCAGTTCGAAGTGGGGCTCATCACTGAAGGATATTCCCTGGACAGCAGTGGGTCACCAACATGACTGTTTACTGTCACGCGGTCCGACAACCAGGAGTGATTGTGTGCGGTACAATTTCTTTTCATAGGAGGATACCTTTTCTTGTCATCTATGGCACCCTTATAGCACTGCGGTACATCGATGTTGTTCTATACCCCGTTTTGTTGCCCTTCATGGCAAGCCATCTTGGGCTTACATTTCAGTCACATAATTCGCGGCCAGACATGGAGAAAGTTTCTACTGCTTTTTTCGTGCATACCAAACATTACATTGGTCAGCAAGATTGCTGGACCTCTCCCAGCTGAGAAAGTTTGTAGCGTTTTGTGCAGGGACATCCAACCAGTTCGGATTTCGACGATCTAACGTGTTAATCGCATAGAATTTGGCACGATATCTCTCGGGAAGACATTCAACATTTCTGTCAATCAATGCCAAGTCGAATAAATGCTTGGATAAGGGCCAGACGCGAACCATCACGTTGTAGACTTGCTCATTCAATTTTTCTGAAACTGAAATCATTGTTCGTCTCTATATGTACATTACATCTACCAAGTTCCATCCCATTCGGATAATTCCTTAAAGGTGATCGTTTTTTGCCTTAGAGTGTAACTGTCGTATTATCCATCAAACTAAAATAATTTTCCAATTCACAATATTACTTTTTTAGGGGGTGGGAACATCGGCAGGAGTAAAAGTAGACAAGAGGGGACAGGAGGTGGGCATGCCAAATGTTACTTAGAACTGTCATTCTGCCGGCATAGTCACAATTGTTCTTTGAAACAAAGCTGTATACACTGCTCGTCATGAAAATTGTATCACTACGGAGGCAGTATACATCAAACATCTCACTGAAATGATGTGTATAACATGCTTCGCTACTAGGTGTGGTGTGTGTGTGTGGTGAGGCGTAGTTGGTGGAGGACCAGTATAAACACTGTGGACAATTTATCAATATACCTTCATTTTATCTTCAATTCTACATGAGGCAGGCCTGCCTCTCCGTTGTTGGTTTGGGGGATTTAAGGGACCAGACTGCGACGGTTATCGGTCCCTTTTTCCAAAAAATTATAACCACCCAAAGAGAATAAAAACGAACAGCAGGAAAAACGTCAGACGACACAGGACAAGAAATACTCCTACAGAGATCAGACAAGACAAATTAAAATCACACAGAGTGTGACGGTGGTTGGCCGACCATAGAGATAAAAAGGAAAAGCCAACCACCGATAACACATTAAAAACTCAGCGTAAAATCGTAGGCCAATGGCCAGAATCAACACAAAAGAACAGAACAAACACTCAGAGTAAACGATAAAAACCCCCTGCCCGAATAAAACGTAAAACTAAGCCAGCCATAACAGGGTCATCAGATAAAAGGGCAGGGAGCGTATCACGCAGCGCAAATGTCTGCCTGACCACAGCTAAAAGGGGGCAGGCCAACAAAATGTGGGCCACTGTCAAAGCCGCCCCGCAGCGACATAGAGGAGGGTCCTCCCGGCGCAGTAAATAACTGTGTGTCAGCAGGGAGTGGCCAATGCGGAGCCGACAAAGAATGACTGAGTCCCTGCGGTTGGCTCGCATGGATGACCGCCACACAGTTGTTGTCTCCTTAATGGCACGGAGTTTATTGTGCGTGATCCGATCGCGCCATTCAGCGTCCCAAAGCGCAAAAACTTTTCGGCGGAGGACTGCCCGCAAATCAGTCTCTGGGAGGCCAACATCCAGAGATGGTTTACTCGTGGCCTCTTTCGCCCGGCGGTCAACATGTTCATTGCCCGGGATACCGACATGACCGGGGGTCCACACAAAGTCCACAGAGCGGCCGCAATGGGCAAGAGTATGCAGGGACTCTTGGATAGCCATCACCAGACGAGAACGAGGGAAACACTGGTCGAGAGCTCGTAAACCGCTCAGGGAATCGCTACAGATAACTAAGGACTCACCTGAGCAGGAGCGGATATACTCTAGGGCACGAAAGATGGCGACCAGCTCAGCAGTGTAAACTCTGCAGCCATCCTGCAAGGAACGTTGTTCGGAATGGTCCCCTAGAGTGAGCGCATACCCGACACGACCAGCAACCATCGAACCGTCAGTGTAAACAATGCCAGAGCCCTGATACGTGGCCAGGATGGAATAAAAGCGGCGGCGGAAGGCCTCTGGAGGGACTGAGTCCTTCGGGCCCTGCGCCAAGTCGAGCCGAAGGCAAGGGCGAGGAACACACCATGGGGGTGTATGCAAAGTGGCCCAGAAAGGAGGTGGAACAGTGAAATCCCGAAGCCCGGAGAGAAGCTCTTTGACGCGGACCACGATTGTACAACCAGACTGGGGCCGACCTTCTGGCAGATGGACGACCGATCGCGGGAACAGGAGACGATAGTTTGGATGCCCGGGCAAGCTTAGAACATGGGCAGCACAAGCGGCCAGCAAACGTTGGCGTCGTAACCACGGTGGAGGGACACCTGCCTCCACTAGGACGCTGTCCACAGGGCTGGTGCGGAAAGCACCAGTGGCAAGGCGTATCCCGCTGTGGAGAATTGGGTCCAGCACCCGCAACGCAGATGGGGATGCTGAGCCGTAAGCCAGGCTCCCATAATCCAGACGGGACTGGATTAACGCCTGGTAGAGCCGCAACAGGGTAGATCGGTCGGCGCCCCAGCGGGTGTGGCTCAAGCATCTCAGAGCGTTTAGATGCCGCCAACACGTCTGTTTAAGCTGCCGGATATGAGGCAGCCAAGTCAACCGGGCATCGAAAACCACCCCCAAAAACCTGTGGGTCTCCACCACAGCAAGAAGTTCGTTGTCAAGAGAAAGCCGCGGCTCAGGATGGACCGTTCGGCGCCGGCAGAAATGCATAACGCGGGTCTTGGCAGCCGAAAACTGAAAACCATGCGCTGCAGCCCAAGACTGAGCCTTGCGGATTGCGCCCTGTAGCTGACGTTCAGCAGCTGCAATGCCAATAGAGCTGTAGTAAAGGCAGAAGTCGTCAGCATACAGGGAAGCGGAGACAGAATTCCCCACGGCCGCAGCGAGCCCGTTAATGGCTATTAAAAACAGGCAGACACTTAAATCAGAACCCTGTGGCACGCCGTTCTCCTGGACATGGGAGGAACTATATGAGGCTGCGACTTGCACGCGGAAGGTACGATACGACACGAAATTGTGGATAAAGATCGGCAGAGGGCCCCGAAGACCCCATCCATGAAGCGTAGAACGGATGTGATGACGCCATGTCGTATCGTACGCCTTCCGCATGTCGAAAAAGACAGCGACCAGGTGCTGACGGCGTGCAAAGGCAGTACGGATGGCCGACTCCAGGCTCACCAGATTGTCGGCGGCGGAGCGGCCTTTACGGAACCCACCCTGAGACGGAGCCAGAAGGCCCCGAGACTCCAGTACCCAATGCAAGCGCCGGCTCACCATCCGTTCGAGAAGCTTGCAAAGAACGGTGGTGAGGCTAATGGGGTGGTAGCTGTCCACCTCCAAAGGGCTCTTGCCCGGTTTCAAAACGGGGATGACAATGCTCTCCCGCCATTGCGACGGAAACTCACCCTCGACCCAGAGACGGTTGTACAGGTCGAGGAGGCGTCGCTTGCAGTCCCCTGAAAGGTGTTTCAGCATCTGACAGTGGATGCTATCTGGCCCGGGAGCGGTATCAGGGCAAGCGGCAAGGGCACTGTGAAATTCCCACTCACTGAATGGAGCGTTGTAGGATTCAGAAGTGTGGGTGCGAAAAGAAAGGCTCCGACGTTCCATCCGCTCTTTAATGGAGCGGAAGGCCTGGGGGTAATTCGCAGAAGCGGAACTCATAGCAAAATGCTCTGCTAAGTGGTTTGCAATGACGTCGGGGTCAGTACAAACTGCTCCATCAGTGAGAGCGCAGGGACGCTGACAGGTGGCCGATAGCCGTAGACGCGTCGAATCTTGGCCCAGACCTGCGATGGAGTGACATGGAGGCCAATGGCGGACACATACCGCTCCCAGCACTACTGCTTGCTTTGGCGGATAAGGCGGCGGGCCCGCGCACGCAGCCGTTTGAAGGTGATCAGGTGTTCAATGCAGGGATGTCGCTTGTGACGCTGTAGCGCCCGCCGGCGATCTGTAATCGCTGCAGCGATCTCAGGCGACCACCAAGGCACAGTCCGCCGCCGAGGGGACCCAGAGGAGCGGGGAATGGCAGATTCAGCGGCAGTAACGATGCCGGTGGCGACCAATTGAACCACCGCATCAATGTCATCATTAGAGAGAGGCTCAAGAGCGGCAGTGGAGGAGAACAAGTCCCAGTCAGCCTTATTCATAGCCCATCTGCTAGGGCGCCCAGAAGAGTGACGCTGTGGTAGTGACAGAAAGATCGGAAAGTGGTCACTACCACACAGGTCGTCATGCACACTCCATTGGACAGACGGTAAGAGGCTAGGGCTACAGATTGAAAGGTCAATGGCGGAGTATGTGCTATGCGCCACACTGAAGTGTGTGAAGGCACCATCATTTAAAATCGAGAGATCGAGGTGCGACAATAAATGCTCAACGGTGGCGCCTCGACCTGTTGCCACTGATCCACCCCACAGAGGGTTATGGGCGTTGGAGTCGCCCAATAGCAAGAAAGGTGGCGGCAATTGGGCTATCAGCGCAGCCAGGACATGCTGCGAGACATCACCATCCGGTGGAAGGTAAAGACTGCAGACAGTAACAGCCTGTGGCGTCCACACCCGAACAGCGACAGCCTCTAAAGGTGTTTGGAGAGGGACAGACTCGCTGCGCAGAGTGTGAAGGACATAGAGGCAGACGCCACCAGACACCCTTTCATAAGCTGCTCGGTTCTTATAATAACCCCGATAGCCACGGAGGGCGGGGGTTCGCATTGCTGGAAACCAAGTTTCCTGAAGAGCAATGCAGAAGAAAAGGTGAAGGCTGGTAAGTTGTCACAGCTCAGCTAGATAGTGGAAGAAACCGCTGCAGTTCCACTGGAGGATGATATTGTCCATGGCTGAGAAAGGCGTGAAAGAACTGGGAAGGCAATTTACGCCGCTTGTTCACTCACTGCCACCGATTCAGTACCCGTGCGAGTGGCATCTATGGCGTCTGAGGGACCGGCGAGATCAAGGTCCTCAGCGGACGCTAGAATCTCGACCTCATCCTCAGACGCAGAGCCTGAAGGGTGCGGTGGGGTTGGTGCCACCGCAAGTTCTTTGGCCTTAGAGGTCTTTCTCTTGGACTTCTCTCGCTGAACCTTGGGTTTCACCGGCCGGGAAGGCTTCACCGATTCAGTCTCCGGGACGGAAGAGGATCGTGAAGCCCTACGCCCGGCCGTTGGTGAGGGCTTATGCCACTGTCGGCCGTCATCCTTCCCGCTGGTGGAACCCTGGGAAGGGAGGGTCCCAAGGAACTCTTACGGGCGAGAGTAGCCGAAGAAGTTAGACGCTTCTCCGGCTGAGAAGCGGGGACAGACGTCCCCGACGTGTGGGAGGATGTTGCTCCTGAGGTAGGTGGTGCAGGAGCAACCAGTGGGGTAGAGCCCCCCATGGGCAAGGGGGCTGGAGGAGTCGTACTGCTTATCGAGCTGGCTGGAAGTCTTGAAACTGATGGGGCTAGCACAGTCATTGTAGCAGCTGCGTAAGAAGATGTCATTCTTACAGGATGGAGTCTGTCACATTTCCTTTTGGCCTCAGTATAGGTCAGCCGGTCCAGGGTCTTATATTCCATGATTTTGCGCTCTTTCTGAAAGACTCTGCAGTCAGGCGAGCAAGGGGAATGATGCTCTCCGCAGTTGACACAGATGGGAGGCGGGGCACATGGAGTATTGGGATGTGATGTGCGTCCGCAATCTCGACATGTGAGGCTGGAAGTGCAGCGGGAAGACATATGCCCGAACTTCCAGCACTTAAAGCACCGCATCGGGGGAGGGATATAGGGCTTGACGTCACAATGGTAGACCATCACCTTGACCTTCTCCGGTAATGTATCACCCTCGAAAGCCAAGATGAAGGCACCGGTAGCAACCTGATTGTCCTTCGGACCCCGATGAACGCGCCGGACGAAATGAACACCTCTACGCTCTAAGTTGGCGCGCAGCTCGTCATCAGACTGCAAAAGTAGGTCCCTATGGAAAATTACTCCCTGGACCATATTTAAACTCTTATGTGGTGTAATGGTAACGGGAACATCCCCTAACTTGTCACAAGCAAGTAACCTGCGTGACTGGGCGGAGGATGCTGTTTGTATCAGTACTGACCCAGAGCGCATTTTGGACAAGCCCTCCACCTCCCCAAACTTGTCCTCTAAATGCTCGATGAAGAACTGAGGCTTTGTGGATAGAAAAGACTCCCCATCAGGTCTCGTGCAAACTAAGAATCGGGGCTAATAACTATTACCTCCATCATGAGTCTTACGCTCCTCCCACAGCGTGGCCAGAGAAGGGAACGTTTTCGGATCGTACTTTTGAGCATTAAATTGAGCCTGAGAACGCTTAGAGACTGCTGGCGGCTGGCCGCCAGCGAGAGATGATGTACCACGCTTCATTGCGGGTCATCCGCCCTGATGCCACCTACTCCGACCAAGGGCCCTCCCCACGGGCGCCACCCAGCCGCAGCAATAGCCACCTGGCAGGATGTCCATTGCCGGGAGTCCTGATGCCCCAGGGAGATGGGTATCTACTCCTTGGCATACGTGGGGAGTTAACGGCGCAGGCATCAGTAGAGCGATACCTGTGTTGTCAGGGGGCTACAACCAATAGGGTACATGGCGGCCCCACCACAACGGATTGGCTACCGTGCTGGAGCTTAGGTGCAAAAATGTCCAAGGTCGTCGTCACAGTTAAAAGCAACACTGCAGAGTGCAGTGTGGTAATCGCACCCAGTGACGTATCCCCGCCCAAGAGACGGAAAACGAGCGGGACACCATTGCAACGACGAAAAAGTCGGCTAAAGGTCTCAATGCACGACGGATACAGTGCACCATGTAAGGCGCCCTTCCCCAATTGGCTCGCTCTTCGGAATAATTTAGAAAGATGGAGGTCAAACCCGAGAGGGGACCATCACATAAGGCCGAAACATTTGAGACTCCTTTTAGTCGCCTCTTACGACAGGCAGGAATACCGCGGGCCTATTCTAGCCCCCGAACCCGCAGGGGGGCCCTGCCCCTCCCCGTGAGCTCTGGGCAGTGCAGCTGGCGTCAGCTGCTTGGACTGCATCCGGCAATGCTGCATCATGACTTTGACCTGGATGTGAAAGCAAGGTCATGGCTAGATGCGACAGCAGCGCTTCCCAGCAAAGTGACATGCAAGGCAGCGGCCCAGCTGCCCTTCGCTCCATGGTGGTGGAGGTGGCTGTGCGTAGCTCTTGACCTACAGCCATCAGACATGTGGTAGATGGTGGCTAGTACTGTGATGCTGAATCCCTCCCTGGGCCTCAGCTAGAGTGACAGCAGACACGAACAGCAGGCCAGCAGGGCTGTGGCACCAAGTTCCATGAAGGATCCATTGAGGATCCTGGTGTTGAACTGGAGGCTGCTGCTGGCACTGCCCAGTCATCTTGCAGTGCTCCAGCGTCATGGTGCAGTTATTCAGAAATGACCCAGTCCCGGAATGAATGATGTTCTACTGATGACCTCAGATGTTAAGTCCCATAGTGCTTAGAGCCATTTGAACCATTTTGAATGATGTTCTCTCCACAAATTCAATCTCATTTATACACTGTCACTACCTATTTATTGCTCTAAAACCTGGTGTCTGGTCATGTTGCTCATAACATAGAGACTCGCTTGAGTGTGGTGGCAATGACCCACATACAACATCATTCTTTGCAGCATGGGGCAGTTTACCACTGTGCTCTGCTATACTTGTTTCGCATCTCACTTATGCATCTGCTATTGTGCTCTACCTGTTGACATAGCATGGCTGACTTCCAGCACTGTAACTTCAGTACCCCATGGCGGCCTAAATGCTACTTTCAGTCACTTACACTAGAGATTTAATTCTTTTGCCACAATACTGGGTAGTGTTACTACACAATGCAGTAGGAGTAACACCATTTACAGTTTGTATATAAGGGTTTCTCATTCAGAACGTTGTTTGTTTGTGAGATGATCGTGTTATGTCTCATGTACAAAGACAAACGCCTATCAGTATCTGTTAGAATTCGACAGTGGCAGGATTGTGACCACTCAAGACAATGAATTATCGTTCCATGACATTGCTGCTTGTATAGATCGGCATCCAACGACTGTGAAGTATATATGGAATTGATGCATTCATTACATTAGTATACATGGCCGTTTGGGACCTCGAAAATCGCATTTCTACAGTAAAAGTATTCGCACAGATTGTGTGATGATGTCTCGAGCACTACGGAGTATCAGTGTGGTGACAATTGCTGCTGCCTCCCTTGATGCAGCAGTCGAGGGAGGCATGGTGACAACACTGGCCACAGGAGTGGCACCATGTCTTCTTTTCTCTGTAAAGTAGCACAGTTTCCAGCTTGCCCATCACTGTCACACATGCCGCAACACCTAACATGATGCTGTTGAGTGCCATTGGGTACAGATCATAACCATGTCTGGTTTTCATGGACAATAGTCGCTACATTCCCGACGCCCTAACGCCGGTGACAGTGCCTTATCTTTGGGACTCCATAACGTTACCGAAAACCAGATGATGCAGGATCATATGGTAACTGCGCTGTCCAGACCTGCATCTATACAGAGCATGTATGACAGTTTTCCTAGCCAGCATGTTTGCCAGATGTCTAGGGGCCGGCCGTTGTGGGCGAGCGGATCTAGGCGCTTAAGTCTGGAACCGCACTGCTGCTATGGTCGCAGGTTCGAATACTGCCTCTGGCATGGATGTGTTAGTTAGGTTAGTTAGGTTTAAGTGGTTCTAAGTCTAAGGGACTGATGACTTCAAATGTTAAGTCCCATCGTGCTCAGAGCCATTAGAACCATTTTTGATCTCTCAGCCACTGAAAACATTTGGTCATGGGTTGCCGAGAGACTGGCATGCCTGCACTTGCCAACCACTATGATACGCATATAAATGAAGCAGCATTGAGTGATGCACCCACATCTGTCATCCAAGCTCCATTTAGTTTGATGCCCAGCTGGAATAGAGCCATTATTGCTGCCAGAAATGATGATGATGATGTTTTGTTTGTGGGGCACTCAACTGCATGGTTATCAGCGGCGGTACAAATTCCACACTTTTGCTGAGTCCGATCGCTCCACTTTCATGAATGATGATGAAATGATGAGAACAACACAAACATCCAGTCATCTCGAGGCAGGTGAAAATTCCAGACCCCGCCAGGAATCGAACCTGGGACCCCCTGCTCGGGAAGCGAGAACGCGACCGCGAGTGCTTCCAGAAATGGCAGCTCTGTGTATTGCATAGTAAAGTCACATTAGTGTGACCACCTGACAAAAACCTGAATGACCACCGTTTGCAGCACAAGATGTGGAGGGAGAGAGTCAGTGAGGTTTTGGAGGGTGCCAGGAGGGATATGGAGTCATGGTCAGTTGAGCTAGGTTTCCCAGTGGAGGATCCATGGCGACAACAACCAACAGACTTGGTCCCAAGGATTCTTGATTGGGTTTAATCTGTGGAAGTTGATGTTCAGGAGAGTTGAGTAGACGAATCCTCTTTGAACCACACAAGCAAAGTGCATGTAAGAGTGGATATGATCCCAAAGGACAGGTGGATACAAGTATTTGTGTTGATCCACTGTGCCTCCAGAATAACGAAATGACTCAGCGAATGCCACGAAAACATTACCCAGATCATAAGGTTCCTTCCTGGTTGCAAAGTGTTTCCTTTCAAACGTTTCATGCTGTGCATGCCTACGGCCATCATTCTGATGGAAATAAAACGTGATTAATCTTAAAAGGCCGCCTGTCACTACTCAGTGGATGCCAGTTGCGGTATTGGCACGAAAATTCCAGCCTTTGCCGGCAATGAATAGCAGTCAGCATAGGTACCTGTACCAGGCACCTGCTGGAGAGGCCCTTACTCAGCAAATTTTGCTGAACGGTCGTTGAGGAGACAGTGTTTGTAGCCCCTAGGGTCATCTGGGAGCTCAGTTGCTTAACAGTTGCACGTCTGTTCACCCATACACAAATCCACAGTCGTCGTTCACCTCTCTCATCTACGGCCTGTGGTGCATCACAGTTTCCTCAGTGCTGGTTTTCGATAGCTTCATTTTGCCATGCACGGTAGGCCTACATCTTAACAAAAATGGCAATTAAACAGTTTATAAAATCAGCCGTTTCAGAAATGCCACCACCGTTGCCCCAAAAGCCAATAATCATGTCCCATTTGGACTTCATATAAATAACTCCATTTCTGCACCACAATAACGACTGCACTGTTTTTCACATCCCCGCAACACGCTTTATGTACCTTCCACAGTTAGTGCTGTCATCTACCATCTGTGAGTGGTTATTCAGAGTTGACATCGAACACAGGTGGTGGACAATTAATGGGACTGCATCACGTAAATTTCTGAACCTGTATACTTCCAAATCACCTAAGAGTAACTCACGCATTTTTTCATACGACACTGTACATGCACTATAATTAAAATGTCATTATTTCCTATCTTTCCTTGTAATTAGTTTCAATAGCCAGCAGGGTATTTTTTTTCGTTCTTACAATGTCCTACAAAGATATAATCAACGATTACCACAGACGGATTCTGATTTCTGTTCCAAAACAATGTTTGCATATAACTCCATATCTTGCAGAAGTTGCAAGTCTGAAGTTACTAACTAGACAACGAAACTAATATTCGTTAAAAGACGGCGATAGTAAGAAGAATGGAACGTTCAAAACCCCATCATTCTGTTTTTGCACAGCGTGGCCACCATAGATGTTAACTAAAGAATGAAACTAGTCTTCGTTCAATGACGATGTTAGAAGAAAAAGAAGGAACGTTTGGGTTCAAATGCTCATCGACAATGGCAATATTACGTACAGAATGCTTCCTAGGTGAGAGAAGTATCGTTCTGGCAGTTGCCTGAAGCAATTCAAGGGAACCATAGATAACCTTAATCTGATGGACTGGATACTTGAACTATGCTTCTACTGAAAGCAAATCTAGTATCTGAAGCAGAAATAAATTATTGTTCATTCAACTCATCATACTGAAGAAGTCAAATCTATATTTTCGCCTTGTGCATGAATTACTAACATTATTAATTGTTCATCAGCGTACTGAAACGTAACTCTGTTTTAAAATGCTTAGAGGAATCAAGAAATGTAGTAATTACACAAGCCAACAAGAAATACTTCTTTGTGTGTAGGATATGAGAACCGATTTTAGCTATAGTTGGGGCGCTGAATCTAAATGTGCAATTGTAACATCATTTTGTGCGACTCTAAATAGTTTGTATGAGGATTGGTTGCTGTATGTTTGCCCTACTGCCAGTCTGCATCGTAATTAGTTCCAGAAATATCCACCAGATGGAGTTGGATGTTAGTTTGTGAATTCTCGCCGCGCAGGGTAGAGCGAGGATGGCTTCGAATGATAACTGTGTTAGGAAACATACTGCGTTGTAGATTTTTGTATTTGCGTTCTTGAATAGAAATAAAAAACGTCAAAGTAGAAATTGTGTAAATCATACTTATGTGATTTGCTATATATGTTGAGAATAAACGTTGAATGAAAGCAAATGACCTATATTGACTTTGTAACTAGTTTGGCACCAAAAACAACGACAACGTTACAAATTTGGTGTACAGGTGGTTTGGGGGGAACACAGAAACCACTCCAATGACTGTTATTTGTGAGGACTAGGGGTGTCCCCCTGATACTGATGAAGATAACAGTGATTATGAGGGTAAGGCATCAATTCTTAGAAGTTTCAACTGGGATGAATTAACGACCTCACCAGAGATCTCAAGCTGACAAAAGAAGCATCTGATTTACTGGCTTCCTGATTGAAGAAGAAAAATGTCCTGGAACAAGGAATGAAATTTACCTTTAACCACAGAAGAGAAAACGGTGTGCCACCCATCTTCCTCATAAAATGGTCCAGCTGAGACAAAATATCACCGATGAGACATTCCATTTATAATGAGCCTCTACTGTAACTAAGTAATTGCGAACTTATTTGAAATTGTCAAAAAGAGACACGTTCAAGATCTAATCAGACAGTTGGTAGAATAAAGATAAATACCCATCTTGTTTCAATGAGAAGCGGCATCATCGTCTAATTTGGGTATGAATAGGCCTTCCGCTTCTTTACTAGCCAGTAAGATACCATTTCTTAATATTTCTTCTTGATTTGTTTCTCAATTAGTTTGGCACCCATATTAAAACACAATATACAGTTTTCTCTTAGTGTCAACATTTTTTATCAGTCAATAATACAACAAAAGCATAGTCTCGTCACGAAGACCTCTTTTTACACGAAAGGAGCTCATTTACAGACGACTGTTGCTAACAAAAAACGTCACACATGATGTGTCACGTACAACTGCTGCTTGCGACTGATTTGGCATGAATCCAGTTCGATATAACATAGAATTGTTGTCCAGAATGTTCTAGAGTTTCCTTTGTCAAAATAATTATTATAATGATATCCAGTTTTACAAAGAGTGGGAATTTATGTAAACATTAACTTTTTATTGTTATAAAAATCCGAGAATCAAAATAGTTACAAAACAGATTTTATACATTAATGACAAATAATTTTAACTTTCAAAATACACCATGTCCCAATGTTTGTTTACATACCGCAGTATTGAACTTTTACATCAAGCGATATTATATCTAGTGAAGTTAACAACAGTTTTTGAATAGACTGAAGACTAATGTCTGGTGAATAATAAAGTACGGTTTTCTGTAACTCATATGAGATTTGTAATTTTGGTGAATACATGTGGCATTTGCGACAAATTGTATAAATTAAATTAAATGTAATAAACACCTTTAAAGTTACCAATTCTTTTTAAATGTAGACTTTCGCAAAGTGAAATCTGTAGGATGATGAATTTTCGTAATTCTATGTTTTCATAATTTAACTTGCGATAATAAGTTAAATTTGGAAAAGAATATTATTTCGTAAATACTTCAAGGTATTTCATACTTATGTAAATGCCGTAAATCCCGTAAATGGCGTACTGTACGATCTAAATCGGAATAAATGATACCTAAATGGATGTGGAATCGTATTTTTCGGTTGACCTAAAACTCCCTTCATCTTGATTTGTTATGCTCTCAAGATGACAGTCTCGTATTTCGTCACAAAATTAGAGGACTCCTGAGTGACCTAACTAACCTAAGGACATCACACACATCCATGCCCGAGGCAGGATTCGAACCTGCGACCGTAACGGTCGCGCGGTTTTAAACTGTAGCGCCTAGAACCGCTCGGCCACCCCGGCCGGCTCCTGCATGTTTTCCAGATGATTTTCTTGTCTGCTCAAAGGGGGGTCTGAAATGTGTGCTAATACTCAATGGTGACAAATATGGCTGCATACCAGCTGCTCACTCAGCGTTTCATAAATGGTGAATTTTGTCCTTGGTTATCAAAGTGGCCTCCCCAAATATCCCAGCTTCTTGTGCCTCTCGAATAGCAGAGACCAAGCACACCACTGGGTTGGACAAGAATGGCCCAACATGGACGCTTGGAGAAATTATGCCATTAACGACCCCTTAGTGGAAAGAGAGAGAATCATCTTTCTTCTGCATATCAAGCTGGGCCTTTTGAAGCAGTTTGTAAAGGTTTTTGATAAGAACAGATAACGCTTTGCATATATAGGAGAAAATGTCTGAGTTGCGTACAAAAAAAGTTGAAGTGGGACAATTTGACGAACAACAAATAAGGCAATTCGTTAAGGATCCCTCGTAAATCGATAATAAGGCTGAATGTTAGGTCTGGACTCCATTTGTTGCAATTGTCGGAAATTTTCTGGGCAAGCGATAAGTTGAAAATATGTTGAACTGGTAAGCGAGATGCTTAACCGTTTCAGGTCTCTTGGACACGAGTTGAGGTGCGCTATTTACCACATAGACCCTTTCCTGAAAATTTAAGAGGCGCCAGTGAGGAACAAGATCAAAGTTTTCATCGGCATATGAAAACTGTGGAGGACCTGTACCAAGGAACATCAGATATGCAGAAGGTGGCAGATTACTGCTGGAATTTAGAAATGTATTGCTCCAAAATACATTCAAGTGCATCACAGAAAAAGAGATTCTGAAGTGTTCAGGGACTAGATGGTGTCATCAGTGGCATATTCCTTTACTTTGCATAAAATAATATGTTTGTAATATAATAGTAGATTTACTATGTCATATATCTGAACTATGTACTTAAAATAGTATATTATGTGTTTCAGTAAAATCTTATATTTTCGAAATGTGAACTCCTCGGGATATATTAACGCCATGTTTGAATCCAGGACATGAAATTCTTAGAAAATCAGCTCAAAATACCTCGATACCTGTCTTATGTAAATAAATAATGCCCTACGCGAATCTGAAGGCTAACGTCTTCAGTCAAGACTAGCAAATGCAATCACAATAAGAAAGTTGGAGCGTTATTAAAAATGTCATCGATTTTTAGCTGGCTTGTTGTTACACTGATAAACTATGTTTATCCTTGTGAGAATTATCATTTGCTCCTTGCTTTGTGAAGGTTAAAGTTTAAGATGCCTTGAATCCAGATTATTTCAAAGGGGCTCTATCTCACTTTGTTTAAGGAGCCATTATATCATTCGCATCAAATGAGTTAGAGAAACCCCAGGAATTGTTAATCTTCCTGAATGAGAGTCCAGCGTTTCCATGGCTACTCCACATTGCACATCAAATACAATGTGGACTGCTGATGAGTTTTAGAAATTGTTTATTATCTATTGTTGGAATCTGCCAAAAGACCCAGTTTTGGGAAGTCTAAAACATGATGAGATGGCTACATCAAAATTAATTACCTCACGTGAACCAGTCAACAGGTACGAGATTACAATATTTCACAGTCTGAAGGCCCTCGTGATAAAATAATAAGTTAAAAACTACAGAGACGGCATCCACTGCATTCACTAAATCTCATCACCAAAACCGAAGGAGGTGCCACAGTGAGATGACCCAGCCACTGTCCTCCTGACTGTGAGTCCTGAGTCGTCCCACTTCGTCACCTCGTTCGGTTTGAGCTTAGGTCTTAGGAAAGGAGTATCCTGCTACACAGAAGTACGGAAGTGTATGCGCATGCGCGTGAGCGCACTCGTTTGTGTGTGTGTGTGTGTGTGTGTGTGTGTGTGTGTGTGTGTGTGTGTGTGTGTGCGCGCGTGTGTGCGTGTGCGTGTGTGCGCACGTGAGCATACGTTCGGTGCAAGGCTGGGTGTGGCAACAGTAGGGGACACGCAAAGGCGCACCTCCAGGAACGTTACAACGCTTCATCACTCGAAAGACTGTGGTGTTTATGTTTGGTGGATAGTCAGATGCTGGATTTACTGCTGTTCCTGTTCACTTGATCAAAGCTGTAGTTCACAGCCATCTCTGTAGAAGTATAGTGTAACTTGCGGGCTGTAGGACGAACCACGCGTAGCAGAAACTTCGTAACTTGATCATTTTCCAACAATAGTCTGCACATACATCTACATAAAGTGGACTAAAATATGGAAAACCCAGAAGCACCACACCTTACGATGCCTAATACTGTGTACGAAAACCGTTGGCATTTAAAACAGCCTCTAGTCATCTTGGAATGACTAAGTACAGGTCCTGCGCGGCTTTGAAGGGAATCTTATACCATTCTAATTGCCAAATAGTGGCAAGATCAGGTAACGATGATGGAAGTGGATAGCAATCACGCACGCTTCTTTCGAAATTAGACCATAAAGGATCGATAATATTGACATCTATGACTGCGTTGTCCAAGGGATATGCGAGAATTCAATCTCTTGGTCACAAACCAGTACTGGACGATATGATCTATGTGAACAGTAGCCATTTCTTCTTGGTACACAGCATCATTATTTAAGAAAAAATGTTTTCCATGAAATGGACCTGATCAACCAAAATTGTCGCAGAATCATTCATAGTAATGTGAACTTGCAGAGTAACCATGGGCTCAAAGGATTACCATGGTAACTGCTACCAAAATCATCACCGAGGCATCACCATGTTTCACAGTTGGCAGCAAGGTGTTTCTATCATAATCTTAGGAGGTGCGAATACCAGAGGTTGGAAATAGTGTCAAATAGGACTTATCCAACCAAATGACTTTACTCCATTTCTCCACAGTCAAGGTTTTATGGCTTCGGCACCGTGTTTTCCTGTTACGGCCATTTAAATCGCTGATGGTTGCTTCTAGAATCCAAGATCGCCCTGCAAAGCCCTGCTTATGCAATCCCCTTCGTGTTCTGTTGCTGATAACAGGGTTCGCGAGTTCGACATGCAATTCTACAGTGACTTTTGCAGCTGTCTTACCCTTATGTTTCGCCACAGTTCTTTTCAATGATCATCACTCATGATCACTTACCACACACCTTCGTCCGCGTTGTGACTTAGGGGATGATGTTTTTCTGCTCTCCTTGTATGTGGCACAAGTCTTTGTTACAGCGCCTCTTGAAATACCAAACACTTCAACTACGTTGGTGACAGTAGCAAATACCATACTAACACCAACAATATGTCAACATATGAGTTTACTTACCTCCAACATTATACACTTACAGCTACACAGAATACTATTCTGACGAAGACTGACACTTGCAACTGGTTGAGGGCGTTGCACACACCCCGTTCGTGACCAAATACAACAGCAGAACCAGCAGCTTTGACTAGCTTTGGCATTTATGTTCTAGCATGCATTGGATTCCTCTTAGTGTTGTCAAATTTTTGTCGAACCACTGTATATCTACATCCATACTCTGCAAACCAATATGAAATGTATGGTAGAGGGTACTTCCTATTGTACTAATTACGGTTTCTTTCTGTTCAATTAATGTAAGGAGTGCAAGAAGAATGACTGTTTATGCGCCTTGTACGCTTTTGTAATTAATTTAATTTGGTCCTCGCGATCACCGTGGGGGCGTTGTAGTACATTCCAAGATTCCTCATCTAAAACTAGTTACTGAAACTTTGTACGTAGGTTTTCCCTGAATCGTCTGCGTCGTTCTTCAGGTGTCTGCCAGTTCAGTTTCAACAGAATTTCCGTGACACTCTCCCACAGTTCGAACAAACATTTGATCATACGTTCTGCCTTTCTCTGTACACGTTCAGTACCCCTGTTCGTCCTATTTGGAATGTGTCCCATACACTAGAGCAATAGTCTAGGAAGGGTCGTATGAGTGTTCCGTAAGCAATCTTATTTGCAGGCTGAGCACTTGCCTAGTATTCTACCAATGAAATGAAGTCGGCCATCTGCTGTCCCTACGGTTGGGCATAACGTTGGTTTGTTACATATTCCCTAGATCATTTGAACGATTCTATTGCCTAATGATGCGGAATTATTAAGTTTGCAGGGTATGTATATATGACGACTCTTTGCATTAATGAAGACATTTTATAGTCCCTCTCACACAAATACACTTGAAACTATTGTGTTCCTCAGGCTACCTGTTTTTGAATAGGAATTTGCCCATGAAGTGGAAGGGATTGTCTAGGAAAAATAATGTTGAGTTATATTTAAAATTAGCTTTACTACCTGTCAGACATTGTACGTTAGTATGCAAATGATCAAAACATTTTTTGATAATTATTGAACTGCTCTCTGAGCCACTGTCAGCTTTCAAAATGGGTGATAAAGATAATTTTTTCTTCTAGTGTTATAGGTGAGGAAATCGCTAATCTCCACAAAATGTGATGGATTATTTATGACGAATTTCATTAGTTAAAATACGTACCTACTTGAAGAGGTACCTGCTTGACGACCGCAGGTGGACACCACATATTATTCTTACTGCTCACTTCTGAGCAATCAATACTTTATTTCCAACTCGCAACTTACCCAAGAAAGTTGTTCCATAAGTCATTATTCAGTGGAAATATGCAAAATGTGTTAGGATGTTGATTCGTGTGTTTCCTAGACTAGAAATTACACAAAGAACAAATGTAGCTGGACTTAACCGTTTGAGAAACTCAGTAAATGCTTCTTCCAGTTCAAGTTTTCATCAATATGTACACCCAAAAATCTGGAGCATTTCACCCTATTTACTGTCTCCTGTTCATGTGGCACGTCAACTGTCAATGTAACTCTATTTATTGTACAGAACTGGATATAGTAGGTTTTCCCAAAAATTTTGGGAGTCAATTATCAGAGAACCAATCAATAACTCTTTGAAAAACATCATGAAAAATGTGTTATGTTGCTTTCACTTTAATGGCATTTATTTTAACACTAGTATCATCTGAAAAAGTACGAATTCTGCGATCAAATTTGATTCCATAAGGAAGTGTTATGCACGGCGACTGTAGACTACAACGAAAGAGAGGCACAGAGCATTCAGTCGCAATTCTATTACTTTTATTACTCTTGCATATTTGAAGATGGCTATTTACAGCAGAAAGCTAGGTAGGCAAGAGTATTAAAACTAATGGGATTGCAAATGATTGCTGTGTGTCTCTCCTTCCTTAAATTCTGCGATCGTTCCATTCCATACCTTCAAAAATTGTTACACTCAAGTATTTGTATGCATTGAGGGATTCCATTTAAGAATCGTTGATATTCTAGTCATGAGATATTACATTTTTTCGTTTTGTGAAGTGCATAATTCTGCATTCTTAGAATTTAAAGCACGTTGCCAGTCTTTGCACGACATTGAAATCCTATCAAAATCAGACTGAATATCTGTGGACCTTATTTCAAGCATAAAGTTGTAACGTTTTAATATGAATTTTGGTATGCTGAAATCGGGTGCTAATTAGACCATGAAAGCGGTTTAAAACTGTGAGCTGTCTTGTGAGGTTAACCGTGCGTTTACTGGGCCACTGTTTCACGACTGGGTAACTAGTCTAGGTTTACCACATTACCAATCAGACTATCATTGATTATAATCTTTTACAGTCATACAACAACCGGTAATATATCTATATAAAAAGGAGAATTTAAATAAAAAGAAAGAGATCAGTTTATATTTGCAAATTTATTTTAAAGATTGTTCATTGAAATTTCAGCATATTATACGTGAGTTATAACTGAGCTGGTGCCTTATTTACGATTGTGAGACTGTGAGATTGGAATATTACTGAACACATAAAATATGGAGTCAAGATTGGGAGACTGGATACAACACTGCATTCATAAAACAACACACAAAGAACATTGAAACGCATGGAAGACAAAGTTAATCACTACAAACAGATTCAAATTTTTAGTTAAGGAATCTACTTTCGTAGCACAATCCTGTCCGTCTTGTAATTACCCTTCACGTGGTCAACTTGGTTTACAGAAAGCGTATAACTCCGCAATAATTTAGATAATAAAAATAAATTAGATCAAAAAGCAAATTACAAAACAAAAACCTCGAACTGGTTACTAACGTCTTACTATTAACCTGATGGGTCAAACAGTTATATAAGCACGTGGTACTGGTCTCACAAAGTACACGCCACGTGGGTTGAACATAAAGAAAAGTTGGTATATTCAAAATCTTTTCAAGACGATACGTTATAATCACACAAGCATTTGCATTTAAGATTGATCTTACTTAGAGTTACTGACCAACACGTGGTTCCACTTTACTCACAAAGTAGTAACAAAGCAACTACCGCCAAATAATCTGAACTGGACACGAGAATTACACTCCGCTGCAATTAAAGATAACCTTAGCTATTTTAAAGCTAACCCGAAATAAAATGATTAAATTCTCAGTTAACCTGAACTTAACAAATCCATTGTCCTATGGACTTAACAGACACGCGCTTGGCCGGAGATCTTACCACTTCAGACGCTCGCACCGCCAGACTGCAACTGCTGGACTGCCCTGCGCTACCACTGGACTCCAACTGCCGACTACCACTGAACTACCCAGCGTGCTCCTGAGAGTCGCTCACAAAGACAAACGGAAGGCGCCAGAGGGGCAGCTTCCTATACCAACATGACAGGGGACGGACCGGACCATACTAAGAATGGAAACCTCTCTGCTTTTAGGAACCGTAGCTACCTGTTTCAACGTTGGTCCTACTGTTCTCTAGCAGACAGCCTTGTCTGCTACCCTCAAGCATGCAGCTACAAACACATTTGATCATTCATCCTCTCACACAGAAGGGAAGGGGGATGACAGTATCTTATCATACACAGTATATAAAAGAAAGCGGATGTAGGTTCCGTATGAGACTGTGTGACATGAATTACATATAAGAATTACATATAAACTGTGCTTTAAAGTGTAGTAGTGTGAGAGATCGTTCTTGTTTACGTGTAAAAGTAACACGTTCCACTACTCAGTCTCCTCCCAGATAGTCAGAAACGCCACAGTAAATTTAGAAGAGGAATTTATTCCTTAAAAGACAACAAATTTGAGAAATTAAACATGAAAGGAATCCAACAGAGACCTTTCATAACCCCAACGCTCCGGGAAAAGACTGTGCAGGGAATTTTCTGGCCATGCTAGGACATTCCCAAGCAGGCTTCTCACACCCTACTTAAACCAAAAGTGTAAAGAAAAAAGGCAAAAGGTCACCAGCTACTTGCTAAAACACAATAATTTCAAACATCTTTACAATCTACCAATTTCAAAGAGAGAAAAAAAAAACACACAATCTGTGACACCTATTTAAAAGGTCGTGTAGACCTAAATCGGTCAGCAAGTAAAAACAATGGTTTCTGTGTCATTGATATGAAAACAATTTCTGGTTGTTACCCTTATGGAGTTCACCAGTATTTGCTCATTGCAAGAGCCAACTGATCACAGGCAAATTTATGACTGTTTATTAACAAGCAAAATTTATGAAAATAGCAAAGGTGCCACAGCAATTAAAAAAAAGAACATGAAATAACATCAGTCTTATAAAGTAGAACATTACAATGCACAATTCGCAAAAGCAAAAAAATCGACAAAAAAAAAACATGTTTTACTAAGTGGTTATCGCAAAAAAATTCTATATCTTATAAAACTAATAATCTGTAGGATTAACCTAACTATGTGGCACTAATTTAATCACTCTACAATATTTCAGTTAGTTAGCAAACAATGAGCACTGTGTCATTATACTGAAAGTACAATAATTGTGTGATTGTTACCCTTACGGGGTTCCTCACAATAAATATGCCCCATGCAAAGGCTAATCGATCACAGCCCAATGAGAATGAATAGCAATCTGACTGATAAAGGAAGCAGTGCCACAGTAATGAATTTATGAAACAAAATATCACAAATCTAATACCTAACACAAGAACAAACATTGATCAATAAAACAGTACAATAGTCAACATCTAAAACAAAACACCAATAAATAAAACACCTGCAAAATACAATAGTCAAAGTTTAAAAAAATATAGAACACCTGCAAAATACAAGAGTCAGAGTTTAATAAACACCAATAAATCGAGTCCCTGCAAAACACACGAGTCAAAGTTTCTGTGACAGAAACACACGTATATGCATTAAACTAAGAACCGTATAATCACTGTTCACTTATACACTCACTAGTTCCACTGTTCCGTGGCACAATATAAGGGGAGGGGGAGGGGGTTCGTCGCCGCAGCTGTCAGTAGGGATTTTTGTCCATCTGTTGCGTGCGATCCCGCCGTCTCTACCCTCTCATGAAGTTTCTCTTGTGTCACGTACATCTCGATTTTGTTCCATGTTTGTATTGTCAAATTCGTGTGGTATCCTCTATTGACATGCCAGGTTGATATTCCTGGGCAAGGATGACACTTCAATGGCTCTTCTTCGTGTCACCCTTAGCGACCAGAGAACATCTAACCATGAATTACTGTCGCTTGACAGTAGGCATCCGTCAGGAAATGTCGATAGGCGTCGTTGACGTCTGCAAGTTTCTTTGGACAGTACCTGTCAAAAGGCTCCACGCCCTTTGTGTTGTTACACCGCAGCCGTCTCGTCACGGTCGCGTGCGTGAGGTGCGTTGCCAGGAGATGGATTTCCGCGCGGTGGACCGCTCGCCCATCTCAGGTCATTCCCTTCAGCTAGGGTCGCGCGGGCGGCCGCCCATTAGCTGCAGGTATACGGGAAAGTGTTTGCGGCGTAGGGTCTTTTGTTGTCGGCCGCGCTCCCGAAGTGGCCTGGCTGACAGCGTGTCCCGCTGGGAAACCCGCCAGTTTACAACTAGCTGGCTGCTCCCGCTGTCTCTTAAGAGTTTTGCCGGTTCGCTTTCACGTTCTCAACTGCATTCACAGAAATTTTTTTATCATCCTTATGTGATTACACAATGTCATACATAATACCACTTAGTATTGTCTTTCACAATTTTTAAGAACAAAGTTATATGAATCGACAATATAAAATTAAAAGTTAAATGACTTGACAATATAAAAAATAAAAGTGAAATGACTTTACAATGTAAAAATAAAAATTAAATGAACTGACAACATAATATTTAAATCCACATCACTAATGTGGTTCACTTGTATTTTAATAAATCAAATGCCACTTAT
Organism: Schistocerca nitens; assembly: GCF_023898315.1. Lineage (NCBI taxonomy): Eukaryota > Metazoa > Arthropoda > Insecta > Orthoptera > Acrididae > Schistocerca > Schistocerca nitens. The sequence continues at coordinate 562,191,039 of NC_064616.1, forward strand.
TAATCCACTAAAATGAATTATGCCTTGCGCAAGTATAGGTTAGGAGAGCATGGGGTTCACATGTTATTTACACACACACATGCACACCTGTTGTCTATTCTACAAACTAACTACCCATAAACATGCATTACTCAAAATTCTACTTCTATCCACTAATAATTAATCCCACAAGCCACTTCAATGCTACTTCAACAAAGTGTTTACACCACTACAGAAATGTTCTAATTCGCCCTCTTCTTGACGCTCGCGGCATACGTCTTGTCACATGATAAATGGAGAACTTTCCTTAAACTTTACACAGTAAAAAGAACAATGGTTATTTACACGCAAAAACATTTATACCAGTTTGCACACCTGAAAAGAGACTCGCAATTATACATTTATCATACTCATATATTCACACATAAAACAGTAAGAAAATTTCACCTAAAATTACGTTATTACAAGAATTAATCACACAGATGGCTCTGAGAAGGTTAAATTATTTGCATTATACAGGTTATATTACATTCTCTTACCCATTTTGCTTCGATTTCGTTCCTTCTTTACGTTACCTTTCGCCTTCAAATCAGTTATTTGTCCTGTGGTGGTTATTCTGGATTCATTTCTCATGAATGGCAAAATTGTGGTCACCTCTATTCTGTAAAACAGTATCATCTTAACATATTGAACTTACAACAGACACAAAAGATCCGAATCCTCCTGTAGTTTAAATGACAAATATTTTGCTTCATCCTTATTACCTTAAACCAAGCTTTCCTTCGTTCCCATAATCAAAATTATTTAATCATCCTCTACCTTCAAGAGGGAAACTTCCTCAGTACAAACCATATAAGCTGCAGTGCATCCCGCACCAGCGAAAACAGTAGGCTGTAATGCTCACAGCATCAGCAAAATCACATAAACGTCGCTTTTCTAGGACAAGTATTCACGCAGAATAATTTTTCGGGCTTTGGCTCAACATCAATCAAGATTACAAAAAGGATCCATATTTCCGTTCCATTCTCCATTTGCTGAAAAACTGCTCGTATTTGACTACCACAATAATATTTCAGGACCACGTAAATTACACAAACCACAATTCTTCTTTCACCTTGAAGGGAATCAATATACTACTTACGAAATCCACAGACAGCACTTTACGTACTCAGCTATAAAGAACAAAAAAGACATATATCATCAATATTAACATATCATCGCATATTGGGAAGCCAATGGTTAAACAATCGTATTATCGCATCCTGTTTTCAAGATTCCAAACTTACTCATTCCTTTCTCAGAGTTCTCCTATCTTAAAATATTCATACAGCACGCATACTATAGTAAGAGATCCTCATTTATACTGACAGATATAGAATAGTAATAGGTAGATAGTAGCACTGAAAGCAGAAAATTGGAAACACGGCTACTAACAGCTGGGGACCTGGGTTTGCCAGACCCATAATATCCACAGATCGGATATTCCCCTGAGTTCTTGCAATTTCAGCAACGATCTTGCTTCTCTCAGGAGCGACTCTTTTCAATTGACACAAAAAAAAGCATTTAACTTGTTCACAAGGAAACCTTTTATCTTTACGTTTGAATCAAACTAAATCCTAATTGCACAAGGAAAGAAAACAAATTAACAACATCACTTCAATCAATCACATAAAAATATCTTTATCACTATATTTACCATCATATTATTCCAAATGCCTACGCCATAAATTTAAACTAATCAATTCATTCTCCGCTCTATAAATCCTATGTACTCATTTGCCATGTCGCTCATTTGTTCCGATTGGCGCCTTCTGGGCTGATCATTTGTCATTGCCGGTTTCGTTCATTCCCATTTGTTGGATTATGTCTGGGGTTGGCCGGCCGAATTTCGACATCATGTGGGGCTCCGCCTACAATTCTACTCCCACCGTGTTCATCGTAGTAACGATGCTGGTTGCCGTACCTGTTGCGTTCGCGATCTTGTCCCCATCCTCTATCATTTCTGTTGCTCCATCTGTGTTCGCGACTGTTACCCCAGTTTCTATACGGCCTGTCTCGATTATTGTTTCGTTCGCGTCGCGACGACCAGTCACGCCGTTGATTAGTAATACGGCCACGACTGCGATCGCGCTGCTGAGCCCCGTAATAACTTTGTGCCTGATTAGGCGGGCATTCTGGTGTATTGTATTCCAACTCTTGGAGAAGCGTTTTAAACGTTTCCACGTCCTCTTT